>NC_092372.1:211967419-212285441 GCF_030028105.1 Mobula birostris | reverse complement strand
GCAAGTGAACTAGCTTATTTGGGAATTTTGGTCAGTATAGACCAGTTGGACTGAAGGGCCTGACTCCATGACTGTATGATCAGTTTTACACTAACCCTGTCCTATCCAAGCTTATTCTCCCAATATTCCGATTAATTGCCCTCGCCTTACCCCAAACCCCTTTAAATTCTACCAGTCACTGGAGACAATATAACGTGGTTTACCAACTGCATGTTTTTATGACTTGGGAGGAAACCAGAGCGGGGCAAGTCCACACAGTTGCAGGGGAACGTGCAAACTCCACACTAACAACAGAGTTCAGGTTTGTCTTGAGGCAGCAACTGTATTAACTGGTGCTCTGTCCCACCCTGAGTTGTGACAAGTATGGTAAAGAAAAGAAAATAATTATGGACAACATAGTTCTGAATATAATAGGAGTAAAGTCACAATTATATCAATTCAAGTGGTATCAACACCGAATGACACTTATACTAATACCAAAATTAGAGCTGCTCAGAACCTTTGACATTGTTTAAATTCAAGTTAAAGTTTGCAAAGATTCAGAATGACATCTGAAACTTTGACAAGCTTCAACAGAAGTGTGGTGGAGTTTAGTGACTGGCTGCATCACAGTCTGGTATGGAAACACCAATGCCCTTGAATGGAAAATACTACAAAAAGTAGTGGACATGGCCCAGTCCATCACGGGTAAAGCCCTCCCTACCAGTGAGCATATCTACGTGGGACATTGTTGCAGGAAAGCAGCATCTGTCATCAGGGAACACCACCCCCCCCCCCACCCCCCGGTCATGCTCTCTACTCGCTGCTGCCATCAGAAAAAAGGAACAGGGTCCTCTGGACTCGCACCACCAGGTTCAGGAACAGTTATTACTCCTCAGTCATCAGGCTCTCGAACCAAAGGGAATAACTTCATTCAACTTCACTCGTCCCATCAGTGAAATGTTCCCACAACCTATGGACTCACATTCAAGGACTCTTTATTTCATGTTCTTGATATTTATTGTTTGTTTATTTATTATTACTATTTGTTTCTTTTTGTATTTGTGAAGTTTGTTGTCTTCTGTACACCGGTTGAACGTGCAAGCTGGTGCAGTCTTTTGTTGATTCTAGTATTGTTAATATGCTATTGTAGATTTGTTGAGTATGCGCACAAGAAAATGAATCTCAGGCTTGTATATGGTGACATATGTACTTATATCATGCACAGCGCTTAAACCAAAATGTTACCATAAATAATTTAATAAAATATAATTCAAAGTGTATGCATTCTGTAGCATAAGTAAACAGTAAACAGCTCACTGTCCTAGTGATGAGACCTTGGTGGTGGTGGGGTATTCATTAGTCTCACAGCCTGAGGGAAGAAGCTGTTACTCCTGCTGGTCTCTTCACCATACTCTGGTAGTCACTGCCAATATTGGCAAACAGTGATGATTATTACTAAAAAACACACACACACACACACACACACACACACACACACACACACACACGTGATTAATGTTGAACTTTAGAATTAGATTGGAAAGCTTGACAAAAATAGTTAACTTCTATCTTTAGTTCCTCGGGATCCCATGGCAAAGATTAAAATGGGATAAAGCTTGTGGATAAAAATAAAAATCCAGATAGTGGTGGAAACTGGTAACAGATTTTGATCTGTAGAGATAGAAAACAGATTAATGTTTTAGGATTAGACCATTTGAGCTGAATACTCTGTAACATTTTGATTTTTAATGCAGATTTGCTTAAGTACACTATTCTTAGATTTGCCATCAGAGACTCTGGGCAAAAGAAGAACTGCTTTGAAGACATGCCTTGTGTACCATAACCTAGATTATGTTGCTACTCTGGGATCTCAGCAGGGAAATAAGAATATCCAATTACCTTTCAATTTTTCTCCATATTGTTTCCAAAGGTCTGGGGCCCAACATAAAGTTAGCTCACACCAGAGTACTGAAGTGTACTAACAAATTAAGCCAAGGAGGTCTTGGGGCAAATGTTTTATCTCCAATAGTACATTTTTACCATGCTCTATTCCGCTTGGGCTGGCCGGTGGTGTTGTGGCAATAGCACTGGACTTTGAGGCAGATGATCCTAAGTTCGAATCCGCTCGGGTCCCAACCTGGGCAGCAGCAGAAAGTGGAAGACGGGTCTGGCAATCTACTTCTGTATCTTCCAACTACACTATCCATAGGGTCGCCATGAGTCAGCTGGGGCTCAGTGGCACCCAACAGCTACGACTATTCTACTTGCAGAATAGGAGTACTGAACTTTATCAACAAATTAAGGCAGACAGGGTCAAGCTCCATTCCACTTGCAGAACCCAGATTTATTGTATTGATGAACAGAGATGCCTATCCCCTTGGTTCCTCCCTTCATTGAAATAAATGAATCTTTGAACAAAGGAAAGCCAAGGGGTGTGAGAGTGCTGTGCCTTGGCCATTGTAGCTCTGAATTCCCCAATCTCTCCAGTTCTCCACCTGTGGGGTGGGATGTGAAGTTCTGTGTCAATCTCAAGGCCAATGACCAGATGCATTAACTGGGAATTGTGAGTGCAAATGAGTTCTTGGCGAAGAGGGAATTACAGTATCACAAGGAATGCTACATGGTCCCTATACCATTTCCACCAGTACCTTTGGTAACTGTGGCGTGGCACTGCTGGTAGAGTTGCTGCTCCGTAGCTCCAGTGGGCGGGATTCGATCCCGAACTCCAGCGCTGTATATGTGGAGTTTGCATGCTCTCCCTGTGTGGTCGGCTTTCACTCACATCCCAACGATGTGCATGTTGGTAAGTTCATTGGCTATTGCAAACAGCAAATTGCCCCTGGAGTTACCGTCAGAGCTGAATAGCACAGAAACAAGCCCTCCTGTCCAACCCATCCATGCCATCTGTGATGTCCATCTATGCCAGGGGTTCCCCAACCCTTTTTTATGCCATGGACCAATACCATTAAGCAGGGGATCCACGGACCCCAGGTTAGGAACCGCTAATCCTATTTCCCTACATTAGGCCCATATCCTTCTATTCTGTTCCTATCAATATACCTGTCCAAATGTCTTTTAAGCATTATCATTGTTTCTAACTCTATCATCTCCTCTGGCAGCTGATTCCATATAACAACCACCTCCGTGAGAGACTTGCACCCTCACGTCTGCAGCTAGATGCGGCAAGTTGTTAGGAATGTTGTGGAAAGAAATGGGGTGCATCAGTCAGGGCATTGAGTATAGGAACTGGGACACTATTTTGCTGTTGTGCAAGATGTTGGGTAGGCTGCACCTGGAATATTATGTGCAGTTTTGGTCGCCCTGTTGTAGCAAAGATATCATTAAGCTGTAAAGAAGATTAAGGAGAAAGTTCTCAGGACTCAAAGGCCTGAGTAACAGGAAGAGGCTGAGCAGGCTAGGACTTTAACCCTTGGAGCATAGGAGACAAAGAGATGATCTTATAGAATTGTGTAAAATCGGGGGGGGGGGGGGCGGGGATATAGATTCAAAGATTCAAAGTATATTTATTATCAAAGTATGTATGCAGTATACAACCCTGAGATTCATCTTCCTACAGAGAGCCACGAAACAAAGTAAACCAAAGAAAACCATGTAACCCGATCAAAGAAAAACATCTACCCTCCCCCCACCCATGTGCAAAAAAAAATCAAATCATGCAAATGGCAATAAAAACACAAAACTGAAAGGAGTCCAGGGATATCCAGTTCAGCTCAGTGTTTATCTGCATGCCGCCCTGATTCAAAATCACCCAAAATAGCAACAAAAAAGGAGTGACCAGAAACGAGAAACACATCATAACGTGAACTACAGAGTCCTATCCACAAACCGTATCGGTTACACCTTGCCCATGGACCCCGGCACCGTCCTCCGACACCCTCAAGAGAGAGAGATCATTTGAAGGCTCGGGAGCAGCGAGCAAGAGGGAGAGAGGCCATCACACGCAGACACCTTCCTCCAGCAGCGCCGAGTGAGAGGCCGGTAGACAGCGCTGAACACTCGCTCGCCTGCCACACTCGTCTCGATAATTTCGATTTTCCTTGGCACCTCGAACAGTGAGATCGGAGAGGAACGGAGTTGATTACGGGCTTGTGCATGCAACCTGCAGGCTTCTTGGCCTCAATGCCACACATTTTGATCGAAGCTTCACAGAACTTTCTGGAGACAGCAAAGCGCCAGATTGCTCTAATGCACATAGTGTTTTTTTTTACAGGGAAGGGAAATAAAAGACGATAGGACAGAGGTTAAAGGTGAGAAGTGAAAGATTTAAAAGGGGCCTGAGGGCAACTTCTTCACATAGAGGGTGATGAGTATATGGAATGAACTAGATGAAATAGTTGAAACAATTACAATAACGTTTAAAAGACAATAGACAATAGGTGCAGGAGTAGGCCATTTGGCCCTTCGAGCCAGCACTGCCATTCACTGTGATTGTGGTTGATAATCCACAATTAATACCCCGTTTCTGCCTTCTCCCCATATCCGTTGACTCCGCTATCATTAAGAGCTCTATCTAACTCTTCCTTGAAAGCATCCAGAGAACTGGCCTCCACTGCCTTCGTAGGCAGAGCATTCCACAGATCCACAACTCTCTGGGTGAAAAACTTTTTCCTCAACTCTGTTCTAAATGGCCTACCCCTTATTCTCAAACTGTGGCCTCTGGTTCTGGACTCCCCCAACATTAGGAATATGATTCCTGCCTCTAGTATGTCCAATCCCTTAATAATCTTATATGTTTCAATCAGATCCCCTCTCATTCTTCTAAGTTCCAGTGTATACAAGCCCAGTCGCTCCAATCTTTCGACATATGACAGTCCCGCCATCCCGGGAATTAACCTCGTGAACCTCCGCTGCACTCCCTCAATAGCAAGAATGTCCTTCCGCAAATTTGGATAGGTACTTCGACTGGAAAGGTTTGGGGAGCCATGAGCCATATATGGGCAAACAGTACTGGCCTTGATGGGCATCTTGATTATAAACATGAGTCCATTCTCAGGGTGGAGGAGCAACACCTCATTTCCATCCCGGTAGCCTCCAACCTGATGGTATGAACATCGAATTCGCCAACATCCGGTGGTATTCCACTCTCTGTTTCCTCTTCAGTTCCCCACTCCAGCCCCCCTCTTACCTTGTCTCCCCACCAGCCTATCAACGCCTCCTTGTGCCCCTCTGTCTTCCCTTTCTCCCATGGTTGGGCTCTCTTCTCCTATCAGATTCCTCCTTCTCCAGCCCTTTACGTTTTCCACTGACCACATCCCAGTTTCATACTTCCTGTCCCTCTTAGAAATTACTAGGCTTACCCATAGCCCTCTATTTTTCTAAGCTCCATGTACCTATCTAAAAGTCTCTTAAGAGACCCTATGGTATCTCATTCCACGCACTCACCACTCTCTGAGTAAAAAACTTAACCCTGACATCTCCTCTGTACCTACTCCCCAGCTCCTTAAACCTGTGTCATCGGGTGGCAACCATTTCATAATGGCTGCTTCCTTAAATGATATACAGGAATTTTCATTGCTGCTCTGATACCTTTGCCGTGCTTTTTTTTTTGTCCCGTTTACTTTTCTACATTTCTTTGCAAGAGTTTGTGCTGGGGTTTGTGTCTGAGCTGTACAGCATCGCCTTTAGGCAAAGCCGTCAGGTGCTTCCCACTGTGTACAATAGGTGGCGCTACAGTATTAAAACTGTTATGTTCCAAATGAAATGTCTCATTGCAGCAGAAATTTGAAATTGAATGCTGCAGTGACAGATGTTTACTGTCGCTACCAAAGGTTTGTAATGCTATTCGGTATTAGCAAGTGTATCCACCTCTGGGGTGCATTGGATGTGAGTTATTTCATAGATTGCTTCAGTGAATGGGCCAATATAACCCCGAGGGGCAGAATCGATGTCTGACAGTAGGATAGCATCTATTCTACGATGGGCTGTTGACTTGAATGTTTCTTTTGTAGTTACTCAGTTCAAAGTTCAAAGGGAATTGATTAACAAAGTACATACGGTATATGTCACCATATAAAACCCTGAGATTCGTTTTCTTGTGGGCATACTCAATAAATCTAATAACCATAATAAAAGGCCACATCAACTGGGCTTACCACCAGTGTGCAAAAGAGAGCAAACTATGCAAGTACAAAAAGAAAGAAAAAAAATAAGAAGAAATAAACAAACAAGTATATACAATCATACATACAGTACATACACACACACACATATATAAGCATATACATATATATTTTCTGTGATATCACTCCAGAGAAACATTGTATCATTTTTTAATGTATATATGCATTTCTAAATGACAATAAAAGAGGATTGAGTGTTCTCATAATCTAATCTAATAAGCAATAGATAGGTACATGGATGGGAAGGGTATGGAGGGCTATAGTCCAGGTGCAGGTCAATGGGAGTAAACAGTTTAAATGGTTCAGCATGGATTAGATGGGCCAAAGGACCTGTTTCGTTTTCTATGAGCCTATGACTGTAAATATCAAGAACACGAGATGAAGAGTCCTTGAAAGTGAGTCCATAGGTTATGGGAACAGTTCTGTGATGGGGTGGGTGAAGTTATCCCCTTTGGTCCAAGAGTCCGATGACTGGGGGGTAGTAACTGTTCCGGAACCTGGTGGTGCTTTGAGCCCTGAGCCTCCTGATGGAAGCAGTGAGAGGAGAGCACGGCCTGGGTGGTGGGGGTCTCTGATGACGGACGCTGCTTTGCTGTGACAGCGCTCCGCGTGGACGTGCTCAGCGGTGGGGTGCTCAAAGCTGACTTTGAAACTGACAGCAGAAGTATGATTGGTAAATTTGCTGATGAAAGGCTGAGGGAGGAAGGGCAGAAGTAGACAGCAAGGGCTGAATGGTTGAAGGTCTGGTATAGTGTGGGAAAATGTAATATTGTCTCCTTTGGCAGCAGGAATAAGACAGTAACTACATGGGGGTTAGTATACGATGACATATGCGTACTGTGATAATAAATTTACTTTGATTGTAGAGCTCTAAGATGCAGAGAGGCTTGAGTATTCCAAGATAGGCAAGAGGCGTGCATTCATTTACATCAAGTAATTGGGAAAGTTTATGGAATATTATCATTTATTGCCAGGGTAGAGTGAAAGGGGACTTGATAGAACCAGATAAAATCCAGAGGTCTTTTCTAGGTGGATGCGGAGAGGATATTCCTTCTTTCTGGAGAACCTAGAACTAAGGGTCTCCTTTGGGGATAAAGGGCTAACCCATTTAAGATGAACATTAGAACAAATCAATATGCAACGTTAACTTAGTTTCTCTTCCCACAGATGCAGCCTGACTTGCTGAGCATTCCCAGCATTCTAGTTTAGTTTTCAATATGAGCAAGTTTTATCATTTTCACTGGGTAGAGATGAGGCTCTTCCATTCCTTTCAGAAGGCAATGAGAGTTTGGCGATCCCTTCTGCAAAGTTCAAAGTAAATTTATTATCAAAGTACACATGAATCACCATATACAACCCTGAAATTCACTTTCATGTGGGCATTCTCAATCAATCTATATGATAACCACCATATGCTCTCATTGAAAGACTGCCCAATGAGGGCATTCAGTCAGCATGCTGAAGACAACAACCTGTTCCATCTGCTGAATGTGTTCAAGTCGGCAGGTACCGTACATGGAACAACTTTTGAAAAATTGCCTTTGGCATGCAGTCACAGTGCGTAGGGTATAAATAAGACACAGAACAAATTGCTGGAGGAACACAGCAGGTGGAGTAGCTTCAGGGGAGGACACTTGGCTTCCCCGCATAGGTCAGCCATTTGTCCCATCTCTGTTATGCCAGATCGGTGAGTCACTCTCCCCGCTCCATGAGAGCTGATTGTTCAGCCTTTGAATATTTGTCAGCTTTCTTGTTGAGAGGTTTTATTGAATCCCTTTCCCCAGCCCTGTCGGGTCAGAAGAGTTCAGAGCAGGAATAATTACTACAGTAGTGCAATGGGGCACCACGATAGCGTGGCACTATCGCAGCTCAGGCGTCGGAGTTCGTGGTTGAATTCTGGCATCCTCTGTAAGGAGTTTGTACGTCCTTCCGGTGAACACGTTTCCTCCGGATGCTCTGGTTTCCTTCCAGAGTCCAAAGAAGTACCAGTTAGACCATAACACACAGGAGCCGATTAGGCCATTCAGCCCATTGAGTCTGCTCCACCATTCCATCATGGCTGATCCCGGATCCCCGTCAATCCCATACACTTGCTTTTTCGCCATATCCTTTGATGCCCTGACCAATCAATAAACTATCAACTTCCGCTCTACGTGAACTTGGCCTCCACCACAGTCTGTGGCAGAGCATTCCATAAGTTCACCATCCTCTGACTAAAAAAAAATCGTCCTAACTTTTGTTCTAAAATATCACCACTCAATCTTGAGGCTGTGCCCTCTACTTCTGGATACCCCCACCATAGGAACCATCCTCTCCACATCCACCCTATTGAGTCCTTTCAACATTCAATCAGTTTCAATGATATCCCCCCACATTCTTCTAAATTCCAGTGAGTACAGGCCCAAAGCTGCCAAACGCTCCTCATATGTTAACGCCTTCATTCCTGGAATCATCCTCGTCAACCTCCTCTGGACTCTCTCCAAAGACAACACATTGGAGAGAGGTTAATTGGTTGTTGTAAATTGTCCAGTGATTAGGGGAGGGTAAATAGGCAGGTTGCTGGGCAGTGCAGATTGTTGGTCCAGACTGTATTTCTAGATAAATAAAAAACTCTCTTTACCTCTCTCAATCAGTGGATAGCCTTTTCTCCAGCTGTCTCAAACCACTGACCCTGGTAACTGGGACCTCCGAACACTCTCGGTATTTTTGGCTAGCGTTTGAGGATGTTCGCTGTCAACAACTTTGACCAGCCGTGTTGTTTCATTTCCCTGTGCCATTGCTTCACGGAAACGGTGCCATAATTTAAAAAAAAACACCTTCGGGTGGGAAGGTTGAAACAATATAATTAATCAGTGAGACGACAGAGTGGCTGGAAAAACAGAGGAAGCTTCACCCACAGTTCCCTGTAGCGGTGACCTCGGCTTCTGCTGAGGGGCGTTATTTGTACTGTCGGCTGCGCTCTTTATTTTTAGAACCAATGTTTTTTCTTTCCCTGGTAAGGCCATAAACCTTCCCACATAATGCTGTTCATTGCAGAAAATTATTCCTGATAGTGCAGTAACCTGTATTTGTCTTGTGTCTTGAGCGTTGTAAGTCATCCAGACGCTGCTTCCATGGGAGAGTTGTCAGACAGACCTTGACAGTGAATAGACTAAAAATTGCAGGTGACAATGACAATAACAGTAACACTGACATAAGTGACAATAACAGTAAGATTGACATCAGTGACAATAACAGTAACACTGACGTCAGTGACAATAACAGTAACACTGACGTCAATGACAATAACAGTACCGCTGACGTCAGTGACAATAACAGTACCGCTGACGTCAGTGACAATAACAGTAACACTGACATCAATATCAACACTGGCAGCATGTGCATTCAATGCACGGACCATCGGCCCTTTCTGGCCTGATGTGACATTTGGTCAGGAGAAGTGAAAGCCTCCCCAGGAGAATGGCTACGTTGTTAAGATCAGAGGTGAGGTATTTAAAAGGGACCATCCGAGGCTGATGGAGTTCAATCTGGAAAATGGTGAGGTGATCCTCTCTGGATGGTTGAACTTCAAGGCAGAGTACAGGGTTAATGCCAGGATTTTTAGCTGTGTGGAGGGGCAGAGGAATTTTCAGTCCACTGCCACAGATCCTTCAAAGCTGCCCTGCAAGTGGGTAGTAATAGCGACAAGAAAGGATATATGTCTGTAATAGGAGATGTCCTCCTTTTTTAAAGAAAGGGGCTTCCCTTCCTCCACCATCAACTCTGCTCTCAAACGCATCTCTCCTATTTCACGCACATCTGCGCTCACTCCATCCTCCCGCCGCCCCACTAGGAATAGGGTTCCCCTTGTCTTCCCCTACCACCCCACCAGCCTCCGGGTCCAACATATTATCCTCCATAACTTCCGCCACCTGCAACGGGATCCCACCATGAAGCACATCTTTCCCTCCCCGCCCCCCCGCTTTCCGCAGGAATTGGTTCCTACGCGACTCCCTTGTCCATTCGTCCCCCCCATCCCTCCCCACTGATCTCCCTCCTGGCACGTATCCTTGTATAGGGAACAAGTGCTACACATGCCCTTAGACTTCCTCCCTCACCACCATTCAGGGCTCCAGACAGTCCTTCCAGGTGAGGCGACACTTCACCTGTGAGTCGGCTGGGGCAATATACTGCGTCCGGTGCTCCCGATGTGGCCTTTTATATATTGACGAGAGCCGACGCAGGCTGGGAGACCGCTTTGCTGAACATCTACGCTCTGTCTGCCAGAGAAAGCAGGATCTCCCAGTGGCCACACAGTTTAATTCCACATTCCATTCCCATTCTGACATGTCTATCCACGGCCTCCTCTACTGTAAAGATGAAGCCACACTCAAGTTGGAGGAACAACACCTTATATTCCGTCTGGGTGGCCTCCAACCTGATGGCATGAACATTGACATCTCTAACTTCTGTTAATGCCCCTTGTACCCCATCCGTTATTGCCCATCCTCTGGGCTTCACCCCTCCCCTTTCTTTCTCCCTAGGCCTTCCGTCCCATGATCTTCTCATATCCCTTTTGCCAATCAACTTTCCAGCTCTTAGCACCATCCCTCCCCCTCCTGTCTTCTCCTATCATTTCAGATCTCCCCCTCCCTCTCCCACTTTCAAATCTGTTATTTGCTCTTCTTTCAGTTAGTCCTGACGAAGGGTCTTGGCCTGAAACGTCGACTGTACCTCTTCCTATAGATGCTGCCTGGTCTGCTGCGTCCCCCAGCAATTTTTATGTGTGCCGCAAGTGGGTAAGGTTGTTAAGAAGGTGTATGCTGTGTTGGCCTTCTTTAGTCAGAGGATTGAGTTCAGGAGCCCCAAGGTAATATTGCAGCTCTATAAAACCCTGGTTAGACCACACTTGGAGTATTGTGTTCAGTTCTGGTTGCCTCATTATAGGAAGGATGTGAAAGCTTTTGAAAGGGTGCAGAGGAGATTTACCTTGATATTGCCTTGTTTAGAAAGCAAGCTCTATGAGGGTAGGTTGAGTGAGCATTGGCTTTTCTCCTTTGAGTGAAGGAGGATGAGAGGTGACTTGACTGAGGTGTGCAAGGTGATAGGAGGCATAGATCAGTGGATAGCCAGAGATTTATTTTTCCCAGGGCAGCAATTGCTAATATGAGAGGGCATCATTTTAAGGTGATTGGAGGAAAGTATAGAGCAGATGTCAGAGGTAAGTTTTTTACTCAGAGAGTGATGGCTGTGTGGAATGGCTGCCAGGGTGATGAAAGAGGCGGATATACTGGGGACATTTAAGAAACTCTTAGATAGGCACATAGATGATAGAGAAATGGAAGGCTATGTGAAAGGGAAGGTTTAGATTGATCTCAGAGTAGGTTAAATGTTTAACTCAACTTCATGAGCTGAAGGGCCTGTACTGTGCTTTTATATCCTATGTTCTATGTTCTCTTTATGTTCTGTATCAGCTTATTCCTTTCCTTAGTTGCTGCATGACCTGTTGAGTTCTTAGAGCATTGTGTGTATTATTCTACATCAGAGGTTCCCAACCTGGTGTCTATGGACTCCTCGGTTAATGGTAGGGGTCCATGGCATAAAACAAGCTTGAGAACCCCTGCTCGATGTCCATACCTTTTGTCCCCGTGAAAGAGCCTTTGAAATGATACTAATGTGCCTGGCTCAACCAGTTCTTCTGTTAGCTCATTCCCTATATGGACAACCTTCTGGGTGAACAAGTTGCCCCCTCTCAAAGCCAAGGCCAAGTTTACTGGCATCTGCACAAGTACATTCATGCACAGGTGTGATGAGGAATTTACCTTCAGTTGCATCACAGACACATTGTATCAGATAAGCAAGTTTCAGAAGAAAAACATAAACATAAATAAATGCACAATTTTCCAAAAAAAGAACACAATCAGACAATCAGAACCATAAAAAAGTCTATTCTAGTACAAAGTGATGAATTTGGTCATAGTGTTGCAATAACCTTAAACCTTTTCTCTCTAATTCATAACTCTGGGAAAAAGACTGGGTGGGTTCACCCTATCGATCATCCCCACCACCTCTATAAGATCAGCCCTCAGTCTCCTGCTCTTGTTTACCTGGAGTTATACAGCACATAAGTGTGTCCTTCAGGCTCACCAGTCCATGTTGATCAAGAGGCTGCGGTGACTTACCAAATCTCCTCAAACTTCTAATGAATTACAACTGCCAGTACGCCTTCTTTGTGATTGTATCAGTGTGTTCAGCCCAGGATAGAACTTCTGAGATTCTCCAGTGACACTTGGGGTACTGCCAGGCAAAACACCTTTTTGCAATGAGAAGTTAAACTTATGTCCTACCTACTCACTCAAGGCTGGTTTAAATAATCCAACAGTTTGAGATAAGATTGGAATAGAATAGGATTAGTGTAAATGGGTGGTTGATGGTTGACATAGACAGTGGGTCAAAGGTCCTCTTTCAGTGTCCCACAACCCTATTCAAGAACTTCTTTACAAAGTCATAGAGCTATCACACTGGCAAACAAGATTCCCATCTAAGCTAGTCCTATTTGCCTGCAGTTGCCTTTATCTTGATCTACATGCCTGTCCCAACTGTTTGTTGAGCATTGTAATTGTTTCTGATTATGCAATTTCCTTCAGCACCTTCCCAGAGCAAAATATCTAATATGAGTGGGTGGACTTTCAAGCTGAATGGCAGACAGAATGGAAGATTTGTCAGAGAGAGGTTTTTTACACAGAGAGTGGTGGGTGTGTGGAATGCAGTGCCAGGGATGGTGGCAGAGGTAGAGATTTAAAATACACTTAGATAGACATATGATAAAAAGAAGAATGGAGAGCTGTATTGGAGCTATTGATGTCTATGATAAACCCATTGACTCTCACAGCTATCTGGACTATACCTCTTCCCACTCTGTAACTTGTAGAAATGCCATTCTCTTCTCTCAATTCCCCCATCTCCACTCCATCTGGTCTCAGGATGAGGCTTTTCATTCCAGAATGAAGAGGGTATCCTCCTCCTTCAAAGGAAGGGCTTCCCTTCCTCCACCATCAATGCATGCCTCAACTGCATCTCTTCCATTTCACACATGTCTGTTCTCACCCCATTCTCCCACCACCCTACCAGGGATAGGGTTCCTCTTGTCCTCACCTACCCCACCCCCACCAGCCTCCGTGTCCAGCACATAATTCTCTGCAACTTCTGCCATCTCTAACAGGATCCCACCACCAAGCATATCTTTTCCTCCCCACTTTCTGCTTTCTGCAGGGGTCGCTCTCTATGCAACGCCCTTGTCCATTCATCCCTCCCCATTGATCTCCCTCCTGTCACTTATCCTTGCAAGTGGAACAAGTGCTCCACTTGCCCCTACACCTACTCCCTCATTACCTTTCAGGGCCCTAACCTGACGACATGAACATCGATTTCTCAAACTAATGGTAATGCTCCCCACCCCCACTCCCATCTCCTTCGCCATTCCCCATCCTGTTTTCCCTCTCCCACCGTATCTCCTTCCCTGCCCATCACCTCCCTCCGGTGCTCTTCCCCTTTTCTTTCCTCCATAGCCTTCTGTCCTCTCCCATCAGACTCCAGCCCTGTATCTCTTTCACCAGTCAACTTCCCAGCTCTTTACTTCACCCCTCCCCCCTCCCGGTTTCACCCTTCCCAAACCCAACTTTTAAATCTGCTCCTCAGTCCTACTGAGGGGTCTTGGCCCAAAATATCGACTGTACTCTTTTCCACAGATGCTGCCAGCCTGATGAGTTCCTCCAGCATTATGTGTGTGTTGCTTGGATTTCCAGCATCTGCAGGTGTTCTGTGGTTAACCATATGGGAGGGAAGGGTTAGATTGATCTTGGAGCTTGTTTCAGGGTGGGCACAACATAGTGGGCTGAAGGGCCTGTACTGTGCTGTACTGTTTTATGTTCTTTGCATATAATTGATTTGGATGAAAGTGAAGTGGACTGATGAGTAATTCTGCAGATGGCCCAAAAGCTGGTGGCTAGTGAACAAAGTTGTCAAAGTATACAGCAGGAGATAGATCAGTATGGGTGAGAAATGGCAAATGAAGTTTAATCTGGGCAGGTGTGTAGTGCTGCACTTGGAGATGTTAAATGTAAGGGGAAAGTATAGAGTAAGGTTTACAGAGGGATCTTGGGCTCCAACCCATGGTTATGTCATAGTTCTCTGAAAGGGACAACACAAGTAGAAAAGGTGATAAAGGGGGTGCATAGTATGCTTATCTACAATGGTCAGAGAATTGAATACAGGATTTGAGACCATTATTTTGCAGCTGTTCAAAACTTCGGTTAGGCCACATTATGAGTATTATAGAGCAGGGGTTCCCCGCCTGGAGTTCACAGATCCCTCGGTTAATGGTAGGTGTCCATGGTATTAAAAAAGGTTGCATTTGAGGAGGGTGTCGAAGCTGTTGAAAAGGTACAGAAGTAGTTAACCAGGATGCTGCTAGGGCTAGAGGGTTTTAGCTGTCGGGAGTGATTGGACAAGCCTGGAGACGATCAATAGGCCAGATAGTCAGAGTCATTTTGCCTCTTGGAGAGGTAGAGAGACCGACTCCTTTGCCCGAGTAGAAACGCCAAAACCTAGAGGACATAGGATATAGCTTTGTAAACACGAGGAAATCTGTAGATGCTGGAATTTCAAGCAACACACACAAAAAATGCCGGTGAACGCAGGAAGCCAGGCAGCATCTATAGGAAGAGGTACAGTCGATGTTTCGGGCTGAGACCCTTCGTCAGGACTAACTGAAAGAAGAGATAGTAAGAGATTTGAAAGTGGGAGGGTGAAGGGGAGATCCAAAATGATAGGAGAAGACAGGAGGGGGAGGGATGGAGCCAAGAGCTGGACAGTTGATTGGCAAAAGGGATATGAGAGGATCATGGGACAGGAGGCCTAGGGAGAAAGAAAGGGGGAGAGGGAAGCCCAGAGGATGGGCAAGGAGTTATAGTGAGAGGGACAGAGGGAGAAAAAGGAGAGAGAGAGAGAGATAAAAAAAATAATAATAAATAAATAAATAAATAAATAAATAAATAACGGATGGGGTATGAAGGGGAGGTGGGGCATTAACAGAAGCTAGAGAAGTCAATGTTCATGCCATCAGGTTGGAGGCTCCCCAGACGGAATATAAAGTGTTGTTCCTCCAACCTGAGTGTGGCTTCATCTTGACAGTAGAGGAGGCAATGGATAGACATATCAGAATGGGAATGGGATGTGGAATTAAAATGTGTAGCCACTGGGAGATCCTGCTTTCTCTGGCGGACAGAGTGTAGGTGTTCAGTGAAACGATCTCCCAGCCTGCGTCGGGTCTCGCCAATATATAGAAGGCCGCATCGGGAGCACCGGATGCAGTATATCACCCCAGCCGACTCACAGGTGAAGTGTCGCCTCACCTGGAAGGACTGTCTGGGGCCCTGAGTGGTGGTGAAGGAGGAAGTGTAAGGGCATGTATAGCACTTGTTCCGCTTACAAGGATAAGTGCCGGGAGGTTGATCGGTGGGAAGGGATGGGGGCAGGGACGAATGGACAAAGGAGTCACGTAGGAAGCGATCCTTGCAGAAGGCGGGGGGGGGGGAGGGAAAGATGTACTTAGTGGTGGGATCCCGTTGGAGGTGGCAGAAGTTACGGAGAATTATATGTGGACCCAAAGGCTGGTGGGGTGGTAGGTGAAGACAAGGGGTGCCCTATTCCTAGTGGGGTTGCAGGAGGATGGGGTGAGAGTAGATGTGCGTGAAATGGGGGAGATGCGTTTGAGAGCAGAGTTGATGGTGGAAGTAGGGAAGCCCCTTTCTTTAAAAAAGGAGGACATTTCCTTCGTCCTGGAATGAAAAACCTCGTCCTGAGAGCAGATGCGAGAAGGGGATGGCATTTTTGCAAGAGACAGGTTGAGAAGAGGAATAGTCCAGGTAGCTGTGAGAGTCAGTAGTGGTGAGAGGGGGAAAGTATAAAAGAGATGAGTAGGGTATGTTCTTTATGCAGAGAGTGGTAGGTGCTGCCTGAAGCAGACTTGATAGTGGTAACTGAGAGGTTTTTAGATAGGTACATGAATATGTAGGGAATGGAGGGATACAAATCATACACAGACAGGTAGGTTTAGTTTAATATGGCATCATGGTTAGTACATACAGCACGGGCTGACGGGCATTTACTGTGCTGTACTTGTCTACGTCTTATGTAAACAGCATGATAGAACAGCAGCAAGCATACCCCTATTACAGTACTGGTGACAAGGGTGAAATTCGTACCGCTGTCTGTAAGCAGTATATACGTTCTCTCCGTGACTGTGTGCGTTTTCTCCGGGTGCCCTGGTTTTCTCCTGCATTCCAAAGGCGTACAGGTTAGTAAGTTAATTAGTCACATGGATGTAAATTGGGGGTCATAGGCTTGTTGGGCCAGAAGGACCTGTTATCATGTTGTATCTTAAAATAAATAAACCAAGGGGAATGGGAAGGAAGCGGGAAAGGGCATTGAGTTTGGATACTGCTCCTTGAAATTGCTTGTATCAAAATAAATAGAGTCAAGAGAAGGTGACACGTGCTTGCAATTTGTGTTCTGAATGACTTGGATTAAATCAAAAGCACGATAATGTTGTTTAATTCTTGCTTATTCTTGCTGTCACGATTTAATCATGCAGAAACTAACAGGAGCATCCAGGCCAAAGAGATGTCATGTCCATGATGGAAGAATATTTCTCCTGAGTATAAACATTGGATATTTAGACTCCTGGCTTTCTGCAGCAACCTTGCCAGAGTCAGTTAAAAAAATTACTGGAGCCTTTATCAAGCACTCAGTAGTAGTTCTGCACATAGCCACTAGGGGGTGTAATCTTCCCAAGAGGAGATAGGTGGAGTCTGAATATCTCTTCAACTCAAAATCAAAATGCCTTGTCTGAAAAGTGATCAAAATCAAAGCCTGTAATTTTTTATTGTTAATATTAATGGAAAAATGCTGGGTTTCATTGTATGATATCCCCCAAACTGTTACCTTATTTGAGGCAGTAACACATTTAAAATACAATATTATACATAGCTGAGAACCGGGCCCCTTAGCCCATTATATATGCACCAAATATGATGCCAAATGAGACTAAATCTCTTCTGCCTGCATATGATCTACGTACGTGATTCATGTCCCTCCATTCCCTGCACATTTATGTGTTTGCCTGAAAACCTCTGTCATATCTGCTTCCATCTTTATCCTGGCAGCCCATTCTAGACATCACCCTCCATGTAAAAGAAGTCTCCTTTACACTTCCCCCTCTCATATTAAATACACACCCTCTACTATTTGACTCTGATTATCTATCCTATCTATATAGCCCATAATTTTATACACTTCTGTCAGTTCTCTTACTATTGACATCAATGGTTATTACACAAGAGATTCTGTTGTTGCGGAAAACCCAGAGCAACACACACAAAATGCTGGGGAAACTCAGCAGGCCAGGTCACATCTATGGAGAGGAATAAACAGTTGACATTTTGAGCTGAGACCCTTCATCAGCTGAGGTTAGTGTGTTCTTGATTAGTAGGTTTGTCAAAGGTTGTGGGGAGAGGGCTGGAGACTGGGGTTGAGAGGGGTGATGGATCAGCCATACGGGAATGGCACAACAAACTCGATGGGCTGAATGGTCTATTCTGTTTTATATGTCTTGTGGCTTCACCTTGCTGTCAATGTTCCTTCCATGCACTCATGCATTGTGGGGATCACTGGTCAGACCTGTGTCTATTTCCCACCCCTAAAGGAGAAGTCAGTAGGTCAATTTAGTGAGAACCCATCATCCTACTGAAGGAGGAACTCCTATAATGTTGTAGGGCAAGAAATGCAGCCATCAGACCTGATTGCAATACATTTCCTTGTTAGGATTGTGCTCCCTTTGGAGGACGTGATATTCATGGGCTCCTGCTACCCTTCTACTTATGATTACCAAAGAATTACTTTTTATTTTTATTTAATTTATTGAGACAGTGCAGAACAGGCCCTTCTGGCCCAACAAGCGACACTGCCCAGCAATCCACCTATTCAACACTAGCCTAATCACAGGACGCTTTACAATGACCAATTAATCTACTAGCCGGTACGTCTTTGGACTGTGAGAGGAAACTGCCGAACCCAGAGGAAACCCATGTAGTTCATGGGGAGAATGTACAAGTCCTTACTAACGGCGCTGAATGGAACTTCGAACTCCAGGATGCCCCAAGCTGTAATAGCCTGGCACTAACCACAGTGCTACTCTGGTGCCCCTAAACTGTGGATTCTGGAAACAAAAACAGAAAATGCAGGAAATACTCAACAAGCGAGACCGCATCTGCGGAAAGAGAAACAGTTAGTTTCTTGGTGCCCAATTAATGGAAAAGTGCTTGGTGTACTTGCGTGAGAACCCAACCTGTTTCCTTAACTGAGACCGTAACATATTTAAAAAGTTATTCATAGAAACAGTTTCCCCATCCTTCAGGGTGGAGAAAGAGAGAGAAGAAAAACACAGTAGTTTGATGTAACAGAGAAGCAGGCTGGGTGGAATATCTCTGGTAGAGTGAGATTGACTGTGGTGGCTAAGCAGCAGTCAAAATCAGAAGCAAAGTGATTCTTTGTCCATGTAATGTGCAATGGTAAGGTTGTGGGACGTACCTAACAGACCATACAAAAAGAACACATACCCCAAAATAATACTGACAGGCAGGGCTGGCAGTTCTAAAGCAAATTGAAGCAAAGAGTGAGCTAATTTGCTTCTCAATGATTCGGAAACAGATTCTTCACTTTGTCATTAGACATCAGAATGCCCATGAACCCCTGAGCGCCACCTCACTATTCCTAATTTATTGCATTTTTTTAATTTATAGTAATTTCATGCACTGAAAAGCCATAACTTTTCTAGTGATTGTAAATCTGAATCTGATTCTGAAGATAGTCACTCACTGCGGGATACTCAGTATCTCACCTCCTCTTTTAGTCAGAATTGTTTATATGGCTGATCAAAGCGTTCGACGGCTCTGGGCCTGTACTTGCTGGAGAGCAGAAGAGTGAGGATGTGGTCTCATTAGAACCTAGATATATATGTTGAAAGGCCTAAATAGAGTGGACTTGGAGAAGATGTTTCCCATCATGGGAGAGTCTAGGAGCAGACACCAAAGCCTCAGAATACAAGGGTATCCTTTTAAAACAGAGATGGGAAGGAATATCTTAAGCCAGATGGTGGGGAATCTTTGGATTTTCATTGCCACTGACGGCTGTGGAGGCCAAGTCATTGCGTATTTCTAAAGCAGAGGTTGATAGGTTCTTGATTATTCAGGGTGTCAAAGGTTATGGGATGAAGGCAGGAGAGTAGGGTTGAGAAGCATAATAAATCAGCTATGACCGATTGGCATTGGACCAATGGGCTGAATGGCCTCATTCTGCTCCTGTGTCTCATGGTCTAAGAAGAATTCTTGATTAATGATAAATCTGTGTTGTTGATGATGAGGGACTGGACAGCGGGAGTGCCACTGAATATCAGTGGTAGATGTTTTGACTCCGTCTTGTTGGGGACATTATTCAATATCAGAATCAGAATCAGTATTTGGCTTAATACCACAGATATATGTTGTCATAGTTGTTGTTTTGTGGCAGCAGTACAGTGCAATTCATAAAAAAGCTATAACTTTCGGAATCTGGGCCAAAACCGGAGCACCCCAGGTAAACCTACATGGTCACGGAAACAACATACAAATTCCTTGCAGACAGCTTGGGAATTGAACCCCAGTCACTGATCTCAGGCATGGTAAATCATTCTGCTAGTTGCCTCAACACTGTGCTGCTCTCTATGCTACCATGCTGCCTCCTTGAGGCCCATCATGTCCCCTACATACCCATTGACTTTACATTTGCCAAACCTCCTTAACGTCACACTCAGGTAATTGCTACCTCAATGTCCAGAACAATCACTCTCATCCCCCACTGGAATTCTCCTCATTGGTTCATGTTTGGGCCAAAGCTGCATTGGAATTCACCTTATTGGCTCATGTTTGGGCCAAAGCTGCATTAGCATTCACCTCACTGGCTCATGTTTGGGCCAAAGCTGCGTTAGAATTCACCTCACTGACTCATGTTTGGGCCAAAGCTGCATTAGAATTCACCTCATTGGCTCATGTTTGGGCCAAAGCTGCATTAGAATTCACCTCATTGGCTCATGTTTGGGCCAAAGCTGCATTAGAATTCACCTCATTGGCTCATGTTTGGGCCAAAGCTGCATTAGAATTCTCCTCATTGGCTCATGTTTGGGCCAAGGCTGCATTGAGCTCTGGAGCCAATTTGCCTTGTGAAATCCAAAATAGACACTGGTGAACAAGTTATCAGTGAATTAGTGTCACTTGAGGACACCTTCCATCAGTTTTCTCTCCCATTCTGCCCTGCCTTAATCTCTCTGCTGTTTTCATTTAATATTCAACTCCTAAGACAATGCAAATAAAATTGTAAATTATAACTGAGTCATCATTAGGTCGCATCTGGAATTTTCAGTCGGCGGACGATTTCCCTCCACGCCGCTCTGACATATTGGGAAATGGTGTTCGTGACAGGTTACAGCGGTGGTTGGCCTTTGCCTTCTGCCGGGTGAGTTTAAAGAGATCACCACCTCTAACTGGGTACCTGACATTAAGTCCTATCACACCACAACCAAGTCGGCTTAAGCATTCTATGGAAATGCAGTAAACTTGCCAGGTCATGAAAGATTGCAAGACAAAATGCTTCAAGAAAAGGCTCGCTTTCAAGTGATCACATTCAAAAGAATGGAAGTATTATAAATCCCATCAGCTGCCCATTAAAAAATCAGAATCAGAATCGGGTTTATTGTCACTGGCATATGTGGTGAAATTTGTTGTTTTGCAGCAGCAGTGTAATGAAGTACAAAATAAATGCTGCAAATTACAATAAGAAATATATATATATATATATGGAGTTCAAAAAGTTGAAAGACCTAAAGGTGCATAAGTCACCCGGTCCAGATGAACTGCACCCTGGGGTTTTGAAAGAACTAGCGTTACAGATTGTGGTGGCATTAGAAATGATCTTTCAAAAATCATTGGACTCTGGCATGGTGCCAGAGGACTAGAAGATTGAAAATGTCACTCCACTCTTTAAGAAAGGAGGAAGGCAGCAGAAAGGAAATTATAGACCAGTTAGCCTGACCTCAGTGGTCGGGAAGATGTTAGAGTCAATTGTTAAGGATGAGGTGATGGAATACTTGGTGACACAGGATAAGATGGGACAAAATCTGTATGGTTTCCCTGAGGGAGAACCTTGCCTGACGAACCTGTTGGAATTCTTTGAGGAGAATACAAGTAGGATAGATAAAGGGGATGCAGCGGATGTTGTATATTTGGACTTCCAGAAGGCCTTTGACAAGGTGCCACACATGAGGCTGCTTACCAAGTTAAGAACCAATGGCATTACAGGAAAGTTACTGGCATGGTTCGAGTATTGGCTGATTGGTAGGAGGCAACGAGTGGGAGTAAAAGGATCCTTGTCTGATTGGCTGCCAGTGACTTGTGAGTCCTTGTGCAGAACACCCTGAAGGTTAAGTCAATGGTGAGGAAGGCAAATGCCATGTTAGCAATCATTTCAAGTGCTCTAGAATATAAGAGCGGAGATGTGATGCTGAGGCTTTATAAGGCACTGGTGAGGCCCGACCTTGAGTATTGTGAACAGTTTTCGACTCCTCAGCTTAGATGAGATGTGCTGGCATTGGAGAGGGTCCAGAGGTGGTTCACAAAGATGATTCCAGGAATTAAGGGGTTATCATACAAGGAAAACAACAGGAATTCTGCAAATGCTGGAAATTCAAGCAACACACATCAAAGTTGCTGGTGAATACATACAAGGAATGTTTGATGGTTCTGGGCCTGTACTCGCTGGAATTTAGAAGGATGGTGGGGGGGGGCATATCTCATTGCAACCTTTCGAATGTTGAAAGGCCTAGACAGAGTAGATGTGGAAAGGATGTTTCCCATGATGGGAGAGTCTAGGACAAGAGGGCACAGCCTCGAGAGAGAGCGGTGTCCATCCAAAACAGAGATGCAGAGAAATTTCCTTAGCTGGAGGTTGGTGAATTTGTGGAATTTGTTGCCACATGCAGCTGTGGAAGCCAGGTCATTAGGTGTATTTAAGGCAGAGATTGATAGGTTCTTGATTGGACATGGCATCAAAGGTTATGGGGAGAAGGCTGGTAAATACGGTTGAGGAGGAGAAAGAAAAAGATCAACCATGATTGAATAGTGGAGCAGACTCGATGGCCAAATGGCCTAATTCTGCTCCTATGTCTTATTGTCTTAAGGTCTTATGGTCTATAAATTACACGAGTAGTGCAAACATAGTGAAGTAGTATTCATGAGTTGGTTCAACGTTCATTTAGAAATCTGATAGTGGAGGGAAAGAACCTGTTCCTAAAACATTGAGTGTGTGTCTTCAGGCTCCTGTGCCTCCTCTCTGATGGTAATAATATAAAGAGAGATTGTCCTGCGTAGTGAGGCTCCTTAATGATGGATGCTGCCTTTTTAAGGAATCACCATCTGAAGATGTCCTCAGTGTAGGTTAGGCTAGTGCCCATGAAGGAGTTTGCAACCTCCTGTTGCCTTTTCTGATGCTGTGCAGATGAGAAATTGAAACAATTACATAAGAGGTTAGTATTAATATCATCAGGTAAATCCGTCAATACAGTGCATATGGGGTCTTAATGGAAGTAATTGGTAGAGATGGTTGGATTGAAATTAAAAAAAAACGAGGAATTTTGCCGGGTGGATCTAAGCAAATTTTCACTGAACTAATAAAAATGTATTTTATCTTCATTCAACAATCTTCTTGAGATAGAAAGAGAGAATTGGAATAAAAAAGGATTTTGTCTGCATAACCACTCCAGTAAGTATCTTCTCGGTAACAGAAGAGACTCCAGGTGCCTGAATCAGGAGCAACAAGCAATGAGCTGGAGAAGCTCAGTGGGTCAGGCAGTATCTGTGGAAGGAACAGAACTGTTGACATTTCTGACCAAAACCCTGCAACAGGACAGTTCACGTCTTCCTACAGATGCTGTTCAATATATTGAATTCTTCCAAAAGGTTGTTGCTCCAGGATTCCGGCATCTGGCGTCTCTTGTGTATCTTTGTTCTTTTAGCCCACCTACCGACAAAAATGATTCTTTGATCCTCTTATTCCCCTTAATTCATGGAAATACTACTCAGAGAAGAATTTTGAAACGTTCCCTGAAAGCAAATTTCAGATGGCCGCCAGCCAAAATGGCTTCTAAATTGAGTAAGTGATAGCTTGCTTTAATCAATACATGTTTTTGTCTTTTCGCCCAAACAATGGGGAAGTGAAGTTTTATACTGCAGCATAAAATGAAAAACATAGTGCCAGGTGAATAGGATAAACAATATGGATCAAGCAATCAGCCCAATCTGATTCTCAACACACTGCATTTGGGCAATTAAACACCGTGCTTTTAAAATTTCTTTTAAGTGCTACTTTAACTTTTCTTTTTGTTGTTTCTCTAAAGAGAATAGCTCTATTGCTTTGAATAAATTCCGTTTAACTTCATAATGATTTGACCTTCTTAGACTAACCTTTCCATGTTAGTGTTGCTCTTAAGATCAACTGTGTTAATTCCACTAATCCTGGGCACCTGCTCTGTATGTAAACCCCACTGTAACTTACAACAACTTGTCTCATATGTGCTAAATCATTGACACATGCTCAGTGGTCACTTTATTAGGCACAGTCGGTACACTTGTTCGTTAATGCAAATATCTAATCAGTCAATCATGTGGCAACAGCTCAATGCATAAGAAAGAGAGCTTTGATCAGTGACCAATCTGGACACTGGAAGTTTTGAGAGGAGAGGATTTCAATCAGGACAACTGCCCAAGTGAAAAAGGCAGCAGCGGGTCACTACAGTGAAAAAGAGTTTTGATCAGTGACCAATCACAGTTTGGGATTAAACAAATGAAAGGAAGGCAGAGGCAGGTGCTGTGGCCATCTTTGCAGTGGCTGTCATCTGAGTGGACAGAGTCAGAGGGGTGATCTTGAGGATTTAGCCCACAGAGGCTTCAGTCAGAGAAAGCAAAGGAAAGAAAAGCTCAAGGTTTGTTTTTTCTTCCCTTCTTTATATCTGCCCAGCTCAAATGGTGGAGATGCCAGGCAGGATATGGAATGCTCCCCTGGGATGTGGGAAGCCATTGAGACCTCCTGTTGCCCTGCCATTGACAACTGTAAGAAGTGCATTTAGCTGCAGCTTCTAACAATCCACATTAACGAGTTGAAGCTGGAACTGGATGAACTCTGGATCATTCGGGAGGCTGAGGGGGTGATCGATAGGACATATAGAGAGGTAGTTACACCCAAGGTGCAGGACACAGGAAACTAGGTGACAGTCAGGAAGGGGAAAGTGGTTAAGGACCCAGGGTAGAGTACCTCTGTGGCCAACCCCCTCAAAAATAGGAATATCACTTTGGATACTGTCGGGGCGGGGGGCAGATAACCTAACAGAGGAACGGTCTCTGGTTGGGTTGGGTCTCTGGCACTGAGTCTGCCTCTGTGATTCAGAAGAAAAGGGGGGAGAAGAGACACACTGTGGTCCATTGGTAAAAAATGAAATTAAGTCCTTCGAAAGATGTGACATCGAGTCAGAAAGTGTTGAATCATTGTGGATAAAGCTAAGGAACTGCAAGGGTCAAAAGACTGATGGGAGTTATATACAGGCCCCCAAACAGTTGAAAGGATGTGGCTTACAAGCTACAACAGGAGATAGAAAATGCATGCCAAAAGGGCAATATTAGAACAGTCATGGGGGATTTCAATATGCAAGTAGATTGGGAAAATCAGGTTGGTGCTCAATTCCAAGAGGGGGAATTTCTAGAATGCCCACAAGATGGCTTTTTAGAGCAGCCATCTTGTGGGCCCACTAGGAGATCAGCTATTCTGGATTGAACCAGAAGTGATCAGAGAGCATAAGGTAAAAGAACCCTTTGGGGAAAGTGATCCTGAAATTTGAGGAGGAGAAGCTAAAGTCAGATGTATTAGTATTACAGTGGAATAAAGGGAATTGCAGAGCCATGAGAGAGGAGTTAGCCAGAATTGATTGGAAAAGAACACAGGCAGGGACGACAGCAGAGCAACAGTGGCTGGAATTTCTGGAAGCGGTTCGAAAGACACAGGATATATCCATCCCAACGAGGAAATATTATTCTAAAGGAAGAATGACACAACCATGACTAACAAGAAAAGTCAAAGCCAACACAGAAGCCAAAGAGAGGGCATATAATAGACCAAAAATTAGTGGGAAATTCAGGGATTGGGAAGCTTTTAAAAACCAACAAAAGGCAACTAAAAAAGTCATTAAGAAGGTAAAAATAGATAATGTAGCCAATAATATTCCAGAAATGTCTTCAGAGACATAAGGTGTAAAAGAGAGCGAGAGTGGAATTCGGACTGCTGGAAAACAATGTTGGAGTGGTAGTTATGGGGGATAAGAAAATGCCGGATGAACTGAATAAGTATTTTGCATCAGTCTTCACCGTGGAAGACACTAGCAGTATCGTAGAATTTCCAGGTATCAGGGGCCATGAAGTGTGTGGAGTTAATATTACTAGAGAGAAGATTGTTGGGAAACTGAAAGGTCTGAAGGTAGATAGGTCACCAGCACCATATGGTGTACACTCCAGGGTTCTGAAAGAGGAGGCTGAAGAGATTGTGGAGGCATCAATAATGATCTTTCAAGAATCACTAGATTCTGTAATGGTTCCTGAAGACTGGAAAATTGCATATGTCACTCCATTCTTCAAGAAGGGAGAGAGGCAGAAGAGAACTATCGGCCAATTAGGCTGACCTCCATGGTTGGGAAGAGGTTGGAGTCAATTATTAAGAATGAGGTCTCAGGGTACTTGATAAAATAGGCTGTAGTCAGCATGGTTTCCTCAAGGGAAAATCTTGCCTTTCAGATCTGTTGGAATTCTTTGAAGAAATAACAAGCAGGATAGACAAAAGAAAATTGGTTGATGTTGTGCTTGGATTTTCAGAAGGCCTTTGACAAGGAGCCATACATGAGGCTGCTTAACATGCTACGAGCCCATGGTATTGTAGGAAAACTTCTAGCATGGACAAAACAGTGGCTGGTTGGCAGAAGGCAAAGAGTGGGAATGAAGGGAGCCTTTTCTGGTTGGCTGTGAGTGACTAGTGGTGTTCCACAGGGGTCTGTGTTGGGCCTGATTCTTTTTACATCATATGTCAATGATCTGGATGATGGAATTGATGGCTTTGTTGCAAAGTTTGAAAATGATATGAAGATAGGTGGAGGGGCAGGTAGTTTTGAGGAAGTAGAGAGGCTACAGAAGGACAAAGGACTTTGAAAGATTAAGAGAACCAGCAAAGGAACTCAGGTGGAATACAGTGTTGGGAAGTGTATGGTCATGCACTCTGGTAGAAAAATGAAAAGGTTGACTTTTCTAAATGGACAGAAAATACAAATAACTGAGGCACAAAGGGACTTGCAAGTCCTTGTACAGGATTCCCTAAAGGTTAATTGGCAGGTTGAATCTGTGTGAGGAGGGAAAATGTGATGTTAGCATTCATTTCACAATGACTAGAATATGAAAGCAAGGATGTAATGTTGAGACTTTATAAAGCACTGCTGAGGCCTCAATTGGAGTATTGTGAGCAGTTTTGGGCCCCTTAGAAAGGATGTGTTGAAACTGGAGAGGGTTCAAATAAAGTTCACGAAAATGATTCTAGGATTGAATGATGTCATATGAAGAGTGTTTGATGGTTCTAGGCCTGTATTCACTGGAATTCAATAGAATGAGGGGTGACTTCATCGAAACCTATCAAATGGTGAAGGCTCTTGATAGATTGGATGTGGAGAGAATGTTTCCTATCATGGGAGACCATAAAAGCATAAGATATAGGAGCCATTTGGCCCATTGAATCTGGTCTGCCATTCAATCATGGGCTGATCCAATTCTTCCAGTCATCCCCACTCCCCTGCCTTCACCCCATACCCTTTGATATCCTGGCTAATCAAGAACCTATCTATCTCTGCCTTCAATACACCCAATGACTTGGTCTCCACAGCCACTCGTGGCAACAAATTCCACAGATTTACCACCCTCTGGTTAAAGTAATTTCTCTGCATCTCAGTTCTAAATGGACGTCCTTCAATCCTGAAGTCGTGCCCTTTGTCCTAGACTCCCCTAACATGGGAAATAACTTTTCCACATCTAATCTGTTCAGGCCTTTTAACATTCAGAATGTTTCTATGAGATTTCCCGTCAGGGAGAGTATAAGACTAGAGGACACATCCTCAGAATAGAGGGGTGTCATTTTAGAGTGGAGATGAGGAGAAATTTCTTTAGCCAGAGAGTGGTGCATCTGAGAATGGGGCTGAGAGGAAAATTGGATCAGCCATGATGAAATGGCAGAGCAGACTCGATGGGCCAAATGGTTTAATTCTGCTCCTATATCTTACGATCTTATGGCCTTATAAAAGCATGTAGATATTGTCAAGAGGTTCAGTTGTTGTTTGACCAAACATCAGAATGGGTAAGAAATGTGATCTAAGTGATTTTGACTGCGGAATGATTGTTGGTTATCGATGATGTGGTTTGAGTATCTCAGAAACTGCTGATCTTCTGGGGTTTTCATGCACAACAATCTCTAGAGTTTACAGAGAATGATTGCAAAAATACAAAATGCATCCAGTAAACTGAAGTTCTTTGGGCAAAAAAGCCTTGTTAATTGGAGAGGTCAGGGGAAAATGGCCAAGCTGTTTCAAGCTGACAGGAAGATGACAGTAAGTCAAATAAGCCCATGTTACAACAGTGATGTGCAGAAATGCATCTGTAAGCACACAACATGTTGGAACCTTGAAGCAGATGGGCTAAAGCAGCAGAAGACCAGAAACATACACTCAATGGCCACTTTACAGTAGGTACCCAATAAAGTGGCCACTATGTGCGTTATATTAATATATTTCCTTTCCCCTCTCCTCAGAGGATCGAAGTATAACAACCACTCTTGTGATTGGTGTGTGGACAGTGATAGAAAGACGGAGGGATAAAAAGATGAGTCAATGGATGGACTAAGGAATAAATGCATAAATGATCCATGAAGGAGTGTGTTTTAGTCATATTTGTTGAGGATAAATAGCGGCCAGAGCATTTGGGAGAATTCTCCTCTTCTTTCACAGTTAAGGGTATTGTATGTCTTTATGCTATTGCAGGCAAAGATTGGGCTTTGATTTACCAGCTCATCTGAAAGACAATGCCTCTAACATGGGTGAGTAAAAAAAATCAGGTGTTTTTGAAAGAAGTGGGAGAATTAGTAAAGTAACAAAACTCGTATAGAGAATGTCAGAGTGCAGAGGCACAGAGGTTGAACAATGACTGGACAGTGATACAAGGAAGAGAGCTGGAGAGGAAGGATCTCGGCCTGAAACGTAGACTGTATTCCCTTCCATAGATGTTATCTGACCTGCTGAATTCCTTCAGTATTTTTGTGTGTTACTCTGGATTTCCATTATCTGCAGAACCTTTTGTGTTTGTGTGGAGAATATTCAGAAAAGGATACAGAGGAAGCCTGTTTGTGGGAGGAGGGGTGGAATAATGAAGGAGATCGCCAGTGTGGGGTTGTTATGTACAGGCCATATTTTGTTAAGAAAGCATAAAAGAAAGGTTAAAAGAATCAATCCTCAAATTCACTTAGATCCAAATGGTTGAGATGTCCATGACACCGGGTGATGAATATCACACAATATAGAAATAAATTAATGAAGAGATTTAGAATTGAAAGAATATTTTTATTCAATGGGGTTTGGAGTCCCTTCAGCATCTGAACATGAGACGATGTTCAATAGCTTAGAACATGAAATGGTATGGAGGGCTTTGGCGTGGGTGCAGGTCGATGGGACTAGGTGGCTTAAGTGGTTCAGTATGGACTAGATGGACTGAAGGGCCTGTACTTTTCTATGGCTGTATACTCTCAATGGCCACTTTATAAGGTATCTCCTGTCGGCCTTCTGCTGCTGTAGCCCATCCATTTCATGGTTCAACTTGCTGTGCGTTCAGAGATGCTTTTCTGCACACTGCTGGTGTAGACTCAGTGGGCCTAGTGACCTAATTCTGCTCCTATGACTTATTTAGGCCAACAATTTATAGAACCAAACGATCTACTAGAGGAACTCTCCAAGTTGAGCAGCATCCATGGGGAAAAGGAACTATCAGCATTTTGGGTAGAAACCCTGTGCTTTCCACTACAGCTGCTGCTCAACCTGCTGACTTCCTCCAGTAGATAATTTGTTGCTCCAGATTCCAGCGCTTTCAGTCTTCCTGCGTCTCCATTTGCAGAGCATCGTGGATCCTTGAGCAATCTGAGTAATTGATTCCCTTGCATTTAGCAGGACGCGCATAATCCAGAAAATATCACATGGTGATGATTCTGGAAGTTAGGCCAAGATTCATTTGGTACATTAATCAATAAAGATGTTAACTGTTTCCTGATCATATTGAGATGGCTGCACTGAATTTTGTTCAGAGAAGCCAAGAGGGTGGTGTGCCTGTCACTTCTTGGCATCAGTGAACTGTCGAGACATTGAAGAATACTCAGTGGGATATCTGGCAGCTCCAGCACTTTGCATCCTATGCATTGAAACAATAAGTACCTCATCAGATTCGAGTGTGCCAGCGCTCACGCTGTTTAATTGTAATAAATCACAACTTAGCGCAAGAAAGAATCACTCCATGGTGAGAATAAATCGGATGCGTAACAATTACCAGAGGTGTTAAAGTAACTATACATGCATATACAGCATAATCAAGGTAATTTACACCCAGTGGCCACTTTATTAGATACCTCCTGTAGATAATAAAGTGGCCACTGAGTATATTTCTGCATGTCAGAATCAGAATCACGCTTAATATCATGTGAATTTTGTTGTTCATGGTCTTCTGCAGCTGCAGCCTATTCACTTCAAGGTTCAACCTGTTGTCCATTCAGAGATGCTCCTCTGCACAGCACTGTTGTAACGTGTGGTTAATCGAGTTAATGTCGCCTCCCTGTCAGCTTGAACCAGTCTGGCCATTCTCCTCTGACCTTTCTCATTAACAGGGTATTTTCACCCACAGAACTGCCACTCACTGGTTGTTCTTTGTTGTTGTTACTCTTACCGTTCCCTGTAAACTCTAGAGACTGTTGTCCATGAAAATCTTAGGAGATCAGGTGCTTCTGAAATACTCAAACCACCCCACATCTGGCATCAGCAAGCATTCTGCAGCTCAAAGTCACTTCGATCACACCTCTTCCCACTCTGTACAACTGAAAAGTAGATACTTATTTCATACTTGCAAGAGTCGAGAAATAAAGAGAACTCGTGTGATATGGTGAAGGCAGGAGAGATTGAATGACAACACCAGGGACTGAGTCTAGTGAAAGAGAGAGGTAAAGAAATTAGTGAATAATTAAAAGGTCAGAAGGAGATATAAATAGAAGAATTGACCTGTAATAACCAGAAGAAGAAAGGCAATCTGTCTGCTGGAAATCTGAAAACAAAGACTAAATTTGCTGATTATCTAAAATCATTGGAGACAGTGTGGAGTCTGGAAGCTTATAATGTGCCTAGTCAAAATATGAGGGGTTGTGCCATGAATATTCTTTGAGATCTATTGGCATAGATGTAATAATATTCAGTAATTAGTTCACCACATTCATTTGCCTTTTTCCAATCAGTGATTCATTGTCCTTTGTGTTCTCTCTGTACCCTTATGCCAATGCCCCACCTTTTTTTTCATAATCCTAAAACTTGATCTAACTGTTTTCCCAGTTCTAATGAAAGGTTATCACCCTGAGACAATAGCTCTGCTTCTCTCTCTGTAGATGCTGCCTGACCTGCTTGGTATCTTCAATGTTTTCTGCTTTGTTCCAGATTTCTAGCATCTGACATATTATAGAACATGGAACAGAGAACATTGCAGCACAACCTATGCCCTTTGGCCCACAATGTGCCAACCTGTTAACCAACTCTAAGAACAATCTAACCTTTCCCTCCTACATAGCCCTCCAATTTTCTATCATCTATGGACCTAAAAGTTTCATAAACGTCCCTAACGTATCTGCTTCTAACAACATCCCTGGCAGCATGTTCTATGTACTATCACTCTACCTCATATTCCTTAATTAGAGCTATTTGAAGTTGTGTATGGTGTTCAGCGCCCCCTGTAGGATTTGTTAAAGCACTGACACATATATCCACTGGGATGTTGCAGTGACAGAGGAGTTATGATTCTGAAGGGAACCTGGACCCACAAGGTTTTCTCAGAATGAGGAAGGTTAAAACATTTGACTTCAAACCAATGACTATTTCAGACCAATGAATACTTACAATGTACAGTAAATATAACATTGAATTAGCAGAGTTCAGAACCAAACAATTTAACTTCCCTGAACTTTGAGATTTTGCTTCGTATAAATCAGCACATAGATCAGTATCTGAGGTATTACACAAGTATCTTGTACTGAGTATTTAGCTATCATAATAATAATGAGTTTATGTGATTTAAAGAAATTGAAGTCTTGGCTGATGAACCTATTTGTTTTATGAGAATATAACTAGATTAGGAGGGGTCATTGGACATAAAGTTACTGGAGTTTCAAAATTGCCACAGTGTTAAATTAAGTCTCATCTGGTTTGGGACGGAGCATTCGCATAGTGTTTGGTGTAAGACAATTACAGTACTGGCACCTGGGTTCAATTCCTCACTGTCGATAAGGAATTTATTCATTTTTCTGGTGGCCACATTGGTTTCCTCCAGCTCTTCCAGTTTCCTCCCACATTCCAAAAGTATATGGGTTAGTAGGTTAATTGGTCAGAGGGCAGTGTTGGTACACTGGGCCAGAAGGGCCTCTTACTGTGGTGTATCTCGAAAATAAAATATATATAGAACAGAGTATAAATAATGAACAAACTTAGGGAATTGAACTTTTTCCTGTCATTCCATAAGATCACAGTTCATATTGCATCCCAATCCTATTTTTCTGCCCTTTCCTCATTATCTTTCATTCCTTCAATATTCAGAATTCTTTTGACCTTACTTTTGAATACAATCAGTGATTTGGTCTCCACAGCCTCCCATGCAGAAAATTACAAAGAATTACCAGCCTCTGGCTCTCTGGATAAGAAAATTCTCAACTCGCTCCTAAATGGCCCCTACTTTGAGACTGTGGACTCTAATTCTAGTCTCCTCAGTGACAGCAAATATGTTCCCCTGACTACGACCTAGAAGAACTTTGTATGTTTCAATGCGGTCTCCTCACATTTTTCTACACTCTTAAGAGAAAAGAGTGGACTACCCAATTCATCCGCTGGCTATGTAACAAGTTAAATTTCTCAGAAATCAGTCCAGCCCTTATACTTCCTCTATAGTGAATATATCTTTCTCTGGGAAAGGATACCAATATTGTACAGGGTCCCATATAATTGTAATAGGACATCCTTACTGTTGTTATTTAAATCCTTCGTTTCCCAATAAAAGTTAACATACTAATAAGGACATTGCTGAGATGTGAGGGCTTGAGTTATAAGGAGAGACTGGATGGAGGAAAGAAAACCCTTCGGCTCTACTTGTCCGTGTTGACCAAGGTGCCATCCTGAGCCGGTCCCACTTACCTGCATTCGGCTCACATCCCTTAATCCTTTCCAATCAAGGTGTCTTCTAAATACTGTAATTGCTCGTAAACACAAGAGATGCTGCAGATGTTGGACATCCGGAATAATACAGAGAAATGTGCGTGTCAGTGTGCTGAGGCTTTATGAGGCACTGGTAAAGCCTCACTCGGAGTAATGTGAGCAGTTTTGGGCCCGTTATCTAAGAAAAGATGTGCTGACATTGGAGAGAGCTCAGAGGAGGTTCATGAGAATGATTCTGGGAACAAAAGGATTACCATACGAGGACCAAGTGATGCTCTGGGACTGTACTCACCAGAATTCAGAAGAATGGGGGGGGGGAGGTGCGATCTCATTGAAATCCATCAAATGTTGAAAGGCCTCGATAGAGTGGATGTGGAGAGGATGTTTCCTGTAGAGAGGGAAGTCTAGAACCAGTGGGCACAACCTCAGAATAGAAGGGCGTCCTTTTAGAACGGAGATGAGAAGGAAATTCTTTAGCCAGAGAGTGGTGAATCTGTGGAGTTTGCTGCCACAGGCAGCGGTGGAGGCCAAGTCATTGGGTGTATTTAAGGTAAAGGTTGATAGATTCTTGATTGGTCAAGGCATGGAGAGATATGGGGAAAAGGCAGGAGATTGAGGCTGAAAGGGAAATGGGTCAGCCATGATGAAATGTCAGAGCAGACTCGATGGGCCAAAATGGCCTAGCTCTGCTTCCATATCTTGTGGTCTAAGTGCTAATTTCTCTGTCTCTGCCACCTCTGGCAGCTTGTTCCATATACCCACCACTCTTTGAATGGAAAACGTGTTCCTCAACTCCTCTTTGAACCTTTCCCATCTCATCTTGAACCTATTCCCTTGAGTTTTAGACACCGCTACTCTGGGAAAAATAGCTGTGACCTTATCTATTCCCCTCATGATTTTCTAAATCTCGATCTAGTTGCCCCTCGGCCTCCTTCGCTTCAGGGAAAACAGACCCAGCCTATCGAATTGTTCCCTATCACTAAATCCTTCCAGCATCCTTGCAAATCTCCTTTGCAAATGTCTTAGGCTTAAATCATTAATCGTTAATGGGAACAGCTCCTCTGTTTATCTACCTAAACCCATCGTGATCTTGTACATATAGCAGTGTATAAAAAAACGAGTGATCATCTGCATTAACCTGCAGTTCTGTAAAGCATCCACAGCGAGTCCCCCTCTTCTATCATCCTAGTCCTCGTTGTCTCTCAGAAGACAAATTGCAAAATTTTATCCTCAGCTACAGACTGAGCCCTGCTGTCCCTCTACAGGAAGGGTTGCCAACCTTTTCTTTATGCCATGGAGCTCAACCATTAATTGAGGGGTCCGTGGACCCCATGTTGGGACCCCAGTCAGATTCCCCAGCTGGAGAATGAGGCTTACTAAGGAGGAAGGAGGCAGTGGAGTCTACAGCCTCCTTACTCCTTATAAACCTCATCTCCAGCTGCCCTGACCCTTCACTTTGAAGTGTGGACGACGTATTGCTTAAAATCAATCTGTCAATCATAGACACAGGAGTTTCTGCAGGTGCTGGAAATCTGGAGCAACACTCACAAAGTGCTGGAGGAATTCAGCAGGCCAGGCAGCATCTACGCAGGAGAATAAAGAGTGAACGTTTTGGGCTGGAAAGGACAGTGGAAGAAGCCAGCATAAGGAGGCGGGGGGAGAGGAAGAGGTGGAAGGTGATAGGTGAAGCTAAGGATGGGGGAGAATGGATGGTGGGAGAGTGGGGATGAAGTGAGAATCTGCGAGGTGGGAGCTGGAAAAGGGAAAGGGCTGAAGAAGAGGAAATCTGACAGGACCATGGGAAAAAGGGAAGGAGGATGGGCACCAGGGGAGGTGATAGGCAGGTGAGGAGAAGGGAAGGGGTGAGAGCAATGCTCCGTCTAAGGGGAGGGGGAGACGGTTTCCTTTTAATCCTTGTTTGTTCTCTCCACCAATACATGTTATCACTACTGTTTCCACAAATACAGAATATAGTTGCCCCTAATTAATGCCCCCTCTCTAATAGCTGCTGAAAATGCAGCTGGGGATTGAGCCAGCAACTGGAACTACAGAAGTCAGGCTGCTGTACCTGCTCCCATGCTGCTGTTAGGCAGGGAATTCTGAGATTTTGATCCAGTGGCTTAGAGTGAGGGCTCAACACTCCTTCCTGATCTGGGAATGTATATTGAAGAGGCAGAAACAAAACTTTTGGTTAAGATGGTGCAGCCGAGCGCGTGCGACTGCTCACTGGTAGTAAAGAAAAGTTAAAAAATTCAACTAAAAAAAAATCACTAAAAACATCTTTTCTGAGGTAAATTGTGTTAACTTACCGCCAGGAGCGGAGAAGGGGCGAACGATGGTGAGGCGAGTTCGGGGGATGAGCCAGGCTGGTGTGTTGCAAAATCAATGTAGATGGGGTGAGCCATTTGGAGAGGAGAGGTTGGGGCAGAGGAGGTCTGATGCCCACACAACTGGTCCCGGTGTGAGGTTGAATCTCTGGGTGTTGAGAGGAGAAGTCGGGGCAGAGTCGATTCAATGCCCGTACAACTGACCCAGGTGCAAGTTTGGATTGCTCTGGGTGCTGAGTTGATCTGAAGTGCTTGAGAGCGGCTTCAGGCTGGGCGATGAAATCTGGGTCCTGAACGAGTTGCTGGGCGGCGTGGTCTAGGCCCTGAGCCCTGCACAGTAGCTGGGTCTTAGTGTGAGGTACAATCTGCTGTTCACACAACTTTAAACACTGGTGCATATCGGAGGCATAAACACAGAGTGTCGAGATCTGAGGTGAGAGCCGCTTTCACTTGCTCTCCAAAATAGTCACTCCTCTCTCCATGTCACTGAGGCTGTGAAGACTACCCCAGCTGCTGTGCTCTGTGCCCACTAATATGATGAACTGATAAGCGAGGCTTTGGGCCTACTCCGCGCTGCTCCAGAATTTGGGTCTGAGGGCTCAATTTGGTTCGGAATTCTGTTGTTCACTTTAGTTGTTTGCATGATTTCTGGTTTTTTTTCTATCCCTTGTGCATCAGGTCTTGGTCTTTCATTTTTTTCCCTTAATTGGGTTCTTTTGGGTTTCTTGCTTTGTGGTTCCTGGAAGCAAATAATTTTCAAGGTTGTATAATGTACACATTCTTTGATACTATATAGAAACATAGAAACAGAAAAAATCTACAGCACAAAGCTGTGCCAAACATGTCCTTACCTTAGAAATTACCTGGGGTTACCCAGAGTCCACCATTTTTCTGAACTCCATGTACCTGTCCAAGGGTCTCTTAAAAGACCCTAATCATATCCAACTCTACCACTGTTGCCGGCAGCCCATTCCACGCACTCACCACTCTCTGCGTAAAAAAACTTATCCCTGACATCTCCTCTGTACCGATGTCCAAGCACCTTAAAACTGTGCCCTCTCATGTTAGCCATTTCAGCCCTGGGAAAAAGCCTCTGACTATCCACACGATCAATGCCCCTTAACATCTTATACACCTCTATCAGGTCACCTCTCATCCTCTATCACTCCAAGGAGAAAAGGCCAAGTTCACTCAACCTATTCTCATAAGGCATGCTCTCCAATCCAGGCAACATCCTTGTAAATCTCTTCTGCACCCTTTCAATAGTTTCCACATCCTTCCTGTAGTGAGGTGACCAGACTGAGCACAGTACTCCAAGTGGGGTCTGACCAAGGTCCTATATAGCTGTAACGTTACCTCTCGGCTCCTAAATTCAATCTCACGATTGATGAAGGTCAATGCACCTTATGTCTTCTTAACCACAGAGTCAACCTGCGCAGCAGCTTTGAGTGCCCTATGGACTTGGACCCCAAGATCCTTCTGATCCACACTGTCAAGAGTCTTACCATTAATACTATATTCTGTCATCATATTTGACCTACCAAAATGAACCATCTCACACTTATCTGGGTTGAACTCCATCTAATATATGAACCATAAATCTTTGAAAATCAAACATCAAAGTTCAAAGTAAAATTAATTATCATAGTACATACATGTCACCACATACAACCCTGAGTTTCTTTTTCTGCAGGCATACTTAGCAAATCTATAGAGCAATAACTGTGAACGGTAACCATCAGGAACTGTAAACTGCAAACAAACTGTAAATGCAGATATAAATAGATTGCAATAAATATGACAATGGAATAATAATATTCCAGAGTCCTTAAATGAGTGTAGCTATCCCCTTTTGTTCAAGACCCTGATGGTTGAGGGGTGATAACTGTTCTTGAACCTGGTGGTGCAAGGCCTGAGGTTCCGGTTCTTTCGACCTGATGGCAGCAGTGAGAAAAGAGCATGGCCTGGGTGGTGAGGACCGTTGATGATGGAAGCTGCTCTTCTATGGCAACATTTCATTTAGATATACCCAGCAGTTCTGAGGGTTTTACCTGTGATGTACTGGGCCGAATCCACTACCTTTTGTAGGATTTTCTGCTCAAAGGCATTGGTATTCCCATACCAGGCCATAATGTAGCCAGTCAGCACATTTTCCACCACACATCTATAGAAGCTTGCCAAGGTTTTCGATGACATGCCGAAACTCCGCAGGACTGCTGAGAATGTAGAGGCGTTGTCGTGTTTTCTTGGCAATAATATTTATATGAGATAGTGACATCCAGGAATTCAAAGTTACTGACCCTCTTTATCTGATCCTCCAATGATTGCTAGCTCATGGACCTCTGGTTTCCCTCTCCTGAAGTCTACAATCAGTTCCTTGGTCTCATTGACATTGAGTGAGAAGCTGTTGTTATTACACCACTCAGCCATGTTTTCAATCTCCCTCCTAATTGCTAATTCATCTTCTCCTTTGATACAGCCCACGGCAGTGGTGTTGTCAGCAAACTTGTATATGGTGTTGGACCTGTACATAACTACATAGTCACAGGTGTAAAGCGAACAGAGGAGGGGATGGAGACGGTGGAGGAGATGTTTTTGCCAATCCGAACTGACTGGGTCTGCAAGTGAGGAAGTCCAAGGTCCAATTGAACAAAAGGGTATTGAGGCCCAGATCTTGGAATTTACTGAACTGTTTTGAGGAGATGATGGTGGTAAATGCTAAGCTGTAATCAATAAAGAGCGTCCTGCTGTATGCATCTTTGCTGTCCAGATGTTCCAGGGTTGTGCGAAGAGCCAACGAGAGAGCATCTGCTGTAGACCTGTTGCTTCGGTAGGTGAGTTGGAGCAGATCCAAGTCACCATTCAGACAGGAGCTGATAAGCTTCAATACCAGCCTCTCAAAACACTTCTTGACTGTGGATGTAAGCGCCACTGGGTGATAATCATTTAGGCAGGTTACCACACTCATTTTGGGCGCTGGTACAATTGAAGCCTGCTTAATGCTGGTGGGTACAGTACACTGTCAGAGCAAGGGTTTGAAGGTATCCATGAACGCACAATTAGTCGGCACAAGTCTTCAGTACTCAGCCGGGTACTCTGTGCAGACCGGATACTTTCCTTGGATTCACTCTCCTGGAGGCAGCCCACCCGTCATCTTCAGATACTGAGGCCAAGGGATCATTGGGTGACCTGGGGGTGCATGATGGTTCCTTCCTGTTCTGGTGGTCAAAGTGAACATAGAAGGCATTGAGCTCATCTGGAAGCGAAGCTCTTCTGTCCCCTATGTCGCAAGATTTAGCTTTGTGGGAGGTTATGGCATTCGAACTCTGCCACAGCTGTCGAGCATCCCTGTTGATTCCAGTCCAGTCCGGAATCTCCACTGCCGGAGAAGTGGCTTTCCAGAGACCATACCTGCACCTCTGGTAGCATGCTTGATCTCCAGACTCAAATGCCTCTGATCTGGCTCTCAGCAGGTTCTGGATTTCATTGTTCATCCAGGGCTTCTGACTGGGATAAACCCTGAATGATTTCATGGGGATACACTCATCAACAGATGTTTTAATAAAGTCTGCCATGACCCTGGTGTAGTCCTTCAGGTTGTCAGATGAGTTCTTGAACACAGCCCAGGGCACTGACTCAAGGCAATGCTGTAATCATTCCTCAGCCTAGTGCAACCACCTCTTGGTTGTCGTGATCTCTGGAGCCTTGCTTTTTAGGCTCTGTCTGTATGCAGGTAGCAGGAGTACAGCCAAACGATGCAACTTGCTAAAGTGTGGCCTCAGGAAGGAACAATAGGCATTCCTTATCATAGTGTAGCAGTGGTCAAGGGTGTTGGGACATCTAGTGCAACAGGTTATGTGCTGGTGATAATTAGGCAGGGTTTTCTTCAGACAGCTTACAGTGCAGGCAACCCAGGCTCAATTCCCGCTGCTGCCTGCGGGAGTTTCTAAGTTCTCCCCGTAACCGCGTGGGTTTCCTCCAGGTGCTTCAGTTTCCTCCCACAGTCCAAAGACGTACCGACTGGTGCGTTAATTGGACGCTGTAAATTGTCCCATGATTAGGCTAGCATTAAATCAGGGGATTGCTGAGCGGTGTGCCTTGACGGGTCTGTATCTCAATAAACAAAATAAATAAATAAATAAATAAATGTAAATCACTAAGTTTTCAGCATTCTACAATCTATATCAGATGAATGGACATTGTGGCTTGTTGATAATACAAAGACGGGTGAGAAAGAGGGCCGTGTAGCAGGAATAAATACAATATAAATAAGTGAGCAAGTAGCTGGCAGATAAAGTATGATGTGGAAGAAGAGAGCTTGATGGTAATTATCAGGAAAGATATTAATTAGGTGCTGAGGATCTAAAAGACTTTTGTGTACAGAGGGATTTTTTTTTTGTGCTGATACAGGAAGTTCACTTGCATGTTAAGGTGATATATGGTGGTGCAGTGTTGCTGTGGTTAGCTCAATAGCATTGATTAAAAGCCTGGACCAGATCCAGCAACGTAGATTGAATCCAAATGCAGACAATATCTGCATGGAATTTGTATGTTCCTTCCATGTTTGTGTGGGGTTTGTCCAGTTGCTCTGGTTGAGTGTTGTGGACACGCCTCAGTACACCACAGAAGCCAGCCTGCCCTCTAGATTTTGCATCTACTTCTCACTGCCTCAGTAAAGCAGCCAGTTCGGCTCAGTGCTGAACTGAAGCTGAGGCTTTGGGCAGCTTCGGGTTGCGTGTCTACAGACACACTTTTGTTCTGAGTGCTATTAGCTTATTTCTATCGTTCGCCCAATTTCCTTTTTTCTTTCTTTCTCTCTCTCTGCATATTAGGTGTTTTGACTGTCTTTTTTTTGTGGGGGATTCTTTGTTTTGTGGCAGCCTTTAATTGATGAAACTCAAGCTTGTATAATATACACATACTTTGATATTGTGTACTTTGAACTTTGACCATTCTATTATCTCCCCTCTCCCACTGGGCAGAAGATACAAAAGGTCTGAAAGCACTTACCACCAAGCTCAAGAAGACATTCTATCCACTGTTATCAGAATCTTGAACAGACCTATTGTCTAAGATGGATTCATGGCCTCACAATCTACCTCATTATGATCTTACACCTTATTGTTTACCCGCACTGCAATTTCTCTGCAGCTGTTGCACTTTATTCTGCATTCTGTTATTGTTTTACGTTGTTCTATCTCAATGTACTGTGCAATGATTTGATATGTATGCAAGACAAGCTTCTCAGTGTATCTCAGTACACGTGACAATAATAAACCAGGACCTCTGCTATGCAACGCATGAGATAGTTGCCCATTCTACTTTTTGAGACCCTTCATAATTTTGAACAATGATTAAAGCTCTACTTCCCAGCTCAAAAGATGGTCTGAGATTTCCCCGATCTGCAACTGAACTGATTCTACAACCTGTAGACTCACTTTCAAGGGCTCTTTACAACTCATTCCCAGTATTATCTTTGCACAATTTGTCGTCTTTTGCACAATGGTTGTTTGTTAGTCTTTGGTTATGTCATAAATTCTATTGTGCGTCTTTATCTTCCTGCAAGTGCCTGCAACAAAATGAATCTCAAGGTGGTATATGCAACGTGTGTCTATTTCGATAACAAAATTTTACTTTGACATTGACACTGATTTTGAGTCTCATGACAGAATTCAAAACTCTGATTCTATCAAATCTTTCGCACATATTCTCTAAGGTCTGTGAGGGAATTGGAATATACTGTATACCAAACACAAGAGATTCTGCAGATGCTGGAAATCCAGAGCAACACACTTAAAATGCTGCAGCAACTAGGCAAGTAATGCAGTATCTACGGAATGGAATAAGCAGTCCCTGTTTCAGGCCGAGATGTCTGGCCTGAAATGTCGACTGTTTATTTCTCTTCATAGATGCTGCATGACTTGTTGAGTTCCTCCAGCATTTTGAGTGTGCTACTCCGAGTATATACTGATTAGGCAGTCCCTACGTTTTGTCCTGACTATTCATCCTGTCACAAACTCTCAGTCTGTCAGTGCAATCGCTCCATAGACTCCTTTCTAATCTTTCCCTGTCATGTGCATCCTGCCTATGGCCCTAGTAGACAGCTCAGCGTTCTTATAAGTGTTTACTTCTTCTTGGTCATTTCCTCAGGGCGAGGCTGAAGGGTTGGGTGGGGAGTTAAGATATGAGGTGATGATCCTTCTGCCATTTCCACTGGGGTCCTGATGCTTGGATCCGAGATTATTTAGATAGCAACAATACCTGTTCTCATTGGCCAGAGATTCTCAGAAGTCAGTGAGGACGTTACCGTTCGTTCTCAGGATGGGGCTTTTCATTCCTGACTCAGGATGAGGCTTTGCATTTTAGAGTGAAGGAGGTGTCCCCCTTTTTTAAAGAAAGGGGCTTCCCTTCCTCCACCATCAGCGCTGCTCTGAACCGCAACTTTGCCCCCAACTTCCACCAATTTGCCACCAACTTCCTCAAATTTACCTGGTCCATTTCCAACACCTCCCTCCCCTTTCTCAATCTCTCTGTCTCTGTCTCTGGAACAGCTTATCCACTGATGACTATTACAAGCACACAGACTCTCACAGCTACCTGGACTACAGCTCTTCCCACCCTGTTACTTGTAGAAACACCATCCCCTTCTCTCAATTCCTCTGTCTCCACCACATCTGCTCTCAGGATGAGGCTTTTCATTCCAGAATGAAGTAGGTGTCCCCCTTCCTCCACCATCAACACTGCCCTCAACCACATCTCTTCTATTTTACGCACGTCTGCTCTCACCCCATCCTCCAGCCACCCCACCACCCTCCACGTACAGCACATAACTCTCCACAACATCCGCCATCTCCAACGGGATCCCCCCCTCCAAGTACATCATTCCCTACCCCCCCCCCATTTCTGCTTTTCACAAGGGTCGCTCCCCATGCGACTCCTTTGTCCATTCATCCCTCCCCACTGACCTCCCTCCTGGCACTTATCCTTGCAAGTGGAACAAGTGCTACACCTGCCTCTACACCTACTCCCTCACTACCGTTCAGGGCCCCAACCAGTCCTTCCAGGTGTGGCGACACTTCACCTGTGAGTCTGTTGGGGTCATATGCTGTGTCTGGTGCTCCTGGTGTAGCCTGCTGCATATCGGTGAGACCCAATGTAGATTGGGAGACTGCTTCTCCAAGCACCTACGCTGCGTCCACCAGAAGGAGTGGGATCTCCCAGTGGCCACCCATTTTAATTCCACTTCCGATTCCCATTCCGATATGTCAATCCATGGCCTCCAGTACTGTTGTGATGAGGCCATGCTCAGGTTGGAGGAACAACACCTTATATTCCGTCTGGGTAGTCTCCAACCTGATGGCATGAACATCAATTTCTCAAACTTCTGGTAATGCTCCCCGCCCCCATCTCCTTCACCTTTCCCCATCCCCTTTTCCCTCTCTCACCTTATCCCCTTGCCTGCCCATCGCCTTCCTCTGGTGCTCCTCCTCCCTTTCCTTTCTTCCATGGCATTCTGTCCTCTCCTATCAGACTCCCCCTTCTTCAGCCAATCAACTTCTCAGCTCTTTACTTCAGCCCTCCCCCTCTCGTTTTCACCTATTACCTTGTGTTTCTCTCTCCCCTGCCCCCACCTTTTAAATCTAAACCTCATCTTTCTTTCTCCAGGTCTGTCGAAGGGTCTTGGCCCGACGGCCTGCTGAGTCTCTCCAGCATTTTGTATGTGTTACTTTCCTTCAAGAAGGGTTTGTGCTTTTCCACTGTACCCCTGCAAATCTCTTCTTGTCATGGAACCGATGGAATATATTCCATCCATGGCATTTATACTCTGCAGCTTTCATACTTCGCACCACACACCTACTGAATTTCCAAAGGAAGGAATTACGAGTAACCAATGACACTGTGTTCTGAAAATGTAGCTTGGTCTGAGAAGTCTTCCCTCTTAGTTTAACCAGTCCTTTTGCAGGCACGTCAAAACCTTTAAATAAAATTTGTTGGAAATATAAATTTGTTGGATAAAATTAGAACATAGAACATTACAGTACAGAACAGACCCTTTGACCCACGATATTGTGCCAACCTTTTAACCTACTCTAAGATCAGCCTAACCCTTCTCTTCCACAATAGTCCTTCATTTTTCTATCATCCATGTCCCTATCTAAGAGTTTCTTAAAGGCCCCTAATGTAACTGCCTGTACCACCACTCTTTGTGTAAAGAATAAACAAACCTCTGTCATCTCCTTCCACTTCCTCCAGTTCCTGGAACATTATGCCCCTTTATATTAGCCACTTCTATCCTGGGAAATGGTCCCTGGCTGCCCGCTCGATCTATGCCATTTATCTTTTGTGCTTCTATCAAGACACCTCTCATTTTCCTTTGCTGCAAAGAGAAAAGCCTTAGCTCACTCAACCTATCCCCACAGGATGTGTGCTCTAGTCTAGACGGCACCCGCGAGGTAAGTCTCCTCGACACCTTCTCTAAACTTTCTACATCCTTCCTATAATGAGGCATCCAGAACTAAACATTTGCAGGGTGCCTTGCTTCTGTCTCTTTTTGCCAACATAATCTCTCTATCTCCTCGTCCTCCAGCATTTGTCCTTGTCTGATGTACTATTCCAGAAGGTTTGCTTCTGAGATCTGATGATATCCTTGCAATATCTGAGCAACTGATCTTAATTCTATCTCCTCACACTTAGAGATCATGGCTGATGGTGGCCAATTATATTAAATGATGTTATAAACATTACTGTTACTTATTATATACGAGACAGCAACTACTGGGGAATTGCTGCATTTGATTTAATGCAGGATGTGTTAAAACATCCAGCCATTAATCTATACTGCTTGCATAACCTGAGAGGTGAGTTTTTTTTTCCTCTCAAATATCTTCGCACTTATCATGCTGAATTTAATTCTCTTGTGTGTTATATTTTGCCGTACATTATACCGGGTCATTATTCTAATCGGTCGTGCATTCTACGCCATCGCAAAGTCGAGCATTGGAAAGAATAATAAAATCCAGTGTGATGTTACAAAGATGTAAATCTAATCGAGACCCGACTTTAAATACATGATGTAAATAGAGTACATAATATACCAGTAGATAAATTTATCCACTCACGGGAGTGCCATGACTCATGACTTTTGTCAGCTTTGAATAGGCCTACTTGTGAGGATATTAATCACGTCTTACTTCAGTGTGTAACATGTCCGCTGTCAGAAAGTAAAAGGGTTCAAATTCATTAATTTTCCAGGGTGCTCTGCCGTCGCACAGTGTAGTGCTGTGGGGATCTCCAAAGCATCAAATGTACATTAAACGATGTAATTTATATACCATAGCATGAGTTCACTCGAGAAGTGCACAGAAATGGTGATAAATAATGACTTAAGCTGTGAATTGAAACCCTTTTGGCTTCATTATCACAACCATGCAGATGCAATAAGAATATTCAGCACATTTATCTATTTATTTATCTATCTATCTATCTATTTATTTAGCAATACAGTGACAAACAGGCCCTTCTGGCCCAACATGCACCACACAGCAACCCAGCTATTCAATACTGGCCTAATCATGGGACAAGTTACAATAACAAATTAACCTCCTAACTAGTATGCCCTTGGAATGTGGGAGGAAACCAGAGCACATAGAGTTCACAGGGGAGGGAGGTACAGGTGGTGTCGGAATTGATGGTGTCCAAGCTCTGAAGCTCTGAGCTGTAATACCATCGTGCTAAGCACTACACCACCACAGCACCCCTTCATTCATTACTTTATCACATTCATGAGATACTCCTCGCTCTGATTTTTTTTCAACAGACCTCACTCCATTCAAAACAACCTGTGTGGTTTCAAAGAAATAATCTGGTCTCTCCTAGGCCAAATCTTAACTTTTGCATTATGGTGTAAATTTACATTAATCCTAAAATGGGAAGAGCAAAAGAAATGAGAAGATTTGAGTGAAAATCTTCTTGGAGATGCTGGTGACACAGGAGACTGCAGATGCTGGAATTGAGAGCAACAAACCATCTGCTGGAGGAACTCAGTGGGTCGAGCAGCATCTGTGAGAGGAAAGGAATTGTAGATGTTTCAGGTCAAAACCCTGCCTCAGGACCTGAAATGTTGACAATTTCTTTCCTCCCACAAATGATGCTTAACCTGCTGAGCTCCTCCTTCAGATTGTTTGTCGTTCATGGAAGCATTCATGTAATTTAAATCGGAAACACTCAACATGAGTATGTCCCAATCTCTTTAGGATAATTGAATACACTGTAAGTGTATGGAAGTGTATGGTCTGGATGGTTTAGTACCAGAAACAAAAGTGTGGACTGTTTTCTAAATGAAGAGAAAATTCAAAAAATCTGAGGTGCAAAGAGACTTTGTGCAGGATTCCCTGAAGTCTAATTTACAGTTTGAGTTGGTGGAGAGGAAGGCAAATGCAATGTTAGCACTCATTTCAAGGGGGCTGGAATATAAAAGCAAGGATGTAATGTTGAGGCTTTATAAAGCACTGGTGAGGCCGCACTGGGAATATTGTAAGCAGTTTTGGGCCTGCTATCTAAGAAAGAGTGTGCTGACATTGCAGACCTATTGAATGTTGAAAGGCCTCGATAGAGTGGATATGAAGATGGTGTTTCCTATGGTGAGGGAGTCCGAGACCAGTGGACACAGATTCAGAATAAAAGGGCGTCCTTTTAGAATGAAGATGAGGAGGAATTTCTTTAGCCGTACAACTGCTGTGTACGTAGTTTCCTCTGGTGAGAGAGTCTGAGACCAGAGGACACAGATTCAGAATAAAAGGGCGACCTTTTAGAATGAAGATTAGGAGGAATTTCTTTAGCCAATACAATAGTGAATCTGTGGATTTCGTTGCCACAGGTGGCTGTGGAGGCCAAGTCATTGGGTTTATTTAAGTTCAAAGTTCAAAGGAAGATTTATTATCAGAATACAAACATGTCACCACAGACAACCCTGAGATTCTTTTTCCTGCAGGCATACACAGCAAATCTACAGAATAGTAACTGTAAACAGGATCAATGAAAGAGCATTTCATGTAGATGTGCTCAATGGTTCGGAGGGCTTACCCGTAATGTACTGGGCGGTGTCCACTACCTTTTGTGGGATTTTCTTTTCAAAGGCATTGGTGCTCACATACCAGGCCATAATGCAGCTAGTCAGCACACTTTCCACTACACATGCACTGAGGTTTGTCAAGATTTTTGATGTCATGCTGAATCTCCACAGACTCTTGAGGAAGTAGAGCCACAGCTGTTCTTTCTTTGCAAGTACATTTATATGACACTCCAGGACAGGTCCTCTGAGAAAGCGACACCCCGGAATTTAAAGTTGCTAACCCTCTTCACTTCTGATCCTCTGAGGACTGGCTTATCGATCTCTGGTTTCCCTCTCCTGAAGTCTACAATTAGTTCATTAGTCTTGCTGACATTGAATGAGAGGTTGTCGTTATAAAACCACTCAGCCAAGCTTTCAGTCTCCCTCCTAAATGCTGATTCGTCACCACCTTTGCTATGACCCTCAACTGTGGTGTTATCAGCGAAGTTGTATATGGTGTTGAGGCTGTTTTCAGCCATACAATTATTGGTGTAAAGTGAGTAGAGCAGGGGGCTAAGCACATAGCCCTGTGGTGCACCTGTGCTGATGGAGATTGTGGAGGGGATGTTTTTGCTAATCCGAACTGACTGGGATCTTCAAGTGAGGAAATCCAGGATCCAATTGCATGAGGGGGTATTGAGGCCCGGGTCTTGGAATTTACTGATTAGTTTTGTCAGTATTAAATGCTGAGCTGTTGATCAATAAAGAGCATCCTAATATATGCACCTTTGCTGTCCAGGTGTTCCAGGGTTGTGTGAAGAGCCAATGCGATGGCACCTTCTGTGAACCTGTTGCTCCGATAGGCAAACTGGAGTGGATCCAAGTCGCCACTCAGACAGAAGTTAATTGATTCCTGATTAGTCGGGGCATGAAGGAATATGGGGAGAAGGCAGGAGATTGAGGCTGAGAGGGAAAATGGATCAGCCATGGTGAAATGGCAGAGCCAACTCAATGGGCCAAATGGCCTAATTCTCATTTATCTTATAATTACAAAATATTCCCTATCTTCAGATTATTAATGGAGCTTCCTGAATTCCACAGCCGGTTCTCTAGTACATCTCAGTCTTTCCTCCTAGAAATGAACCTCTTCTTTCATTTATTCCTGTGTCACGGGAGCTACCTAGCATCAAGGACTGCTGGGGTCATTTTGATCCATAGATATAGCATTGTTTTATGAAGGTAAAAGCCCAGAAATCTGGACCACAGATCCTGAGACTGCATACAATTTGAACTCTGTGCCAGTTAACCCAATTATTAATTCAGTTTGTGGGTTACTTTCACCAACTTTTCATTAAAATTAGCTTCAGGATCTGAGCTCTGTTGACAGGCTGTCATTGATCGTCTTTCCCAAACTGCACTTGATAAGGTGCTGGTGAAGCAACTTTGTGAATAGGAGCAGAGTTAGGCCACTCGGCCCATCGACTCTACTCTGCTTTGCCATTCCATCTTGGCTAATTTTTGTTCAACCCCATTCACCTGTCGTCTCCCATGACTGTTGCCACAGTAGTATAGCGGTTAGCGTGATGCTATTACAGCTCGGGGCATTCCAGAGTTCAGAGTTCATTTCCGGCGCCGTTCTGTGAGGAGCCTCTGTATGTGCCCCCCCCCCTCCATGGACTCTCTCTGTACTTGGCACTGCCTCACTAAAGCAGCCAGAAAAATCAAGGACCCTGCCCACTCTGTACGTTCTTTCATCTCCGCCCTTCCAATGTTAAGAAGATAGAAAAGTTTCCAAGCATATTCCACAAAGACAAGGTCAGTCTCTATCCTGTTTTAAGATTATTAAATGGTTCCCTAGTACAATAACATGGACTCGACCTTCCAGTCGATCTTGTTATGGCCTTGCACCTAATTGTCTGCCTGCTCTGCATTTTCTCTGTAAATCTAACACTTCATTCTCCACTCTGCCATTGCTTTCCCTTCTACTACCTGCGACGTGATGAAATGATCTGTAAGAATGGCATGCAAAACAAAGTTTTTCACAGTATGTCAGTACATGTGACAATAATAAAACGATTTACCGAATAAAATGCAGTAAGAGGGCTGTTGGAACTTCCCCGGTAGTGGTCATTGAGGGGCTAAATGGTCTCCTTCTGAGCTGTTGGAAAATAAAAAACTCTTGTTCGTTTGCTGGCATAAATCTTTTGAACTGTGCTCAGCCTGATGTGTCAAATAGATAATCTATCTTGGCTTCCTCCTGAGATCGCAGAAGCCAGTCTCCAGCCAACTTAATCCACCTCATATGATATCAGGAATGTCTGGGAGTATTGCATGCAGCAGTTACTATGGGGACAGACAATATCTAGTTGTGACGAAAATCCACACTCACAGACCTTTTGCAACCCTTTCCGAACTGGTACCAGCCCGGCATGTGGGGCAGAAGCAAACTACATCCCTTAAAAAAAAATGAGGGACAAATCCTGTCCATCTAGACAGATAATAGACTCATAAAGCACAGCTACACAGAAACAAGCACCTTGGCCCTTCTAGCCAATGCTGAGCAGTCAGTCTATTTTCATTCATTGCCAAAGTGATGGAGGCCGTCTTTGACCGTGCTGTCAGGCAGCACTTACTGTTAAGTAGCCTAATTGTAATGAACTGATCTATTTGGATGGTATGCAATGCAAGTTTTCACTGTACCTTGGTATATGTGTAAGGTTCCCGAGCAGATTCAAGTTCCTGGGTGCCAACGTCTTGGAGGATTTATCCTGGGCCCAACATATTGCTGCAATTATGAAGAAGGGATGTCAGTGGCTATATTTTATTAAGAGCTGGAAGAGATTTGGTATGTCACCAAATACTTTAACAAATTTCTTACGGAGGTATGGTAGAGAGCATCCTAACTGGTTACATCACTGCCTGGTATGGAGGGGCCACTGCTCAGGATTAGAGAAAAACTGCAGAGAGTTGCAAACAAGAGAAAATCTGCAGATGCTGGAAAGCTAAGCAACACACACAAAATGCTGGAGGAACTCAGCAGGCCAGGCAGCATCTATGGAAAAGAGTACAGTTGACATTTCAGGTCGAGACCCGAGACCCTTTAGCAGGACAGCTTCCTTCCCATGCCATCAAATTTCTGAGTGGACAATGAACTAACCTATGAACACTACCTTACTATTTTTGCAGTCGTTTCACACGACATATTTCATTTATTTTTCTACATTTATTTATTGTAATTTATACTTTTGTAACCTTTTGCACTGTACTTCCAGAGGTAAAACAACAAATTTCATGACGTTTACCAGGGATATTAAACCTGATTCTGATTCTAATGGATTAGTTGTAGTGAACTGCTCGTTATGAATAGCCTGCAATTTTTTTCACTTTACCTTGGTACATGTGACAATAATAAACCAATGATCAATATACCAATTAAGCCTGCTCACTGATACCTGCTGTGGGTATTTCCAACTCCACACAGAACCCAACCTAATCACGGCCTTGTTCTAAAAATGGACTGAAGAACTGAATTCCTGAGATGGAGTAAGAGTTAACTGCCTATGGCTTAGAGATGACGTTTAACCAAGTGCGACATGAAAATATCTGGAAACCTGAAGTTATTAGGCATCAAGGGGAGAAAAAAAACTCTGATGAATGGAGCCAAACCTTGCACAAAAGAAGATGGCTGTGGTTCTTGGAGGTCAACCATAGAGATATCCTGCATGAAAATAAATCTTTTAGCCCAACTAGTCCATGACAATGAAGGCTCCCATCTAAATTAGTCCCATTTGCCCAGAATTTGGCCCATATCCCTCAAAATCTTTCCGATCAGTGTCCCTTTTAAATTTTGTTAGTGTAGCTCCTTTCTGGTGCTTCATTTGAGTAGAGGAATGAACTGCTTCCTCTGGCTGCTCACTCCATATAAAGGCTCGTCGTCGTGGCTGTCCCTCGAGGTCGAGGATGATGGTCTTCATTCTGAAGTGGCCCACAGAGTGAAGACACCTGTGCATGCATTTGTTTAACGTGTACTTGATGTTGCACTCCAAGAAGCACACGATACTTCACAAATCAACCAACTGATTCCAATGGCATGGAAACCACGATGATTGGAGCTGGTGGATTTGTTGCAGCCTTCATCCGCCTTCACAGCCGTTGAGTTCGAAGTAACTTCATCCGCCTGTTCCACCGTTGAGATCTTGGTTGGATTGTTCTTTGTCAGGGACCTCACCCTCAACCTTACCGTCATGGGTGACCCTACCAGGAGCATAGCTCCAGATGGTATCGCTCTTGGGATCTCAGGACCACACAAGCTTCTCCACCACGACAAGGTGACAATCCACGGAGAAGATATAAGGGCTACCCTTCAGTTGAAAATGTTACCCCTCTGGCAGCTCACACCATATGAGGGCAAACCTGGGTGAAAAGTTGCCCATCTTATTAAATCTCTACTTAAGAGGGGTTCCTATTAAATCCTATTTAAATCTTTCCCCTAAATCTATGCTCTCCGGTTCCTGATTCCCCAACCATGCAAAAGGATTGTGTGCATTCACCCTATTAAAAATATGCTATATTTTCATTTCAAACCTGACCACTAAGAGATACAGTTTCAATAATGAAGAAGACAAAGGCTATCTGCCCCTATCATAGACATGTGATACTGGAACTGCAGGGTCATTGTCTATATTATCTTCTGATTATCCTACAAATATGACTTGAAACAGAACTACAGTACCTTGAGAACTGTAAGAAAAGTCAACTTTGATAATTCGTTCTTTGTTTATTCTGTTCCTAAATGTAAGATCAATCACCTCTTCAAATGCGCTTGCCTAGATAATAATTGACAATGTAACAATAAATATTCTTTTTGGATATCAAAGATATTCTCCATCTGATTGTTTCTTGCCAAAAATATTGCAAATGCTTATATAGGGTTTGAGAGAAAAATTAAATTACACTGTCACAACTTACACTGTCAGAAAGTCGATGAACTTGGTAGAGTGTGGATCTAAATGTACTCTATGTCCCAAAAAATACAACTAAAAATATCGATTAAAAGTTCTGATTTGATTTGCTGTTATCTCACAGACATCCATCAATTCTAGAGCACACAATGGATGTCCTTGGCAAATTCTTTTAGTTTGGAAGGAGTGGAGAATCATAGATGTTCCTCAAGTTTCTTTGGATGTAAAATATGCTCCTCAGAATATCTCTAGGGGGCCAGGGAAAGCGAATGTATTAAGAACAGTATCAAAATTAAATCAGCAGGATTTCACAGTGGCCAACCATTTTAATTCCAATCTCCATTTCCTTTTCGACTTGTCACTCCCCTACTGCCATGATGAGGCCACTCTCAGGTTGGAGGAGCAACACCTCATATTCTACCTGGGTAGCCTCCAATCCAATAACATGAACATTGATTTATCAAACTTCCAACAATTTTCTCCCTCCCCTTTCTTCAATCCCCCTCTTACTTCTTCTCTTCTCCTTGCCTATCACCTCCTTCTGGTGCCCCTCTACATTCCTTTTCTCCTATTGTCCACTCTCCTCTCCCATCAGATTCTTTCTTCTTCAGCTCTTTAGCTTTTCCATCTATCACCACCCGCCCTCTCACTTAATCCCCTCTCCACCACTCACCTGGCTTTACTACCTATCTCCTTCTAGCTTCTACACCATCCCTTCCCTCCAAAAATGATTCCGGTTTCTTCCCACTTTCTTTCCAGCCATGAGGAAGGGTATTGGCCTGAAACGTCAACTGTTTATTCCTTTCCATAGAAGCTGCCTGACCTGCTGATTTTCTCCAGCATTTTGTATGTGTTACACTGGACTTCCAGTATCTGCAGAATCTCTTTTGTTTATCCATGTTGATCAGCTGGCTTTGGATGACATTTCTATGGAGAACTGATTAACGGAATCAGAATAAAAAATATAAATTAAATAAATAGTGCAAAGCAAACAGAGAGCAAATATAGTGAGTAAGTACTCTTGAGTTGGTTCATTGTCCGTTCAGAAATCAGGCTCCTGGACCTCCTCCCTGTTGGTAGCAATGAGAGGAGGGCATGTCCTGGTGATAGGGGTCCTTACTGATGGATGCTGCCTTTTTGAGGCATCAGCTTTTGAAGATATGAATGAGTGGTGGATAGGTGATTGATAGAAATTATCATTATTTTACAGTAGTGTAGGAAAAGGCATTTTGGCCCATGATGTCCATCCCAACCATGATTGAGGTCCAAACTAATTGCACCTGCCAATATATGTTCTATATCCCTCCACTCCCTGCACACTCATTTGCTTGTGTAAGTGCCTCAGAAAGTTTGCTATCATAACCCTGAAAGTACAACTGAAATTTATTGGACATACTAGATCATGGCCAGTATATCTGCTCAATTACCTGGTGGGTATAGAATGTCCACTTAATTCTAATACAAGAAGTTCTGGTGCGTCACACCAATGAATCTCATGTGCTTACATCTTCAGAACGACATTGTGAACAGGTTGAAAGAGCACCTTACAGTTTGGGGACTATAGTTTTAAATCCAGGAGCTGGATGGCAAAAAGTGGCTAGATGGAGCAGAACATTGGGTTTAACAAAGCGCTTTGCTACACTAGCCACATGGGTTCAATTCCACTGACGTCTGTAAGGAGTTTGCAAATTCTCCCTCTGACCTTGTGGCTTTCCTCCAGACTCTCTGGTTTCCTCCCAATTCCAAAGATGGACAGCTTAGGGTTAAGAGTTGTGGGTATGCTGTGTTGGCACCAGAAGTATGGCATCTCTTGTGGGCTGCCCTGTGTGTTTCGATATTTCAATGTACATGTGACAGATAAAGCTAATCTGTAAAATCTCCTTGTAATTTACGTCGATACGTAGTATTGGGATAAAGGCTGCTGCAGATTGCATCAGTTAGCTTCATGACTGGTAGTATAGTGGTCGTGTAACTTTCTATCGTTGTAACTGGAGTTTTGATTCAGTGAATTAAATAAACCTGGAATTAAAACAAAACTTAGTTTCAATAATGTTTACTTTCAAGCTGTCAGATTGTCATGAAAATCTAGCCGTTTAACTAATGCCCCATAGGGAGGGAAATATAAAGACTTTGTTTGGATCTGGCTTATGTGTGATTGCACGACTTCACTCATGGGGCTTTAACTTCAAGCTGTTCTGTGTAATGCCTGAGTTAGGTGCACAAATCAAAGGGCGAATAGGAATGGACAATAACTGTAGCGTGCAGAGGTTGAGATACTATCATAATAACATGCGTACGATTGCAATAATGAGTGGTTGAGGGAGGTACACAATAAGTCATTTACAATGTACTCAGGTAAATCCATGGGTAAGAGGGGTTAAGAGTAAATGTGGGATTACCACAGCTACAAGGAGCAGCATGCACAAGAAAGCAGCACCCATCATCAAGGGCCACCTCTATCCAGGCCATGCTCTCCTCTCACTGCTGCCATCGAGAAGGAGATACAGGAGCCTTAGCTCCAACACGATCAGCTTCAGGAGCTGTATTACCCTTCAACTATCAGGCACCTGAACCGACGCGAATAACTTTACCCTTCTCAACTTAGAACTGAATCCACAGCCTACAACTCATTTTCAAGGAATCTGCAACTTATGTTCTCAATATTTATGTATGTATTTATTTATTATTTGTTTTTTTCTGTGTATTTGCCCATTGGTTGTTTATCATTTTTTGTGTATTGTTTTTCACTGATTCTACTGTATTTCTTGGTTCTACTGTGAGTGCCTGCTAGAAAATGAATCTTAGGGTTAGATGTGGTGACGTATATGTACATTGATAATCAATTTACTTTGAACTGTGAACTTTGCATGGATGAGCTGGGCCAAAGGATTTGTTTCCATGCTGCATTACTCTGTGACTCTACAATGTCCCCTTTGACCCAAAGGAACAAGGAGGCTGAAGAGAAAAGGTTCACTCTTGTTGCAGGGGTGTGTAGTGGGAGGTCAGGACATGGTGAGGGAATTGCACTTTAGCCAGTGGCATTAAATCTGGACACTTGACTCTGATGGTGTTATTAATTGACCAAAATAGAAAAGTACTTCAATGTCATGACTTCCCTTAATGGGACATCAACCACCCTCTTCTGCTCTGAGTGGGAACATCTCCCTAACATTACAAAACTCTTCCCCACTAGCAACTTAGCAGCAATAAATTAAAGTTTGACAAAATGCAGAGTGAATGAAGAGCCATTTTATTAAATTAATGCATGGATTATAAGCAGGAAAAGAAGTATTTTTGGTCACCTGAATGTGGCACTGATAAGGCCACATATTAACTCCAGACAGAGGAGCCACCACACAGCCCCTCAGCACCCCTCACCCCCCCCAAGCACTGCCTCCTTACGCCTACACTCCACACATAGTACCTACACTGACAGTCACTGTCCTGTTTTCTTTTTATATGCCCTGCTGCTACCCAGAAGAGTTCCTATTACTAAAGGCTGATTTATACTTGTGCGTCAACTCGACGCTGTAACCTTCGCAAGTGGCCTATGCACATTGTGAGCATTTATACTTGTGCGTTGATGTGTCTGCGTTGCTCTGCAATTCGGGCACGTCGCGCATGCACACACACCTGCCCACACAAGGCTTCATGGTCGTGGTAATCTTTCTCAGGGTATACAAGTTTAAAGCGAGCGTCTTTTTCCGTGAAACTGAAACGTGGCCTCCATAATTTCGGAGGTCTGTAAAGCTCTATGGAAAGCACTGCAGCCAGAGTTCCTTCCCTGCCCTTCAGTCGCCCAATGGGAAGCTATTGCAGCGTAGGAGGAGATGCGATGCTACCAAGTGGACCAATCACAGCTGTTGCAGTCTGCATTGCCGTGACGCGTAGTTACATTTTGGGAGAGGTGTGCATCAGGCTACGGCGCAGGGATCTGCGTAGACAGTGCGTAGGGTTTGCGGCTATGGCGTCGAGTTGACGCAGAAGTATAAATCAGCCTTAAGAAGGCTTCCTTCAGTTAGTCCTGACGAAGGGTCTCGGCCTGAAACGTCGACTGCACCTCTTCCTAGAGATGCTGCCTGGCCTGCTGTGTTCACCAGCAACTTTTATGTGTGTTATCAACCTTAAGAGTTAACTTTGTCATTTTATCATTTTCTGTCAGTCACCTTATCTTCCAATGTCACTGCACCTAATATCACTTTATATGCAGTCTATATTTATCAGTTAATCTTATGTATATATGACCACACTCAGTCGCTTGTACATTGTGTTTTGTAGGATTGTTTTTATATTTATATTTATTGTGTTTTTATGCTAATTATGTTTTCTTGTGCCGCATCGGATCCGGAGTAACAATCATTTTTGTTCTCTTTTACACTCATTTACTGAAGAATGACAGTGAACAATCTTGAATCTTGAATCTAATGGTCTCTGTGAAGGAAGTAGTAGGTCTCTAGTGCCAGACACAAGTCTTTCCAACACCGAGTTACCTATGTTAATGCTCTGTTGTAGCAGGGCGAACCACAGAAGAGAGTTATGATGCAAGAAGTGTATCACGAGCTGAGAAACATCAGGCTTGGGACTGTCATGTGCCTTCTAGAAATGTAGACATTTGCCAAAGGAGGCCATTAGCTTAGCCTGGCAGCTAATGGCCCTTCAGGTGCTCATCAAGCTATGTTATCCGTACAACAAACCTCCCCGTGGGAATGGGGCTAATCTTTGAAACTAATGGGAAAATGTTCAACCGACAGCAACTGCAGCCCAGAGCCAGGTTCGCCCTAACCTCAGTAGGTGAGCAGCAGGATGCAGACATTGCATGCTTGAAGCTTGAACGTCAGGCTATCGCTGGATCAGGCATTGATGTGTCTGAGAGAGTAGGGTTTATTCAAAGCTCTTACCAACCTAATCTCCAAAGATTAGGTTCAGGGAAAGACAGCCAATAAACGTGAGCCACTTCCCATATCTTGGGCAGACATGAATGACAAAATTCACCACCACCGTCAGTGTGTTAGCAGTCTTTGTTCAGTTGGAGAAAAGGCGCTTGAAGATCAAGATGTCAGACCTGAACGAGACGCACTGTGTACTGGATAGCGATAATCCTCCAATATGCTGCTGAGAGCTGGTCTACCTACAGAAGGCATCACGAGGCAATGGAAGAGTACCACTGACACAGGCTCTGCATGCTCCTCCAAATTATTGAATGGATAAGTTGATCAATGCACTGAGATCCTAATTGCGCAGTTAGGCATGCTGGGCAGGCCACATTATACACAGGCACCTGAAACAAGCACTCATTTGTGAGCTCGACCACAGGAGAAGTGAATAGCAATAGGATTCACTTGTGATGATGATGATTTGCTTATCTAAATTGAAAATTTACTTTATTGTCGCCAAACAACTGATACTAGAGCGTACAATCATCACAGCGATATTTGATTCTGCGCTTCACACTCCCTGGAGTACAAAACGACAGTAAATATTAAAACAACACACATTAAAGTTGCTGGTGAACGCAACAGGCCAGGCAGCATCTGTAGGAAGAGGTGCAGTCGACATTTCAGGCTGAGACCCTTTGTCAGGACTAACTGAAGGAAGAGTGAGTAAGGGATTTGAAAGTTGGAGGGGGAGGGGGAGATCCAAAATGATAGGAGAAGACAGGAGGGGGAGGGATAGAGCCAAGAGCTGGACAGGTGATAGGCAAAAGGGGATACGAGAGGATCATGGGACAGGAGGTCCGGGAAGAAAGACGGGGGGGGGGACCCAGAGGATGGGCAAGGGGTATATTCAGAGGGACAGAGGGAGGAAAAGGAGAGTGAGAGAAAGAATGTGTGCATAAAAATAAGTAACAGATGGGGTACGAGGGGGAGGTGGGGCCTTAGCGGAAGTTAGAGAAGTCGATGTTCATGCCATCAGATTGGAGGCTACCCAGACGGAATATAAGGTGCTGTTCCTCCAACCTGAGTGTGGCTTCGTAAGGTAGTATAAAAAAACCGAGAGGCAGGTCCAGATATTTGGAGGGTACGGCCCAGATCCGGGTCAGGATCTGTTCAGCAGTCTTATCACAGTTGGAAAGAAGCTGTTCCCAAATCTGGCCGTATGAGTCTTCAAGCTCCTGAACCTTCTCCCAGAGGGAAGAGGGACAAAAAGTCTGTTGGCTGGGTGGGTTGTGTCCTTGATTATCCTGGCAGCACTGCTCCGACAGCATGCGGTGTAAAGTGAGTCCAAGGACGGAAGATTGGTTTGTGTGATGTGCTGGGCTGTGTTCACGATCTTCTGCAGCTTCTTTCGGTCTTGGACAGGACAACTTCCATACCAGGTTGTGATGCACCCTAGAAGAATGCTTTCTACGGTGCATCTATAAAAATTAGTGAGGGTTTTAGGGGACAGGCCAAATTTCTTTAGTTTTCTCAGGAAGTAAAGGTGCTGGTGGGCCTTCTAGGCAGTGAACTCTGCTTGGTTGGACCAAGTCAGGTCATTTGTGATATTGACCCTGAGGAACTTAAAGCTTTTGACCTGTTCCACTTGCGCACCACTGATGTAAATGGGGTCGTGCGGTCCGCTACTCCTTCTGAAGTCCACAACCAATTCCTTTGTCTTGCTGATGTTGGGGGATAGGTTATTATCTTCGCACCATCCCACCAGGTTCTTAATTTCCTCTCTGTACTCAAACTGATCATTACCCGAGATACGGCCTACAATTGTGGTGTCATCAGCAAACTTGTATATTGAGTTTGATGGAAACTTGGCTCAGAAGATTTTCTATTTATTTCTTAAGATACAGTGCAGAATAGGCTCTTCCAGCCCTTCGAGCCAAGCCACACAGCAATCACCTGATTTAATCCTAGCCAAATTATGGGACAGTTTACAATGAGCAATTAACCTAACAGCCACTACGTCTTTGGACTGTGGGAGGAAACTGGAGCACCTGGAGAAAACGCACATGATCGTGGAGAGAACGTACAAACTCTTTACAGGCAGTAGCAGGAAATGAACCCAGGTCACCTGTACTGTAAAGCATTGTGCTAACCACTACAGTACCACATGACAGCACTGGTAGGAGTTCTTTAGCCAGAGGGAGGTGAATCTGTGGAATTCATTGCCACAGACTGCTGTGGAGAATAAGTCATTGATCATCCTCAATGAATACTTCTCTTCGGTATTCACCAATGAGCGGGAACTTGATGATGGTGAGGACAATATGAGTGAGGTTGGTGTTCTGGAGCATTAAGGGAGAGGAGGTGTTGGAGTTGTTAAAATACATTAGGACGGATAAGTCCCCAGGGCCTGATGGAATATTCCCCAGGCTGCTCCACGAGGCGAGGGAAGAGATTACTGAGCCTCTGGCTAGGATCTTCATGTCCTCGTTGTCCACGGGAATGGTACCGGAGGATTGGAGGGAAGCGGATGTTGTCCCCTTGTTCAAAAAAGGTAGTAGGGATAGTCCAGGTAATTATAGACCAGTGAGCCTTACGTCTGTGGTGGGAAAGCTGTTGGAAAAGATTCTTAGAGATAGGATCTGTGGGCATTTAGAGAATCATGGTCTGATCAGGGACAGTCAGCATGGCTTTGTGAAGGGCAGATTGTGTCTAACAAGCCTGATAGAATTCTTTCAGGAGGTGACCAGGCATATAGATGAGGGTAGTGCAGTGGATGTGATTTATATGGATTTTAGTAAGACATTTGACAAGATTCCACATGGTAGGCTTATTCAGAAAGTCGGAAGGCATGGGATCCAGGGAAGTTTAGCCAGGTGGATTCAGAATTGGCTTGCCTGCAGAAGGCAGAGGGTGGTGGTGGAGGGAGTACATTCAGGTTGGAGGATTGTGACTAGTGGTGTCCCACAAGGATCTGTTCTGGGACCTCTACTTTTCGTGATTTTTATTAACAACCTGGATGTTGGGGTAGAAGGGTGGGTTGGCAAGTTTGCAGACGACACAAAGGTTGGTGGTGTTGCAGATAGTGTAGAGGATTGTCAAAGACTGTAGACAGACATTAATAGGATGCAGAAGTGGGCTGAGAAGTGGCAGATAGAGTTCAACCCGGAGAAGTGTGAGGTGGTACACTTGGAAGGACAAACTCCAAGGCAGAGTACAAAGTAAATGGCAGGATACTTGGTAGTGTGGAGGAGCAGAGGGATCTGGGGGTACATGTCCACAGATCCCTGAAAGTTACCTCACAGGTAGATAGGGTAGTTAAGAAAACTTATGGGGTGTTAGCTTTCATAAGTTGAGGGATAGAGTTTAAGAGTCGTGATGTAATGATGCAGCTCTATAAAACTCTGGTTAGGCCACACTTGGAGTACTGTGTCCAGTTCTGGTCGCCTCACTATAGGAAGGATGAGGAAGCATTGGAAAGGGTACAGAAGAGATTTACCAGGATGCTGCCTGGTTTAGAGAGTATGCATTATGATCAGAGATTAAGGGAGCTAGGGCTTTACTCTTTGGAGAGAAGGAGGATGAGAGGAGACAAGATAGAGGTGTACAAGATAATAAGAGGAATAGATAGAGTGGATAGCCAGCGCCTCTTCCCCAGGGCACCACTGCTCAATACAAGAGCACATGGCTTTAAGGTAAGGGGTGGGAAGTTCAAGGGGGATATTAGAGGAAGGTTTTTTACTCAGAGAGTGGTTGGTGCATGGAATGCACTGCCTGAGTCAGAGGTGGAGGCAGATACACTCGTGAAGTTTAAGAGACTACTAGACAGGTATATGGAGGAATTTAAGTTGGGGGCTTATATGGGAGGCAGGGTTTGAAGGTCGGCATAACATCGTGGGCCGAAGGGCCTGTACTGTGCTATACTATTCTATGTTCTATGTCTAACATAGAGGTTGATAGGTTCTTGATTAGTAAGGGTGTCAGAGTTCACGGGGAGAAGTCAGAAAAATGGGGTTGAGAGGGAAAATACATCAGCCATGCTGGAATGGCAGAGTTGGTGAAACTGCGCATAGAATACTGTGTACTTGGATATATGACTTAAACTGGAAACATCGCAAAAAAGATTCAAAGTTCAAATTAAATTTATTATCAATGCATATCATGTACAACCTTAAGATTCGTCCTCTTGCAGGCAGCCACAAGATGGGGATGCTACCAGGACTGATTGGCTTGAGTGACAAGGAAAGGCTGCATAGGTTCAGGCTTTCTTTAAGAATTTAAAGATTTAGCTTTAATAGTCACATGTGTGTAACTTACTGAGTGGTACATCTTTGGAATGAAGGAGGAAAGTGGAGCATCTGGAAGAAACCCACTAGTTCACAGGTCACTGGAGTGAGGAGGTTGAGGGGTGACCTTATTAAAGGTTTATAAGGTCAAGGGTGCACAGATAAAGTTAAAGGTCACAGTTTTTTTTCAGGGTATGGGAGTCTAAAACTAGAGGGTAAGAAAGGAAATATTTCAAAGTTCAAAGTAAACTTTAATATCAAATACATAGATTTAAAAAAGATCAGAAAGGCAATTTTGTTAAGCAGCAAGTAGTGGGCTTCTGGAGTGAGTTGCCATGGGAATCACAAAAGATATTTAGACTGGTAGATGCATAGGAAAGGTTTAAAGGGATATAGGCCAGATGGGAGAAGTGTGACTAGTAAAAGCAGAAAACTTGGTTAACATGAACAATTTGGGCTGAAGGGCGTGTTTCTGTGCTGCATATTCCTATGATTCTGTTATAAATTAATACAACACCACGACCATGAAGCATTTACCAGTTCTAACAAATGACAGCATCCTTAATCTTTTGTTATATTAACTCTGCTAGGAAGGAGCTGGGGCAGGGGGGATGGGTTAGTGAGAGACGCTTAAAGTCAAAAGGAGATTTTCAGTGTGATTTAAATGGAGAACAGCAATTATTGTGTGGTCTCTCATGATTTAATGGGATTTACTAATGGCTTAACTGATTTGGTAATTTTAAGTGAGTGTTCATATCTAAAGAGAAAGGACAAATGTGCTTATAACGCAAAACTGAATTAATAATTGCCTCTTTTTACTGGTATAATACTGACAAAAAGAACAAAAAGATGGAACTGGGAACAAAGCCACTGAGACATTAAATAAGACCATGCCTGTGCCTTTCTCTGGTACATTTCACTGTCTGAGCATCATATTTTTGATTCCATCGATGCCCCAGATTTGTTGTTCTCAGTCTTGAACACTTGATGACTGACCATGCATGGCCTATTGCATAGAATTAACCATTTCTGCTGTAAAAGATACTGGATCAATTTTTCTCCAGTTGCACAGTCTCACCAGCCGATCATGTCTCACAGCCCTGCAGATTTCAAAATAAATTTATTATCCAAAGTATGTGAACGTCACCATATACTATCTGGAGATTCTTTTTCTTGCAAGCATTTGCTTTAGACTCAAAGAAACACAATAGAATCAATGAAAAAACTACACAAGAACAAAGACGGACAAAATAAACAATGTGCAAGAAAAGACAAGCTCTGCAAATACAAAAAAAAGAAGAAAATTTAAAAAATAATAAATAGATAAACAAACAAACAAACAGGTAGACAAACAATATTGAGAACAATGAGTTGTAGAGTCAACGAAAGTGAGTCCATAAGTTGTGGAATCAGTTCAGTGTTGAGGTGAGTGAAGTTATTCATGCTAGTTCAGAAGCCTGATGCTTGAAGAGTAACAACTGTTCCTGAACCTGGTGCTGTGGGACCTAATGTTCCTGTACCTCCTTCCCGATGACAGCAGTGAGAAGAGAGCATGGGCTGCACTTCACCTACTTTTATCTTCCTTGATCTGTATTCTCACTTTCTAATTCCTGTCACCTTATTGCTTCTCCCTCTCCCGCTCCCTCTCCCCCCTCTCCCCCTCTCTCTCTCTCTCTCTCTCTCCCTCCCCATTAGCCAGGGACCTCTGCAACTTATTCCCACTGCACCCCAGGTCTCCCCTTATCAACGATAGTTTCTTTTTCACATCCATTCTTTCCCCCATCTTCTCTGCAATTTGAAACAAATTTCTTTCTCAGTTCTAACAAAAGGTCTCCAACCTGAAGCCAGAATGGGTTTCTCTTCTCACAGACGCTGCCTGACCTGCTGTGAGTCCCCAGTATTTTCTGTTTATGCTTCAGGTTTCCAGCACATCCAATTGCTTTTGGTTTCCCTCTCCAGATTGATGCCCTGATTCCCTATTTCCTGTCCAGGGCAACATCCTCTCACTCACCACTCGAGGTCCTCTCAGGGTCTTACAGAGTCATTGGGGCCATCTTTCCAACTTCCAGTGGGAGCAACTTACCTCCCCTCATCGGATAACCCTCCTTTTCCAGTGACCTGCCTGGTGAATCTGCAGCAGGTGATCTCTTAACTATCCTCTCCTCAATACTGAGCTCCCAACTGATTCTGCAACCTATGGACTCACTTTAAGAGACACGGTCACTCCTGTTCTCAATATTATTTTTCTATTATTATTATTTTATTATTTTTTCCTTCGGTACTTGCCTTTTTCACATTGGTTGTTTTTCCATCATTCTGTGTGTTCCTTTTTCATTGGTTCCATTGTGTTCTGTTGTATTTATTGTGAACACCTGAAAGAAAATGAATCTCGGGGTAGCATATGGTGACATATATGTACTTTGATAATAAATTTATTTTAAACTTCAAACTTTAAACTTTATTGGGTACTGTGACACTATCTGGACATGGTACTCTAAAGGTGGGACTCACCAAAGCCCTATACAACTTAAACAGAGCATTCATGCCCTTATTCCTCTCCTTGCACATCAACAAAAAAAAAAGCAGTTTTGCAGTTCCCCACTCGGAAGTGAGACCTTTACAAAGGACATTATTCCCTCACTCCAAAGGTTTAGAAAAATCCAGCACTCCTAAGACGTCCAGATTTTTGAGATGACTTTTGTGTTAAATTAGCAAAGTTGTTCAGTTGGAAGGATAACAGTGTGTTTTATGTGAGATTTGGTAGATCCTTGCATCAAGGAACAAAGCACAGTTTATATTGTAAACTACTACTATGTCGACTCAAGCCGAGGGGGCCGGTGTCGGGCACGAGGTCGGACTCTCCACTTCTCCCTCTCCCTCATCAGTGTGTTCAGTTCATCTATATTAGCCACGCCGCTGTCTTCTAGGAGTGTGTTGACCATAGTCTTGGGAGAGTGCCCAGGGTTCATCCTCCCATGCTTGGGCTCCCATATGATGACTAGGCTGGCAGGTAGCTCAGAGTGGCATAGACAGTGCCCCGCTAGTTGCAGTCTTCTCGCCTCGATTTTAGTTGATTTATATTGTAAAGGCAGTGTGCTGCATGGCTATAATATGCCCATGAAGATTAAATGGACTTATAACGCAAACACAAGCAAATCTGCCGATGCTGGAAATTCAAGCAACACACAAAAAATGCTGGTGTACGCAGCAGGCCAGGCAGCATCTATAGGAAAAGGTATAGTCGACGTTTCGGGCCGAGTCCCTTTATCAGGACTAACTGAAAGAAGTCTTATAGGTGCTGCCTGGCCTGCTGCATTCACCAGCATTTTTTGTATGTGTTGCTTAAATGGATTTATAAAGTGATTTCATGATACTGGATCTTACCAGGCCCTGTACTGTGTCATAGCACAATGGCATACAGCCAATGATGGTAAACTAGGGAGTGTTAAAGAGACAGTGACAATAAGAACACCTGCTTGGTGAATGCCAAATCAAATATTTTTTTTGTGAATAAGATTTCATTTTCTGCTGCACAAGCTATGATTCACAACAACTATGGAAATTATATAATTGTAACTGAAATTGGTTTATTATCCTTATATGTTCTGAGATACAGTGAAATGCTTGCCTTGCAGACTGTTCATACAGATTAAATCATTACACAGTGTATTGTGGTAGAACAGGTGCGTAGAGGTAGAGGTATACAAATGGATCTCATTGAAACCTTTCAAATGTTGAAAGGCCTAGAGAGAGTAGATGTGAAGGTATTGAAGGAAATTCTGTGGGGTGTAATGGACTGTGTTGATCAGACGCAAAGAGTTCGAGTCAGGCTAAACTCCAAATTCTGACTCACTCGTGAAACCCTCCGTGGGTCCTAGGTACCGATCACAATTTCTGGTCTAGGTGAAGTCCAAGGAACCCAGGGAAAGGTATTAGGGACCCCACTCTGGATTTGCTGTCTGGCTTTGCTCCTAGAGCCTTCATTTCTGCCAGTGGGGCTAATTACCCATAGCTGGGGATCTGGTCCATGAGCACCAGGGTGTGTCCAGACACTGATAGGACTGCGTGCTATGTATGCAGGGCCCAGACCTCCTCCCTGTCCTCTGTAACTCAGCCTGAGACCGAAAGGAGTTCAGTTCCCATGTGTCGCCAGCGAGGAGGCACAACATGAGGCTTGCAGCTGGCAGGGAGAGACTTACATATTCAGCTCTCCTTTTCGCAAAGATTGCTAGGCAGCAGTGGAAGCTGAGAGAGAGACGACAAGCACTACCTACTACACTGCTGCAGTAGATGCGTGACAACAACTGTTTCAACAGCATAGAGAAAGTACAGTGCACATAAAAGCACAAGATCATAATGAGGGAGATAGTGAGTTCTAGAGTCCATCTTGCCACAGTAGGTAATCATTTAATAGTTCTACAATGGTGGGGTAGAATCTGTCTTTGAGCCCGGTAGAATGTGCTTTCATGCTTTTGTATCTTCTGCCCAATGGAAGAGGGGAGAAGAGAGAGGACGTCTGGAATGGGAGATGTCTTTGATTATGCTGACTGCTTTACTGAGGCAGAGAGCTGTTCAGGCAGGGTCCATAGAGGGGAAGCTGGCTTCTGTAGTGTGCTGAGCTGTGCAATTCCTATACCAAGCCATTAGGTATCTAGACAGGATGATTTCTATGGTGCATTGATGAAAATTGAGAAGAGTTGATGTGACATGCCAAATTTCTTTTGCTAGAACTAGAAAGGTCAAAGGGCTTGTTTCTGTGCTGTATGACTCTATCTATCTTGTAACTATTTGGAATTCTACTATTGAGCTGAAACCTCTTTTTTGCAATTGGTCTATGATTCATATTTTCAGAGTATTTCCCAGAATCTATTAAGAAAACATAACATATTGCATCCATTGTATAAAAAATTCTGATTAAACACCTCTTTGATTTTTCTCCATTTGCATCCTCTCAACAATACAATTGTGCCCACCAGTTGTGCCCCTCAGCTTGCGTCATTCTCTACATTCTCTACATGTACAGTAGTTGGTGTTAATTTATCTACTTCTTGAGTTGGCACATAACTGGAACAAGAATGAGACATAGCCAGATATTCCTAACTGCACTGCACTGTCAAAGAGGCATATCTGCAGTGGACTGAATGGCTTCTTATATCAGTTGTATGATTCTGTGGTTCTGTATCCCTTCAATTTGCCTTTATTTCATTTTCACAATTATAAGCTATATATTTTTACAATGATCTACACTGGTAACTATTGTTAGTCACAAATGTGTAATGCTGGAAATCTGAAATTGAAGCAGAAAACACATTCAACAGGTCAGGAGGCACCTGTGGAACAAAAAAATGACCTGCTATTTCAGGTCTGGGACACCTGGTTAAACAGAAACCTTAAGCATTTCTCCACAGATGCTGCCTGACCTGCCGAGTGTTTGTACTATTTTCAGTTTTTACTGACCTGTAGCGTACTTTTTATGTTATGTTGAAGTACGTAAAGGTTGACGGTATTGCAGATAATGTAGATCAGGGGTTCCCAAACGTTTTTGTGCCATGGACTGTTAACATTAAGCAAGGGGTCCGTGGACCCAGGTTGGGAAAAACTGGAAGGTTGTCATGGGTGCCAATGGGACGATGACAGGATACAAAGCCAGGGTGAGAAGTGACAGAAGGTGTTCAATCTGGAAAAGAGTGAAGTGATTCACTTTGCAAAGTCCAGCCTGAAGGAGAGTACAAGGTTAATGGCAGGATTCTTAGCAGTGTGCAGGAACAGATGGCTCTTGAGGTCCACATCCATAGATCCCTAAAGTTGCCACACAACTTGATGGAGTGGTTAAGAAGGTGTATGATATGGAGTATTGTGTTCGGTTCTGGTCACTTTATTATCAGAACTATACCGGACTGAATGGACACTTGGAATAAAACAATGCTGATAGTGGAGAAGTCGAAGGCGCACTGTCTGTGTCCATAAGTCCAGTGGAGGCTGGAGGTCTGACCTGGGGATAGAGGATTCTGTGTGTGTGTGTGTGTGTGTGTGTGTGTGTGTGTGTGTGTGTGTGTGTGTGTGTGTGTGTGTCTGTCCAATGGACAGGTGAGTGGTAGTCAATAGGTTGTTTGCTGTTGTTCTGTTGATGCTGTGATTGGTTGTGCATTCTGCAAGCACGGTGGGCATGTCACGCTGACACTGGAATGTGTGGCGACTCTTGCGGGCTGCCCCCAGCACATCCTTAGGTTGTGCTGGTCAATAACGTAAACAGCACATTTCACAGTATGTTGCAATGTACGTGTGATAAATAAATAAACCTGAATCTGAATCTGCGGTACCTCTGACTGTTGGGTCTACATTTTGTTTCTGTTGTGGTTATGTTTAGGACATTTCATTATTGTAAGACATGTTGTCCCATTCATTTCATCTGCCCTAATGATTAAAGACTTGCAAGTATTTTTCCTGGTACGGTTTGCTTGATGAAACTGATGAATGATCACATAGGTTTTGCTTCCCTTCATTTTGGCAATCCTCTCTCTGCAATAAAGTGGGATAACGAGCAACATTAGAGTAGCTGCAAATGCCGGACTTCAGATATATTCCTGGTTGATATAATAATTGGTAGGCCGGGCCTCATCAAACATTGCCGGCACCTTGTCAAATAAAGCACCTTCTTGATTTTTATTTTCCTTCAGAACCGCAAGCTTCTGCCGCTCAGTCTTATGGCATACCTTGTCAGTGTTATGTTAATGAGAGATTGCTGAATATGTGACCTTCTTGAATTACAACTATAATTACATCCCTCGGGAGATAATGTGCTGGAAAGTTTTCAACCTCACAGTATAATGTATTTGCTGATGAGAAACAAACTGGCTGCTTGCCAGTCCTGAGTGATGCTGGTATCTGTGAGTCCCTCCAGTTAAAAGGAAAATCTTCGTTCCTAAATATATATTTGATATGATGTTTTTGACATGTCTGTCAGAATGTTGTAATGTCCCTTTGATCCTATCTTTCTTCATCTATTTTTACAATGTATCATTTAATTCTTCCCCCCTCTTTATTTTACCTTCCCCAACTTCTGTCTCTTCTTTGCCATTTTTCATTTTTTGTTTCTGATGAATGACAGAACTCTCCTGCCATTAAAAGAAATGACACGTGATCACCGAACATGACAGTAACCCAGACAGACTGTGATGGAGCCATGGAATTTAAATGCTATTGGAAGCTCTCGGTTTTAATATACTCAGTGGTTACTTTATTAGGTACACCTGCTTGTTAATGCAAATATCTAATCAGCCAATCATGTGGGAGCAATTCAATAGGTAAAAGCAAGAGGACCACAACCTTGTAGGGTTTGGCGCTTGTGTGCTTCACTGACCCAGGGAGCCATGTTGCCTGGGGTCAGGGCCTTGTGCTTTGACTCTTGGTAGGGTCACCAGTGCCAAGTAGGTCAATGGGTAGAGGCCAGACTAGGAGTGGCCCACCGTCTTCCAGTTTCAGGGGTTCAGCTCAGGGCTTAAAAACCTTGGCTGGTTAAAAAAACTTGTGACCGATATAGCAATGGAGGATCCGTTTATATCTGGCAAAAGACAGACAGGGATAGAGGAACTTCATTGCTGCCCTAAACGCCAGCAGTGTAATGAGCAGTAAGTAAGTATGTAGGCATAGTCAAGACATTCAATTGTTGTCCAGATCAAATATCAGAATGAAGAAGAAATGTGACTTAATTGACTTTGCCCATAGAATGATTGTGGGTGTCAGCTGGGTGATTTGAGTATTTCTGATCTCCTGGAGTTTTTACTCACTAGATTTAGATGATGAGAACACTCAGTCCTCTTTTATTGTCATTTAGAAATGCATGCATGCATTAAGAAATGATACAATGTTTCTCCAGAGTGATATCACAGAAAACAGGACAAACCAAAGACTAACGCTGACAGAACCACATAATTATAACATATAGTTACAGCAGTGCAAAGCAATACCATAATTTGATGAAGAACAAACCATGGGCATGGTAAAAATAGTCTCAAAGTCCCCGATTCGATCGACTCCCAGGTCCCCGATAGCAGGCGGCAAAAGGGAGAAACTCCCTGCCATAAACCTCCAGGCACCATCAACTTGCTGATGCCTTGGAAGCAGCCAACCACAGCCGACACAGAGTCCATCCATCTGAAAACTTCATGCTGCCACATGATTGGCTGATTAACTGTTCTGTTGGTGCAAACACCTTGTTAATGTTCAACCCAGCGGCTTTCTGTTGAGATGTTGCAATTTTGTTCCTTCCTTCTTAACTGCAACTCAGTTGTGTCTCTGTCTGCTGTTTCCATTGATACAGCTACAGTATTTCAAATGCCCTTTTGAATGTGAGGTGTGCTTAAGATACTGGCCATTTTTTGAATGTTTTCTTGTAAGATTCCAAAAAGTAAACAGTCTCTCAGTACATCATTAAGACCATTGCCAAACTGAGAATGCTCAGATAATCTCTTCAATTCAGCCACGTACACTGAAATGGACTCCCCTTACTTTTGATTCCACTTTTGAGATCTAAAGTGTTCTATAATCAACAATGGCTTCATTTCTAAATGTTCCTGTATTACTTTCTCGATATCAGCAAAGCTAATTTGGGCTGGTTTGTTATAATGATGAAACTTCTAGGCAAATATATGCCCTTAAACACAATGAACTCAGCACAACTGGCACTCACTTCTCATTGCTATTTCATTTGCTTCAAAATACTGTTCAATTCACTCAGTATGTATATTGCAGTTATCCCTTGTACCATCAAGCACATCTAGCTTTCTGATATAGCCAGTCATTTATGCATTTTTAAAAATGATTATTATCAGCCAGTGCTCACTATTTATGAACCCATGAATTTGTTCTTTCCTACCTTTATTTCAACACAACTGTTTCTTGCAGCACTTTTATTAAACTCGAATGTCTCGCAGTGCGTTTTTCAAACTTGAACTTCTTGCTGTGCTTCAACAGGTAGGTAGTCATCCTGGTTTTATCTAAAACTTTCTTTTCATCACTGTTATGTTTTGTAATATAAAACAAAACTAATTAAAATTAAAACTGGAGCTGGGAATGTGTGTACGTTAGTTCCGTTTTTACTTAAAGCAAGACATGCATTAATGACATGGTGGCATGATTGACATATGCCATTCATGTACTATTACATATAACCTATTATGAATTATAATAAACAAAGAATGCTTAATCAAACAATATATTAATAATATTACACATATTATTGAAATATCAAATACACAACACATATCACTGGGCTCAAGAACAGGTTAACCATATAACTATATAACAATTACAGCATGGAAACAGGCCATCTCGGCCCTTCTAGTCCATGCCGAACTCTTACTCTCACCTAGTCCCACCGACCTGCACTCAGCCCATAACCCTCCGTTCCCTTCCTGTCCATACAGCTATCCAATTTAACTTTAAACGACAACATCGAACCCACCTCAACCACTTCTGCCAGAAGCTCGTTCCACACAGCTACCACTCTCTGAGTAAAGAAGTTACCTCTCATGTTACCCCTAAACTTTTGCCCTTTAACTCTCAATTCATGTCCTCTTGTTTGAATCTCCCCCACTCTCAATGGAGAAAGCCTATCCACGTCAACTCTATCTATCCCCCTCATAATTTTAAATACCTCTATCAAGTCCCCCCTCAACCTTCTACGCTCCAAAGAATAAAGACCCAACTTGTTCAACCTTTCTCTGTAACTTAGGAGATGAAACCCAGGTAACATTCTAGTAAATCTTCTCTGTACTCTCTCAATTTTGTTGACATCTTTCCTATAATTCTATCCCTCAGTATTAAATCTATTTAATTATACCCTCGTCTAAGATGGACTCTTGATCTCACAATCTATCTTGTTATGGCCTTACATCTTATTGTCTGTACTGCACTTTCCCTGTTACTGTAGCACTCTATTCTGCATTCTGTCATTGTTTTCGCTTGTGATGTCTCACTGCACTGGTGTGATGTAATAATCCGTATAGATAGATTGCAAATCAAAAATTTTCACTTCACCTTGGTACACGTCACAATAATAAACCAATTTACTAATGTCAGTTGGTATCATGATCAGCACAGACACTGTGGGCCGAATGGCCTGTTCCTGTGGCTTGCTTTGCTGTTATATGTTCCAAGCAATTGTCATAACTGTTACAACTAGCAATTAGTGGTTAGTTTAGCAACTGGGGTGAATTTTAAAATATGCTCAGAGTAATGATCTGAAACTGACTGTGGAAACAAATCAACTTTAATTATAATGTGCACGGTAGCTTGGTGTTCATCACAGAATTAACATTTACAGGCCTGGATTATTGAGCCCGAAATTTGAGTTTAAATTCCAGAATGGGTTAAGCTCGAGCAGTTAAATAAATCTTCAATAAAACTCCAATATCAGAGCATGAAACACCAGACTGGAGTAAAATCCCATTTGTTCCACCAGTGCTTTTCAAAGAAAGTAACCTCCATCCTCATCTGATCTGTCATGTACATGTTTTCAGATCCACCACTATGGTTGACTTTTAATGGTCTCCTGAAATTGCACTGAAAGACACTTCATTCAAGAGTCTGTGGCACATGGGCAGTCAATGTTGGCCAAGGGATTCAAATGCTCAGTGTCCAAAATAATTTTTTTAAAATGATCATAGCATCTTACCTATCTTAATATGTACCCAGTGTCAGAACACCTGTATATTCCATCTCATCGATAGTAATGCTTTCTTGAAGCCTGTTTATTTTCAGAGCTGAGATATTATTATAGTCATCGAGACATACATTTATTTATTTGTTTGTTTGTTTATTTATTTATTGAGATGCAGCGCAAAATAGGCCCTTCCGGCCCTTTGAGCCACGCCGCCCAGCATTCCCCGATTTAACCCTAGCCTAATCACGGGACAATTTATGATAGCCAATTAACTTATCACTGGTAGGTCTTTGGAAAGCATGGAAACAAGCCCCTCGGCCCAACTCAATCTAAGTTGTCTCCTTGAGCTAGTTCCATGTCCCTCTAAATGTTCCCATCCATGTACCTGTTACATTTGTCTTTCCAATGCCATATTTGTACCCACCTCCATCACTTCTCTGGCAGCTCGTTCCACATAATCACCACCCATGTGTGAAAATCTTGCCCCTTGGATCCCTCTCACCTTTAACCTCCCTTGAAACTATTATTTATCAAAGCAAACTTTTCAATGTGAAAATGAGATAGTACCATGAAATAGTGGAAAGAAGGACCCTGTTCCTGTTTTTCTTTCAGATTTCCAGTATCTGAAGCGTTTTTACTTTTTTGATTGCATGCACTTCACTTCAACAGGAATGACCATCAATATTATGATCCCCGCTGTCTTTGGTGTGCCTCAGGGATCGGTGCTGGGAACATTGTTGTTTGTTATTTATAGAAATGCTTTGGATGAAAATGTACAAGTCATGATTACTAAATTTTCTAATTTGAACAAGATAAGGTGGACACTTTGATAAGATGGACTCTTGACCTCACAATCGACCTTGGTATGACCTTGCACCTTATTGATTACCTGCACTGCACTTTCACGGTAGCTGTTACATTTTATTCTGCCTTGTTTTTATTCGTTTTGTTTGACATGAATGTACTGATCTGTACGAACAGTATGCAAGTTAAGATTTACACTGCACCTTTGACACTAATATACCAATACCGAAGTGTAGAATGCCATAGTTTTCTTTATTAAATTTTATCTACTGCATTTGGCCATCATGCCCGTGTTTTCCTGCAGACTATTGCTATCTTTCCTCCTGTTTAATGCACTCCACAGATCAGTGTCAATTACAAGGAGGCCATTGCAGGTAAAGCAGTTTTAAATGGATGGTTTGATTTGGTCTAGAGGAGTTCACTTCCAGAAGTATCTCCTTTCTTCATTCAAGATGAGTTTGGTTTGATCTCTGCATCAGGTATTCTATTTAATTTATATAGAAACATAGAAACATAGAAAATAGGTGCAGGAGTAGGCCATTCAGCCCTTCGAGCCTGCACCGCCATTCAGTATGATCATGGCTGATCATCCAACTCAGAACCCTGCACCAGCCTTCCTTCCATACCCCCTGATCCCTTTAGCTGCAAGGGCCATATCTAACTCCCTCTTAAATATAACCAATGAACTGACCTCAACTGTTTCCTGTGGCAGAGAATTCCACAGATTCACCACTCCCTGTGTGAAGAAGTTTTTCCTAATCTCGGTCCTAAAAGGCTTCCCCTTTATCCTCAAACAGTGACCCTTCGTTCTGGACTTCCCCAACATCGGGAACAGTCTTCCTGCATCTAGCCTGTCCAATCCCTTTAGGATTTTATATGTTTCAATCAGATCCCCCCTCAATCTTCTGAATTCCAACGAGTATAAGCCTAGTTCATCCAGTCTTTCTTCATATGAAAGTCCTGCCATCCCAGGAATCAATCTGGTGAACCTTCTTTGTACTCCCTCTATGGCAAGGATGTCTTTCCACAGATTAGGGGACCAAAACTGCATACAATACTCCAGATGTGGTCTCACAAGGCCTTGTACAACTGCAGTAGTACCTCCCTGCTCCTGTACTCGAATCCTCTCGCTATGAATGCCAGCATACCATTCGCCTTTTTCACCGCCTGCTGTACCTGCATGCCCACTTTCAATGACTGGTGTATAATGACACCCAGGTCTCGTTGCACCTCCCCTTTTCCTAATCGGCCACCATTCAGATAATAATCTGTTTTCCTGTTTTTGCCACCAAAGTGGATAACTTCACATTTATCCACATTAAATTGCATCTGCCATGAATTTGCCCATTCACCTAACCTATCCAAGTCACCCTGCATCTTCTTAGCATCCTCCTCACAGCTAACACTGCCGCCCAGCTTCGTGTCATCCGCAAACTTGGAGATGCTGCATTTAATTCCCTCATCCAAGTCATTAATATATATTGTAAACAACTGGGGTCCCAGTGCTGAGCCTTGCGGTACCCCACTAGTCACTGCCTGCCATTCTGAAAAGGTCCCGTTTATTTGCACTCTTTGCTTCCTGTCTGCCAACCAACTCTCTATCCACATCAATACCTTACCCCCAATACCGTGTGCTTTAAGTTTGCACACTAATCTCCTGTGTGGGACCTTGTCAAAAGCCTTTTGAAAATCCAAATATACCACATCCACTGGTTCTCCCCTATCCATTCTACTAGTTACATCCTCAAAAAATTATTTGAGATTCGTCAGACATGATTTTCCTTTCACAAATCCATGCTGACTTTATCCGATGATATCACTGCTTTCCAAATGTGCTGTTATCACATCTTTGATAACTGACTCTAGTAGTTTCCCCACCACCGATGTTAGGCTAACCGGTCTATAATTCCCTGGTTTCTCTCTCTCACCTGTTTTAAAAAGTGGGGTTACTTAGCCACCCTCCAATCCTCAGGAACTAGTCCAGAATCTAAAGAGTTTTGAAAAATTATCACTAATGCATCCACTATTTCTTGGGCTACTTCCTTAAGCACTCTGGGATGCAGACCATCTGGCCCTGGGGATTTATCCGCCTTTAATCCCTTCAATTTACCTAACACCACTTCCCTACTAACATGTATTTCCCTTAGTTCCTCCATCTCACTGGATCCTCTGTCCCCTACTATTTCCGGAAGATTATTTATGTCCTCCTTAGTGAAGACAGAACCAAAGTAATTATTCAATTGGTCTGCCATGTCCTTGCTCCCCATAATCAATTCACCTGTTTCTGTCTGTAGGGGACCTACATTTGTCTTAACCAATCTTTTTCTTTTCACATATCTATAAAAGCTTTTACAGTCAGCTATATATTTAAATAAGATTGGAAATTTACAAGTATATTGTCGGGTCTGGAGGACCCGAGTTATAAGGAAAGATTGAAAAGGTTAGAACTTTATTCCCTAGAACATAGAAGATTGAGGGGTAATTTTACAGAGGTATACAAAATTATGTGGGGTATAGAGACTACAACGAGAGATCACAGGTTAAGGGTGAAAGGTGAAATGTTTAAGAGGAACATGAGTCTTCACTCAAAGTGGGAGTATGGAACAAGCTGCCAGCGCAAGTGGTGAATGCAATTTTGATTTCAACGTTTAAGAGTAATTTAGATAGCAACGTAGATGGGAGGTGTATGGCTATGGTCCGGGTGCAGGTCAATGGGACTAGGTAGTTTAAATGTTTCAGTGTGGACTAGATGGGTCAAAGGGCCTGTTTCTGTGCTGTAGTTTTCCAAGTCAATGACTCCACAATAAATGAGTTTTAATTGAAAATCTCATCCTCTCCCTTCCCTTCGCTAAGTACACCATCCTCCAAGTATATTTGACAACATGAATGTTTTTAGTTCTGGTTCGTGTTTAAACATCAGTTACTAATCTCTGGTTATGTCGCACTTGGGGTATTATATACATTTCCAGTCACTGCATTGCAGGAAGGATGTTGAATTTTTTGAAAGGATACAGGAGAGGTTTACCAGGAAGCAGCCTTGATTATAATGTATGAATTTAAGGAGAGGTTGAATAAGCTGTTTTTTTTCACTGAAGCACTGGAGGCTGAGGGAAGACCTAATAGACTATGTAAAATTATGAGAGGCATAGATGTGGTAGACCTCAGAATCTTTTTCCCAGGTATGTATGAAGTGTCAGGTACTAAGGATATGCATATGGATGAGTAGGTGAAAGTTTGAAAGAGATGTGCTGAACAAGATGGCTACCTGAGATGAGGGTGAACACAAATATGATAAAGGTGTTTAAAAGTCTTTTAGAAAAACATATGAATATGGAAGGACAAGGATCATGTGTAGGGCAAGAGATTTAGTTTAACTTAACATTGTGTTCAGCACAGATGCCATGGGCCAAAAGCCTTCTCCTGTGCTGGACTGTTCTCTGTTTCGTGTTCTGTGATTGAAGAATGAAGATTTGTAATTTCATCCAGTCTGTTCTGTCAACTAGTCTTATAAATGTAAACGTATATTTTCTAGCATTCCCTTATATCCATCATTTTTTAAATCAAAACTGACATTTGATCGTGATCATTCATTCATTATGTGCCATGTCTTATGATGTGGGTGATCATGGTCTTTCCATGACCATGATTGTTCTTGGCAAATTTTTCTACAGAAATGGTTTGCCATTGCCTTCTTCTGGGCAATGCCTTCACAAGACAGATGACCCCAGCCATTAACAATAATCTTCAAAGATTGTCTGCCTGGTGTCAATGGTCGCATAATCAGGACGTGATATGAACCATCTGTGTATTCGGCCAACCACTACCCCTGCTCCCATGGCTTCACGTGACTCTGAGCGGGGGTGAGCGGGGGTGGGGGGGCGGTGGTGCTAAGCGAGTGCGCTAAGCGAGTGCTACACATTTCCCAAGGGTGGCCTGCAGGCTAGCGGAGATAGGGAGCGCTTTACACCTCCTTTGGTAGAGATGTATCTCCACCCTGCCACCCATTGTTTGTGATACTTTATTTAATAATTGACATAGATTTCATTCAGAACCTTCTTATAATAGGCTTACAGCCTGGGCTCAACATGTTCCTTCTGTCGTCTTGCTTAGACAGTGATAAGCTGGATATCACCTTCACAAAATAAGACCAATAGATCTAACGTAGCAATCTGCAGATACTGAACCAATTTCCCGCTAAACAACCATATTTTAACTGTTAAAATACTAGGAAATGGTCTGTTTTTCTGGGGTTTGTTGTTGATTCCCTTTCACTGCTATTCTGTGGGTTTTGAGGTGTTGTGTCACAGGAGGCATTTGAGTGGATGTGTAGTCATCCCCCCACTAGCTCCCACTAAAGACATCCAACGTGTTTTGTGCTATTCCAGATACTTCTGAGAGTCATAGCGTCATCCTGCATAGAAACAAGTCTTTCAGCCCAACTAGTTCATGCAGACTAAGATTCCAGTCTAAGCATTTGCCCACATTTGGCCCATGCCGTTCTAAACCTTTACTGTCCATGTACCCATCCAAGAGAATTTTAAATATTAATAATGCATCTGCCATAATTAGTTCCTCTACCAGCTTGTTCCATATACGGACCACCCTCTAGGTGAAAGAAATTGCCCCTCAGGTTCCTGTTAAATCTCTCCCCCTCACCTTAAACCTTAGCTCTCTTATTCTTGATTCCCCCAACCCTGTCTGCCCGCATGATTTTACAAACCTCTGCAAGATTATTGTTCATTCTTTTACGTTTTAAGGAAGAAACCTCCAGACTTCTCTGCTACTTTCTGAAACCCAATCATTCAAGTCCTAGCAACATTCTAATTTTTTTTTCAGTACCTCGGGTCCTGGCAAAATCCTCTGAAATCTTTCTCCAAACTGGGAGGCCATTAATCATCAGCAATCATGAGAGTTTCCTAAGAGTCAATAAGTGACAATCGTAGCTCTGAGAGCATCCTTGAACATTTGCTTGATCTCCTTGTGTTAATGTGTTGCCAGGGATGTGGATTGGAAATGGAATTGGTTTGTTATTGTCTCATAAGACCATTAGATATGGAGCAGAATTTAGCCATTTGGCCCACCGAGTCTGCTCTGCCATCTCATCAGGGCTGATCAATTTTTCTCTAGGTCCAAGTCTTCTGCCTTCTCCCTGTAATCTTTCATGCCCTCAATAACCAAGAATCTATCAACCTCCACCTTAAGTATACCCTCTGACTTGGCCTCCACAGCCAACTGCAGCGATGAATTCCACAGATTCATCACTCTCAAGCTAAAGAAATTCTTCCATGTACCAAGGTACAGCGAGGGACTTGTCTTGCATACCTTCCATATAAATCTATTCATTACTTGTGCATTGTGGTAGAACAAAGTATAAAAAAAACACTGCAGAGTAAAGTGTAACAACGACAGAGAAAGTGTGGTGCAGGTCAACAATACAGTGCAAGGTCATAGCGAGGCAGGTTGCGAGGTCAAGAATCCATTTTAGGAAACCATGCAGTAGTCTTATAACAGCAGAATAGAAGCTCTTCTCAAGCCAGGTGGTAGGCTTTTGTATCTCCTTCCCGACCAAAGAGGGGAGAGAAGAGAATGATCAGGGTGGATGGGGTTTTGCTGGCTGCTTTACTGAGGGCAACAAGAAGTTAGATAGGATACAAAATTGGTGTCCACGATGTGTTGAGCTGTGTCCACAACTCTCTGCAGTGTCTTATGATCATGGGGAGAGCAGTTGGCATATAAATCAGTGATGCATCCATATCGAATGATTCCTATGGTGCACCAATAAAAATTGGTAAGGGTTGATGGGGACATGCCAGATTTCTTTAGCCTTGTGAGGAAGCAGTGGTGTTGGTGAGCCTGCTTGGCTGTGGCATCAATGTGGTTGGACTAGCACAGGCTATCGGTTATGCTAATTCCTCGGAACTTGAAGCCTTCCCATTGAAGCTGACTGGACATATTTAGACCCCTCAGTATGATGGTGAAGGAGGTGACACTAGGATTAGTGCTCTTACTCTGGGAATGGATTTGGAGGATCTTTGAAAGACAGGATTGGTGGGAATTCTCCAATGCTTTTCAATACAGGCTGAAAATAGTCCACATCACTGATGTGCAGATGGACATGCTTATAAGGGGCATATAATAACTCTGGGTCTGCAACTGATCAAACTCAAAAGGGTGATACCTACTGGATACTGAAAAGTCTGGACAGAGTGGAAATGAAGAGAACGATTCCATTAGTAGGAGTGTCTAATTTCTGAGAGTACTGCCTCAGAGTAAAAGGGACATCCCTTTACAACTCCGATGAGGAGAAATTTCATCAGCCAGCAGGTGGTGAATCTGTGTAATCCATTGCCACAGATGGCCGTGAAGGACAAGTCATTAGGTATATTTGAGGCAGAGATTGATAGGTTCTTGATTGGTAAGGGGGAGATACATGGACATGGTAGGAGAATGGGGTTGTAAACTTCAGCCATGATTGAATGGCGATGGGCCAAATAACTTAATTCTCCTCATCTATCTTATTCTCCTATGGTCTTATGGCAATAACATCTGCTGCCGGTTGGACCTTGAACTGTTATATAAGACCATAAGACATAGGAGCAGAATTAGGCCATCTGGCTCTTCGAGTCTGCTCCACCATTTTTTCTCCTTCTCAACCCCAGTTCCCAGCCTTCTCCCCATAACTTTTGATGCCATGTCCAATCAAGAACCTACTGATCTCTGCCTTAAATAAACCTAACGACCTGGCCTCCACAGCTGCATGTGGCAACAAATTCCACAAATTCACCACCCTTTGGCTAGAGAAAACTCTCTGTTTTGAAAAGGCACCCCTCTATCCTGAGGCTGTTCCCTCTTGTCCTAGACTCTCCCACCATGGGAAACATCCTTTCCATATCTACTCTGTCCAGGCCTTTCAACATCCAAAAGGTTTCAATGAGATCCCCCTTTATCCTTCTGAATTCCAGTGAGTACCGACCCAGAGCCATCAAATGTTCCCTGTATGATAACCCTTTCATTCCTGGAATCATCCTTGTGAATCTCCTCTGGACCCTCTCCAATGCCAGCACATCTTTTCTAAGATGAGGGACAAAAAATGTTCACAATAATCAAGGTGAGGCCTCAGCATCACATCCTTGCTCTTGTATTCTAGACCTCTTGAAATGAATGCTAACGTGGTATTTCCCTTCCTCACCACCAACTCAACCTGCAAGTTAACCTTCAGGGTGTTCTGCCAAAGGACTCCCAAGTCCTTTTGCATCTCAGATATTTGGATTTTCTCCTCATTTAGAAAATAGTCCACACATTTATTTCTACTACCAAAGTGCATGACCATGCATTTTTCAACATTGTATTTCATTTGCCAATTTCTTGCCCATTTTCCTAATCTGTCTAAGTCCTTCTACCTCCTACCTGTTTCCTCAACGCTACTTGTCCCTCCACCAATCTTCGTATCATCTGCAAATTTGGCAACAATGTCATCTCTTCCATCATCTAAATCATTTATATACAGCATAAAAAGAAATGGTCCCAACACCGACCCCTGCGGAACACCACTACTCAACCAGATAAAGATCTTTTTATTCCCACTCACTGCCTCCTACCAATCAGCCAGTGCTCTGACCATGTTAGTGACTTTCCTATAAGCAGCCTCATGTGTGGCACCTTGTCAAGGGCCTTCTGGAAGTCCAAATATACAACATCCACTGCATCCCCTTTATCTATCCTACTTGTATTCTCCTCAAAGAATTCCAACAGAATCATCAGGCAGGATTTTCCCTGAGGAAACCATACCGACTATGTACTATATGTCAACTGTTGCTCCAGTCTCCTCCCCGCCCCCCACCTTCTTAAACTGGCTATTTCCCCTCTTTCTCTCCATTCCTGATGTGGGGTCTTGACCCAAACCTTCACTGCAGAATTTCCTCCATAGATACCGCCTGATCTGCTGAGGTATTTCAGCTCCTTTGTGTGTTGCTGCACAATCCCCAGCATCTGCAGTCTCTCTTGTAGTTCCACCCTGGACTGAGCCAGGTTTGTCTTGAGCCTTGTCTGTCCTTTCCCTCTGGTGATCCAAGTCTATGCTGGTAACCTGGATATCTGCCTTCAGTAAAAGTTGGCTGCTGAGATATGTGGAACAATACCATTACTGGAGGTCCCTCAGTAACATAAACATTTAATTCAGAGAGATTTCACTGCATTTCAACTTATTACTCATTTTCTGCCTTGCCATGGGGTGAATGTGTGCTACAGAATAGTCATTTGAGCTTATCAGTGTTAGTCTTAATGAAAATTCTTTCACTTCTGGTTGGTTCTAGATGTTTATTGTATTCATTATTTTCTTCATATGTCACATAGTGGCTTAATTACACCCATTATGATTTTAGAAGCCATTTTATTTATGGAATAACTGTATTAAATTACTCTAAATAATTTACTGCATCGACCATGGTTTGCTCCTTCGTGTGGATCCATCTGCACTCACAGCTTTTCATTCATTGCTTTGAGGTTCATAATGTTTCACAACTGGTTTAGCTGGATATTCAAATACACAATATAAATCCAGGCTAATCAGAGAGTGCGTTTGCCCTCAAGTTCAAATATATATTTTTGGAGGGTGTTTTAAGGAAACTCAGTTTGTATATTTTTAAGCAGGTACTAATTTTTTCAGGGAAGATTCTAGCATGGATAAAGCAGTGGCTGATCGGCAGGAGGCAGAGAGGCGGAATAAAAAGAGCCTTTTCTGACTGGCTGCCAGTGACTGGTGATGTTCCACAGGTGTCTGTGTTGGGGCTGCTTCTTTTTACATTATATGTTAATAATTTGGATGATGGAATTGATGGCTTTGTGGCCATGTTTGCGGACAATACAAAGATAGGTGGAAGGGCAGATAGTTTTGAGGAAATAAAGAGGCTACAGAAGGATTTAGATAGATTAAGAGAGTGGACAAAGAAGTGGCAGATGGAATACAATGTCAGGACGTGTATGGTCATGCGCTTTGGTGGATGAAATGGAAGAGTAGACTATCTTCTAAATAGAGAGAAAATTCAGAAGTCTCAGGTGCAAAGATGACTTGGCAGTCCTCGTGCAGGATTCTCTGAAGGTTAAATTGAGTCTGTGGTGAGGAAGTCAAATGTGATGTTAGCATTCATATTAAGATAAATAGAATATAAAAACAAGGATTATAAAGCACTGGTAAGGCCTCACAGAGTATTATGATCATTTTTGGGCCCATTATCTAAGAAAGGATGTTCTCACATTGGAGATGGTTCAAAAGAGGTTCACAAAAATTATTCTGAGCTCGAAAAACTTATCATATGAGGTGCATTTGATTGCTCTGGAATTCAGAAGAATGAGAGTTGACCTTATTGAAACTTATTGAATATTGAAAGACCTCGGTAGAGTGGATGTGGAGAGAATGCTTCATGTAGTGGGTGAGTCTCAGACTAGAGGGCACAGCCTCAGAACAGAGGTGTGTCCTTTTAGAATGAAGATGAGGAGGAATTTCCTTAGCCAGAGAGTGGCGAATCTGTGGAATTTGTTATCACAGGTGGTTGTGGAGGCCAAGTCATTGGGTATATTTAAGGCAGAGGTTTAATAGTTCTTGATAAGTCAGGGCATGGAGGCATGAAAGGACATGGGGAGAAGGCAGGAGACTGGGACTCAGAGAGAAAATGGATCAGCCATGATAAAACAGTAGAGCAGACTCGATGGGCCAAATGGCCTAATTCTGCTCCTATATCTTATGGTGTTATGGTGTTAAATGAATGCAGAAGCAAATTCAAAGAAAGAGAAAGAAATTGCATTAGCAATACAGCCCATCATTTTGTGTTAGATGATGGTGGCACCTAATGTTATTTTTGAAATGGAGTCATTTTTTTGCCACGTTAATGAAAGAGCCATGCATTTTGGACATCCACTAAAGAAGGGAATGAGTAATGACAATCCAGTGCTGTCTGAAGAGAAAACGCCACCGACCACAGCAGGACAGGCATCCTGCTGAAAGGCTGGTTTAACATTTTATGTTCTTCAATGGGCTTGATTACGTTTTTCCAAGAACCTTGGAATGGTGATATAAGGTTATTTTCTCATTGCTCTTCAATTTTTTGTTTAATAATTACTAGAACCTTTAGTCATAACACTGTGCTAAAGTAAATTCTCAAAGCAGCTTACACAATTCTCTGTAAATCTCTGAAGTGAGATATAAAAAGTGAATGAAATTCCTTTATGATATTACAGTGAGCCCACTAAGATTATTCCATAACATATTTCACTACAGTGCCAGTATCTTTGTCCTCCTCTTTGCATTAACCAATATTCAATATTACATTACTGCAAGATCCATTGTCCAACCCTAAAATAATCTGGCAGCATGGTAGCGTAGTGGTTAGCACAACACGTTACAGTACAGGCGACCCGGGTTCAATTCCCACTGCAGACTGTAAAGAGGTTGTACGCACTTCCTGTAACTGCATGAAGTTTCCTCCAGATGCTCTGGTTTCCTCCTGGAGTCCAAAGGTGTACTAGCTGGTAGGTAAGTTGGACATTATAAATTGTCCTGAGATTAAGCAAGGGTTAAACTGAGGGATTTGGACTTCTGAGTGACGTGGTTTGAAGGGCCGGAAGGGACTGTATCTAAAAGAAAAACATGCACGTAGGCTTAAAATTTCACAAAATGACACTCAGACTCCAGGAAAAAAGTTTGCACAAAGTAGTATTTTATTCCTTGGAATTCTTGAATGTTAAGGAATGATTTGACTGAAGTTTTCAAGATTGCTGACAAAGTGAAATAGAGAGAAACTCAAAGTCAAAGTTGAGTTAATTATCAGATACACAAGTATATGTATGCAGGGTCTGAAGGAAATGTATTTCCAGCAGCAGCATAGGAACATAGCATAAAATAAGCAGCATTCACAATAAAGCAAAAATTAAACATAAATCATACACAATCTGTAGAAGAAACTACATAATTAGAACAATAAAAAAATGAAAGTCCATTTTAGTGATCAAAGTGGTGTTGAGCTATGCTGAGTAGGGTTGTGCCTGTTGGTTCAAGAACGGAGTGGTTGAAGCGAAGTAGCTGCTCCTGAATTTGGTGGTGTGGGTCTTCAGGCTCCTGCCTGATGGGAGCGGTGAGAAGATGGCATGGTGGTGGGGACCCTTTATGATAGATGCTGCTTTTCTGAGGCAGCACCTCCTGAAGGTGGGGAGGTTTGTTCCTGCAATTAATTGGGCAGAGTCCACTCCTCTCATAGAACATAGAACGTAGAATCATACAGCACAGTACAGGCCCTTCGGCCCACATTGTTGTGCCGACCCTCAAACCCTGCCTCCCATATAACCCCCCACCTTAAATTCCTCCATATACCTGTCGAGTAGTCTCTTAAACTTCACTAGTGTATCTGCCTCCACCACTGACTCAGGCAGTGCATTCCATGCACCAACCATTCTCTGAGTAAAAAACCTCCTCTAATATCCCCCTTCAACTTCCCACCCCTTACCTTAAAGCCAGGTCCCCTTGTATTAAGCAGTGGTGCCCTGGGGAAGAAGTGCTGGCTCTTCACAGACTGCACTCCATGCAGCTGCTACATCTAACTTTGAGGGAATCTAGGGCTAGGAGGCCAAGATTAAGAATGTGAGTGAGTCATTGCATGACTAAATTCAAGGAGTTCTGCCTGCAGAAGGTGGTCAAAATTTGGAACTCTGTCCTTTAAACAGCAATGACTGCTTGGTCATTGTTGATTGTAAATCAGAGCCTGAGAGGGCAGCATGGTACTGTAGTGGTTCAGACAATGCTTTACACCACCAGCGACCTGGGTTCAATTCCCCCCCCCCCAGTAAGGAACTTGTATGTTCTCCCCATGATTGCATGGGTTTCCTCTGGGTGCTCCGGTTTCCTCCCACAGCCCAACGATGTACCAGTTGGTGGATTAACTGGTCATTGTAAATTGTTCCATGATTACGCTGGGTGACATAGCTTGAATAGTTGGAAGGGCTGACTCCACACTGTATGTCAATAAAATTTTTAAAAACTGCTTAACGAGAGGTAGAAACGGATAAAGACCTGTACTAGAGTTAGAATACATATCAACTATGACACTGGATGGCAGAGCAATTCACAAAGAGTCTTTTTGTGGTACGGCTCCCTTCCATTAACTGAGGGATCTGTGAACCTCAGGTTGAGAACTCCTGCTAGGTCATCTCCTCCTGGTCCTGTAGGTGCTGGTGCACCCAGTCTAGAATACTGGTATTTTTTTATTAGAAACATAGTAATATGGAAAACCTACAGCACAATACAGGCCCTTCGGCCCACAAAGTTGGGCCAAACATGCCCCTACCTTAGAAATTACTAGGCTTACCCATAGCCCTCTATTTTTCTAAGGTCCATGTACCCATCTAAAAGTCTCTTAAAAGACCCTATCGTATCTGCCTCCACCACCGTTGCCGGCAGCCCATACCACGCACTCACCACTCTCTGAGTAAAAAGCTTACCCCTGACATCACCTCTGTACCTACTCCCCAACACCTTAAACCTGTGCCCTCTTGTGGCAACCATCTCAGCCCTGGGAAAAAGCCTCTGACTATCCACACAATCAATGCCTTTCATCATCTTATAAACCTCTATCAGGTCACCTCTCATCCTCCATCGCTCCAAGGAGAAAAGGTTGAATTCACTTAACCTGTTTTCATAAGGCATGCTCCCCAATCCAGGCAACATCCTTGTAAATCTCCTCTGCGCCCTTCCTCTGGCTTCCACATTCTTCCTGTAGTGAGGCAACCAGAACTGAGCACAGTTCTTCAAGTGGGGTCTGACTAGGACCGTATGTAGCTGCAACATTACCTCTTGGCTCCTAAATTCAATTCCACGATTAATGAAGGTTAATACATCGTATGCCTTAACCACAGAGTCAATCTGGGCAGCTGCTTTGAGCGTCCTATGGACTTGGACCCCAAGATCCCTCTGATCCTCCACACTGCCAAGAGTCTTACCATTAATACTATATTCTGCCATCACATTTGACCTACCAAAATGAACCACTTCACAATTAACACACATCAAAGTTGCTGGTGAACGCAGCAGGCCAGGCAGCATCTCTAGGAAGAGGTACAGTCGATGTTTTGGGCCGAGACCCTTCTTCAGGACGAAGGGTCTTGGCCCGAAACATTGACTGTACCTCTTCCTAGAGATGCTACCTGGCCTGCTGCGTCCATCAGCAACTTTGATGTGTGTTGCTTGAATTTCCAGCATCTGCAGAATTCCTCGTGTTTACCACTTCACAATTATCTGGGTTGAACTCCACCTGCCACTTCTCAGCCCAGTTTTGCATCCTATCGATGTCCGGCTGTAACCTCTGACAGCCCTCCACACTATCCACAACACCTCCAACCTTTGTGTCATCAGCAAACTTACTAACCCATCCCTCCACTTCCTCATGCAGGTCATTTATAAAAATCACGAAGAGTAAGGGTCCCAGAACAGATCCCTGAGGCACACCACTGGTCACTGACCTCCATGCAGAATATGACCCGTCTACAACCACTCTTTATCTTCTGTGGGCAAGCCAGTTCTGGATCCACAAAGCAATGTCCCCTTGGATCCCATGCCTCCTTACTTTCTCAATAAGTCTTGCGTGGGGTACCTTACCAAATGCATTGCTGAAATCCATATGCACTACATCAACTGCTCTTTCTTCATCAATGTGTTTAGACACATCCTCAAAAAATTCAATCAGGCTCGTAAGGTACGACCTGCCCTTGACAAAGCCATGCTGACTATTCCTGATCATATTATACCTCACCAAATGTTCATAAATCCTGCCGCTCAGGATCTTCTCCATCAACTTACCAACCACTGAAGTAAGACTCACTGGTCTATAATTTCCTGGGCTATCTCCACTCCCTTTCTTGAATAAAGGAGCAACCGCAACCCTCCTATCCTCCAGAACCTCTTACATCCCCATTGATGATTCAAAGATCATCACCAGAGGCTCAGCAACCTCCCACAGTAGCCAGGGGTGTATCTCGTCTACTCCCGGTGACTTATCCAACTTGATGCTTTCCAAAAGCTCCAGCACATCCTCTTTCTTAATATCTACATGCTCAAGCTTTTCAGTCTGCTGCAAGTCATTATTACAATCACCAAGATCCTTTTCCACAGTGAATATTGAAGTAAAGTATTCATTACCTCTGCTATTTCTTCCGGTTCCGTACACACTCTCCCACTGTCACACTTGATAGGTCTTATTCCTTCACGTCTTATCCTCTTGCTCTTCACATACTTATAGAATGCCTTGGGGTTTTCCTTAATCCTGCCTGCCAAGGCCTTCTCATGGCCCCTTCTGGCTCTCCTAATGTCCTTTAAAGCTCCTTCATGTTAGCCTTATAATCTTCTAGATCTCTAACTTTACCTAACTCTCTGAAACTTTTGTAAGCTTTTCTTTTCTTCTTGACTAGATTTATTACAGCCTTTGTACACCACGGTTCCTGTACCCTACCATAACTTCCTTGTCTCATTGGAACGTACCTATGCAGAACTCCACACAAATATCCCCTGAACACATTTCTTCCATACTTTTCCCTGAGAACATCTGTTCCCAATTTATGTTTCCAAGTTCCTGCCTGATAGCCTCATAATTCCCCTTACTCCAATTAAATGCTTTTCTAACTTGTCTATTCCTATCTCTCTCCAATGCTATTGTAAAGGAGATAGAATTATGATCACTGTCTCCAAAATGCTCTCCCACTGAGAGATCTGACACCTGACCAGGTTCATTTCCCAATACCAAATCAAGTACAGTCTCTCCTCTTGTAGGCTTATCTACATATTGTGTCAAGAAACCTTCCTGAACACACCTGACAAACTCTACCCCATCTAAACCCCTTGCTCTAGGGAGATGCCAATCAATATTTGGGAAATTAAAATCTCCCATCACAACTATTCTGTTATTATTACACCTTACCGGGATCTGTTTCCCTATCTACTCCTCAATATCCCTGTTACTATTGGGCAGCCTACATAGACTCCGTAGACAACCCTCCATGGCCAACCGCCTCTTCCCCTGTCTCTTCAGTTCGGTTCCCACCCCCCAACAATTCTAGCTTAAAATCTCCCCAGTAGCCTTAGCAAACCTCCCCGCCAGGATATTGGTCCCCCTGGGGTTCAAGTGCAACCCGTCCTTTTTGTACGGGTCACACCTGCCCCAAAGGAGGTCCCAATGACCCAGAAATCCGAATCCTTGCCCCCTGCTCCATTCCCTCAGCCATGCATTTATCCTCCACCTCATTTCTATACTCACTGTTGCATGGCACAGGCAGTAATTCGGAGATTACTACCTTTGCGATCCTGATTCTCAAATTCCTTCCTAACTCCCTGTAGTCTTTTTTTCAGGACCTCTTCCCTTTGACTACCTACGTCATTGGTACCAATATGTGCCACGACCTCTGGCTGTTCTCCCTCCCACTGCAGGATATCTTGGACACGATCTGAAACATCCCAGACCCTGGCACCTGGGAGGCAAACTACCATCCGAGTTTCTTTCCTGCGTCCACAGAATCGCCTGTCTGAACCCCTAACTATAGAGTCCCTTATCACTGCTGCCATCCTCTTCCTTTCCCTACCCTTCTGAGCCACAGGGCCGGACTCTGTGCCAGAGGCGTGGCCACTGTTGCTTCCTCCAGGTAGGCTGTCCCCCCCCCCCCCCAACAGTACTCAAACAGGAGTACTTATTGTCAAGGGGTATAGCCACAGTGGTACTCTCTAGTACCTGACTCTTCCCCTTATTATTGTCACATATCCTGAGGTACGGTGAGAAGCTTTGCTTTTTGCAAGTCATCTATACAGATCACTTCATTGAGGTAGTACAAGGGAAAGCAATAACAGAATGCAGAGAGAAGTGTTAGAGCTACAGGGAAAGTGCAGTGTCGGCAGACAATAAGGTGCAAGGCCATGATGAGGTCAATTGTGAGGTGAAGAGGTATGGCTGCCATGTTGTAACAGGCAGAGAAACTGGCACGTAAATGTCTCACCAAGTAAAGGATCCTTCAGCTTGTATATCTATATTTATTACCTTGGAATTTGCTGGAGATATTAAAGTAAAATGTAAAAAAGTCCAGCCATTCCATCATAACTACGCCAACACTTCAAAAGAACTGCCTCATTGGTCCTGTTCCCTGTTGTTTGAACCCTCTAGAGATTTATGCAATACCAGTTTGAACTTTTCTGTTGCAGAGATTCCTTCTACTCCTTCAGGCTAAATTCCAGTTCAAAACAACTCTTGAGTGTTAATGAAGCTCCTTATCACCTTTGGAAAATACTTGTACCTTTCACAATATACAGTGCTTCTGAAATAATGCAACACTTGCTACTTCCTGGACACACGGCAGTGCATTCATGCCTGCATAACGTACAATCATTTCATCTTTCAAGACCAGTTACCAATACAATGAATTGAATATTATTACCATGAATTTATTCTGTAATGCATCTATTTGTAAACTCAACATCTTATTGCTTTTGGGAACTCTATATAATGATAAATCTAATAATCTTATTCTGGATGACAGTGGATTTCAGTGGAAGTGTTCTGTGAGCCTTCCTAGTTGCTCTATGAATCAAGTTCACGTAGAATGCAAGGCCTCATTTTTCATTTCCTTCCCTTGCAAAACTTGAAAGCACATACACAGTTAAACGCATTAGTTGAAATATTTTGTCAATGATTTAGAATGGTCTGAGGTTTGGTACATAACAAGTAGCTTTGAGGTTCAATTGTTGTGGCAGACAGATCATTGCTGAGTATTTGTCAGCATATTTGGCTGCATGCACCCAATCCCTTCACCTAAGTCATACTGTAAATAGAGACTGAACATTGTTGAGGTCTCAGCACTGATCCATTTAGCACTCTGCTGTTGATAGCTTAACAACCTGAAAATGACCTATTTATCCCACATCCCACTTGGTTAGCTATCCACAGTGATGCATTACCACCCCTCCCCAAAGTTAGAACTCACACAAAATGCTGGAGGAACTCAGCACGTCAGGCAGCATCTATGGAAAATAATAAGCAGTCGGCGTTTCAGGCAGAAATCCTTCATCAGGAAAGGAAGGGAGAAGAAGCCAGAAGGTCATGACCTCTTACCCTGGTCTGTAACCTTTTATGTGCCATATTACTAAATGCCTTTTGAAATCCAAATGCATCACTTCCTCTACCTCCCCTTTATCCATGTAATGTATGACAGAATTGTAACACACGTGTCAAACTTGAATTGCTTTGCGTAAAGTCCCATCAACTTTGCTTGACAGTATTTTCTCAATGTCTGGCGCCGCGGTTCTTGTTAATAGATTCCAGTGTTTCCCCAAAAAGTTGGTCAAACTAGATTTTAATTTCTTACTTTCTGATTCTCTCCTACCATGAACAGAACTATTGTATTTGAAGTTTCTCAGTTGTGTCGGACTGTTTGAAGATCTTTTGAAAGATTCAAATAAATGCGTCATCTTCAACAGCCACTTCTTTTCTGCAGGTTAGGTGTCAATTGTTATTCCCATGAATTTGCCTGGGCCTCTAATACACTAAAACTTGTCTCAATCAACTTTGTCATGGCCCTTGTGCTTTATTTGTCTACCTGCACTGCACTTTCTCTGGAATTATAACACTATATTCTGCATTCCGTTTTCCTTGTTACCTCCTCAGTGTATTTTTGTATGGAATGACCACTCTGATGACATGCAATCAAAAGCTTGTCAGTGATTCTTGGTGTAAACTAATACCACTTCCAACTTATAAACACAAGAGGTTCTGCAGTTGCAGGAGATCTTGAGCGGCACACACAAAGTGACAGAGAGGATCCCAGCAAGTCAGGCAGTATGAATGGAGGGAAATAAACAGTCGAAGTTTTGGGCCGAGACTCATAATCTGTGCAAAGACTCATCATTAGTCCCTCAACGCCAATTATTTATTGCACTCCCTTGATGCTGGTTGACTTGCTGAGTTCCTGCAGTGAACTGTTTTTGCTGATCTACCCCCCGCTTTCCCCCACATACTTCAGTATTATTGGGATGCTTTTCTACTTTACAGGAAGTTACAAAGTTCAAAGTACATTTAGTATCGTAGTATGTATGCAGTGTGCAACCCTGAAATTCATCTTCTCCACAGACAGTCATGAAACAAGAACATGGAACCAACTCGCCAAAGAAAAACATCAAACCTGCACCCCCCCCCCCCCGGCACGCAAGAATATCACCCAAATGGCAACAAAAAAAATAAACAAAAACACACAATATAGAACATAAAAGTTTAGCTCATGGTTTATTATCTGAAGGTCATCCCCCGATTATAAAATTGGCCAAACTAGTAACAAAAAGAGTGATCAAGCTAGAACACTGGAAGTCCCAATCTGCAACCCACATCGATTAAAACTTGCTACAGCACTATCCACCGAAAACATTGAAGGAGAGAGAGAGAAATCACTCGAATGTAAGCACCTTCCCTCATCCCATTCTTGGGTGTGGTCCTTTACTCTGTTCCCTGTTCCCAGGGAAATTAAAACATTCTCCCAGCATCTACCTTGCCAGCCCTCCTCAGGATTTTATATGTTTCAGTAAGACAAGAATGCCGGTTGTCACTTGTCGGGCGAAATCTGGATGCTGCGTTGTAGCCTGGTCATAAGCTCCTTCAATATCAAAAAGGTCACAAGTAGAGCATTGGCAGCAAGCAAGCAAATGAGCACCCTTATCGAAGGTCACTAGTGAAGTAGCTGAATGAAGCTTCAGTGTTTTACATCTGCGATGTCCTGGGGCAGTGACAGCTGACTGATGACAGCTCAGCTCTCTTCCTTTGCATCAGTCCTCACTGGAGCCACTGGAGGTTTTTCTACTTGACCCCCATTAACTCTATATTTGTCATGATGTCAAGGATACCTCCTCTCTTGCCTCTCTTCTGGTATGTAGCTTCAGTAGCAATGCCTGGACGATGTGAATAGGTTGAGGTTATCTGTCTCTGGCAGGGCTTGAACTAAGTTTATCAGGTCAGATAACTGGTCACTGGTTTATTATTGTCACATGTACCGAGATGCAGTTGAGTCAAGTTTATTGTCATTTAACTATATACATGTATACCATCAAACGAGACATAGTCTCTCTGAACCAGGGTACACAAACACACAATAATATAGGAAAGGGAGAATAAAATCTACAGATGAATTACGCATTAATAAACAAAGTAAAGTGTACAAATTAAATATTGTCGTGTACAGAGCAGATTAACCGGTGAAAAGCTTTTGTTTGCATGCCTTCTAGTTAGATCATGCAGGGGTACACTGAGGTACAACAAAAAGGAAAATTTATCAGAAACACAAGAGATTCTGCAGATGCTGGAAATCCAGGGGAACACGCATAAAATGCTGGAGGAACTCAGCAGGTCAGGCAGCATCCATGGGAGCGAATAAGCGGTTGACATTTTGAGCCAAAACTCTTTACCAGGACTGGAAAAGAAGAGCGAAGAAGCACGAATAAGAAGGTGGAGGGGAGCGAAAGGAACACAAGAGATTCTGAAAATGCTGGAAATCCACAGCAACATACTTGAAATGTTGAAGGAACAAAGCAGGTCAGGCAGCATCTATGGAAAGGAATAAAGAGTTGACATTTTGGGCCAAGACCTTCCTTGAATGGGTGATCTGCTGAAAAGAGAACAGAATGCAGATTACAGTGATAGCAGAGAAAGTGCTGAACAGATAAACTAATAAGTTGCAAGGGCCATAGTGATAGATTGAGAGAAGATGAGTTCATCTTTATTGTATAAAAGATCCATACTGAATCTTCCAACAGTGGGATAGAGATTAGAGATCAGTTCGATTTGTCGAATGCACATTGAAACAAACGGTGAAATGTGCCATTTGCATCAATGACCGAAACAATCTGAGGAACTGCTGGGGGCTGTCTGCAAGTGTTACCATGCTTCTGGTGCCAACATGGCATGCCTACAACTTATTGACACGGAGGGAAACTGGAGCACCAGAAGGAAGTCCATGCGGTCACAGACAGAATGTACAAACTCCTTCCTGACAGTGGCGGGTGTAAGATTGCACCTGGGTCGCAGGTGCTGCAATGCATTATTCCATAGCACTACGCTACTGTGTGACCCAGATAGGAACAGTCCTTGAACGTGGTGGTATGATTTCTCAAGCTTTCCTAGTTGTTGCCCAATGGAAGGGGAGAAGAATAGAAATGAGCAGGGTGGGAGGGATCTTTGATTATGTTGGCTACTTAAGCGAGGCAGCAAGATGTTGTTGTCTCTTTTTGTGTATTGTGCCGTACTGGGCAGTATTTTAGCCATTTCAGTAGCATTTGACTGTTGTATGAGGCTTAGCTGCTAGCTTGAAGCTCAAACCAGCATGGATGGAAAGCATGGAAGGAACTAGCCAGAATTGAACTCAGGATTATTTGCCTCAAAGTCCGGTGCCGATGCCACTACACCACTGGCTGGCTAGGAAGATGTGCTGGTGGGGTTAATAGAGGGGAGGCTGATTTTCATGATGGACCTGGCTGCATTTACAGCTCTCTGCAATTTCCTGCAGTTTTGGGCAGAGCAGTGATGATGTGGTAAATTTCTGGGATTCTTAATCCTAATGTGCTGTGGAGTCATTGAGTTTATGCAAAACAGTTGTCAATGGATTTCTAACTACAGCAGAGCTCCAATAACCTGCAATCTCATTATTCAGTATCTTGCTCACCTCGGATCGACTCCCACACTCCTTTCAAACCTCACTAGGCCCTGTTTCCTATGCTCTCTTTAGAATCTTCAATTGATTTTCCATGCTCCCTTTAAACTTACCTCATTCGTTGGAAGATCTGCTATACTGCTGTGTTACAGGTAAAAAAAGTGAATTAGATTGGTGAATTAAGTTAAGCTGAACTGAGTGATACCCAGTGGGCCTGACAATCTACCTATTTGGAGACAATAAAGTCACTGGAGTTTTATTGCATTAGAGGAGGTAACAGTGGTGTATGGTGATAGTGCAGGAAAACAGAGCTGAGCTAGCAGATCTCCTGTGGTCATGATGATTGGTCGTGCTCTTATTTCTTACGCTTATAAGTTTTGGACTTCAAATTTCAGCTGGGCATCTCTAATATTACAAAGAGAGCATTGCACATTTTGGTGGTCAAATCTGTGCAATCTGAGTTGGATGCCCAGGGTCATCTTGATCATGCAGGGCAAGAAAAGATGCAGTTGTAAGATTCACAGGGACCCAGGGTCACCATGTTATGATCAGGTGGTGGGGTGGAGGATGCTGGGATTGTAATGTCAATGAACAAGATTAGTGTTGTTATGGGGGGAGGGGATGTTAGTGGCAAAGGAGACGTGCTAGTTGTGACATCACAAGTATATCCCCTCCTCACCATTGACAGTGAGGTGCTGTCTCAAGAGGTCAATATCTGTCAACAAGGATTCCTGCCATCTGGGCATTCTTGTGAATGTTGTGTCTCTAATGCTATCTGTTGGTACTGGTGTTAGATTTGGTTTCGTATTGTCACATGTATCAAGATACAGTGAAAAGCTCGTCTTACATACTGTTCATACAGATCAAATCATTTCATAATGCTTTAGGGTAAAACAAGGTTAAACAATACCAGAATCCAGAATAAAGTGTAACAGCTGAAGAGAAATTGCAGGTGCAAAGTCATAACAAGGTACATTGAGAGGCCACAAGTCCATCTCATTGTACAAAATGTCTGTTCAAGACTCTGATTAAAAGAGGGATAGAATTTGTTCTTGAGCCTAGTGGTATGTGCTTTCAAGCTTTTGTATCTTCTATCCAGTTGGAGAGGGGAGAAGTGAGAATGTTCCTGGTTGGTGGAATTTTTGATCAGGCTGTCTGCTTTGCTGAGGCAGCAAGAGAAGTAGAATTCACCCAGTTCCACCTGAAAATAGTTACAATGAGATCCAATCTGAAAAAATAAATGATTTCTTATATGTATTATATGATATGCTTCTGGGATCCCAACCACCCAAGTCATGCTCTCTTCTCGCTGTTGCCATCAGGAAGAAGGTACGGGAACCTTAGGACCCACAGCACCAGGTTCAGGAACCATTATTGCTCCTCAACCATCAGGCTTTTGAACCAAGAGGATAACTTTACTCAATTTCACTTGCCTCATCATTGAAATGGTCCCACAACCAATGGACCCACACTCAAGGACTCTTCATCTCATGTTCTCAATATTTATTGTCTATTTATTTGATATTATCATTTCTTTCTTTCTGTATTTGCTCATTTTGTTGCCTTTTGCATAATGGTTGTATGCCCAAGTTGGCGTGGTCTTTCATTGATTCTGTTACAGTTATTATTCTATAGATTTATTGAATATTCCCACAAGAAACTGAATCTCAAGGTTGTATATGGTAAAATATATATTCTTAGATAATAAATTTGCTTTGAACTTTTGAACTGAAAAATGATAGTCAAACGTGTGCAGATTCTCACACCTGTGCTTTAATAGTGGACAATACACATTGTCAATGTACAGTAAATACCAATCCTTCAGTTTGGAGCCTCACAATAGTCTCTAGCTATCCATGGACATTTGGCGATGATTGGACCCACAATTTGGGTCTCATTGTCTAGCTGGAAATCTTGTAACACAGGGCAGTCCTATCGGTGTTAATTGAAGGATGAGCAGTCCCAACAAACATAGAACATCTGCTCTTTTATTTTATGTATTGTTATTTAGAGATACAGCACAGTAACAGGCCATCTCGGCCCAATGAGCCACACTGCCCAATTACACCCATGTGACCAATTGTCTTACTAACCATTACGTCTTTGAAATATCATCCTCTTCTTCTCCTTGGGCCCTCAGCTCCTGGTGGAGCACAGGCCATCAATGACCTCCTGTCTCCATCGTCTTCTGTTATGAGCCAGTTTCTCAAGGGTGGACCAATTAGCTTACTAACCGGTACATCTTTGAAATGTGGGAAGGAATAAAAGGATTGGAAGAAACCCAAGCAGTCACAAGGAGAATGTACAAAGTCCTTAAAGACACAACGGGATTGAACTTGGTTTGCTGGCATTGTAATATCTTTACACTAATCACTACACTACCATGCTGCTCTAATTTGGGATTACCAAACACAGTATGTTTACATACTGACATAAAATAGCTGTTTTATATTGTGACAGAAATGCAAATATTTCTTAATTACCAACTGGATTAGTTGTTTAAGCACTAAGTAACATAAGTGATGAGAATCATTAATATTTAATGCTGTGTGCAAATAGTCTGAGCAGTTTGCACTTAATTCATAAATTGTTCGTATGCTCGTTTTCTTAAAACTTGATTTTGAAGGGGGAGAAAACAAGATGCAGCAGTAACACAGGAGGCCAGGCAGCATCTATGGAGGGAAATGGACAGTCAACATTTCAGAGGAAGGGCAGCATCATAGTGTAGCATTTAACACAACATTATTACAGTGCCAGTGACCTGAGTTCTATTATATTAGGGTGGCATGGGCTTGTTGGGCTGGAAATACCTGTTGCCGTGCTGTATCTCTAAATCAATGGTCCCGACCTTTTTTATGCCATGGTCCCTTACTATTAACCAAAGGGTGCATGGACCCCAGGTTTGGAACCCCTGCTCTAAATAAATAAAGAAATGGACAGTCTCAGCTCTAAATGTGAACTGTCCATTTCCATTGATAGGTGCTGTATTCGTCGAGTTCCTCCAGCATCTTGATTTTTGCTCTTGATTCCAGCATCCACAGTCTCTTGTGTCTGCAGTGGGCTAAAAGGACAGACAAGAGAGCAGACAGCCACCACTCACTGATATGGTACTTCCACCTTACAATGAGGCTGGAAAGAAGAGGAACAAAGGCAGAGGGTGTAGGGGGGAATGGGATCTCTCTGTTCATCACCCACTGCTCATTAACCCCCTCTGCCCTGTTAGCTCTTTTTCAAAGCTCAGCACACAGTCAATTTGATAGCGTTCATGAAGCACCTTGAGATATTCTGAGGGTGAACAATGATGTGATATTGTCAGTTGGCTAAGGAGGCCAGCCATAACTCTGCGAAGCTTGAAGCAGGAGTTGAGAAGCAGGCAGATGAAGATGCCGAGTGTTGAGGATGGAAAGACAAGACAGGCTGGTGACAGAAAGGGAGAATAGATGAGGAAGCCAGTGATGTTGCAAGGATAAAAACAGAATATATTCAAAGCTGTGGGTCTGCGGAGTTGTACAGAGTTCAGAGCAGCCATCAGGCACCTTAACCAGCATGGGTAACTTTATTCAGTTCAACACTGAACTGGTTCCACAACCTATGGACTCACATTCAAGGACTCAACAATTTATGTTCTCAATATCATTTATTTATTCATTATTTTTCTACTTGCACATTTTGTCTTCTTTTACATATTGAATGTTTGTCAGTCTTTCTTTGTGTGTCGATTTCATTTATCCTATTGTATTCCTTTGTTTCTTATTTGTTCAGAGACCATGTGGAACAGAACCATCCAGCCCTATAAGCTGCGCCAGCCAGCAACCTATCTATTTAATCCTAGCCTAATCACCAGATCATTTACAATGGCCAAATAACCTACCAACCGGTTCATCTTTGGACTGTGGGAGGAAACCAGAGCACCCGGAGAAAACTCTGGCATTCGCAGGGAGAGCATACAAAATTCTTGTAGGCGGCGGCAGGAATCGATCCCGGGTTGCTGGTACTGTGAAGTGTTGTGCTCACCACTACTGTGCTACCCCACTGTGAATGCCTACAAGAAAGTGAATCTTGGGGTAACACCTGCTGTCAAATACGCACTTCGATAATCAACTTCCTTTGAGTTTTGATCTTGAACTTGAGTTGACTTCATCTTGGACCAGCATGGCTGATAGATAGAAGGAACACTTGCCCAATTGGCAGTGATCAGATCTTATCTCAGGTTATCGAACCTAAGTTCTCCTGAGTAGCTTACCAGGCAATAGATTTATCTATGGACTCCAAACTTTTTACTCATTTCCACCAGCAAAGAAAACTTAGGTAAAGAAATGCATATCATAGATGACATCTGTGCATGGGATTTTATCTTTCTACAGCAGAATTAATTTGACAAGCAGCCACAGTTAACTGCTTCTACATTGTGCTAATGGTTTGAGTTAACTATACACTGGATGCACATGATGTAGTCTATTCTGCATTTTGCCTCACTTTGCACAGAAATACATATTCTTTTTTCTTTAGACTACTGTGCATGAATCTGCCAAATATTTCTCCCTAATACCTAGAGTGGTTACAGAGACGATCACAAGCAGTCAAGTGTAAAGTTTCTTCCTTAGCATAGTAGACAATGAGGTTGACAATTGAATGAATCATAGCAAATTAACACAGCACTTTCCATATTCTGCTGCTATTTATGGGCATCATGGATCAGTGTGAGAATTAGCGTCAAACAAAATTGACAGGAAAGTATTCTACAGAATATATTGGATCTAAAAATATACCTGAACATTAGCAGGAATAAAAATGATAGAGTTGTTATTTAAAGCCGTCACTCCTTTAAGAAGCTTCTCCCCTCCCCATCCCCCCGCATAACGCAAGAGATTCTGCAGCTGCTTGAAATCCAGAGTAACGAACACACAAAAGGCCAGAGGAACTCAGCAGGAAAGGCAGCATCTTTGGAGGGGAATAAACAGTCAACGTTTCGGGCTACGACCCTTCATCGGGACTGGAAAGGACGGGGAAGAAGCCAGAAAGAGATGATGGGGGAAAGAAGTAAAAGTACCAAGATGGCAGGTGACAGATAAGCCAGGTGAGGGAGTGGGTGGGGGAGGGGAGGTGAAGTAAGAAGCAGAGAGGTGAGAGGTGGAGGAGGTGAAGGGCTGAAGAAGAAGGAATCTGATAGGAGAGGAGAGTGGACCCTGGAAGAAAGGGAAGGAAAAGGCGCACCGTAGGGAGGTGACAGGCAGTTGAGGAGAAGGGAAGAGGTAAGAGGGGAGCCAGAATAAAGAATGGATAAACAGTGAGGGGAGAGGGGAGAAATTACCAGGTTAGAGATCTCGATCTTCATGCCGTCAGATTGGTGGCTTCCCAGATGGAATATGAGATGTTGCTCCTCCAGTCTGAGAGCATTTTTATCTCCCCTGGCAGAAGTCAATGGGAGAATATGATCACTGGGGCCCAATGTAGTTCCCAATCTGACCTTTTACCTCTTCACACTGGCCCATTACAATCCATGGGTCCCTTCCTCCTTCCTTTTCTCCCTTGAACCACTCTCCTCTTCTATCAGATTCTTTCCTCTCCAGCCCTTGACCTTTCCCACCCACTTGGCTTCACCTGTCACCTCCCAGCTACCCTCCTTCCCCCTCCCCCCACCTTTTAACTCTGGCTTCTTCTCCCTTCTTTCCCTTCCTGAAGAAAGGCCTCAGCCGGAAACGTCGACGGTCTATTCATTTCCATAGATGCCGCCTGACCTGCTGAGATCCCCCAGCGTTTTATGTGTGTTGCTTTGGATTTCCAGCATCTGCAGAATTTCTGATGTTTGGGAAGTCTGCAGGATCTTCTGGTTTCTTCCTTTCATGTCATTTCAGAAGGATTATATGTTGGTCAGCCAATCTGCCTGCCAATTCTGCACCTTAACCCAAAGCCACACCTACCCTTACAGACTTTTATATTGTGGTATTTAAATAATATGTGAAGGGACAAAATAAGAAGAGGCACGATAACTTTTTAACAGTTTTATTTTAACAAAGGAAAGCCATGGTATGATAGCTACATTATTCTTCTAATATTTCGGAGACCGGGGCTATTAATCAAGAGAAATGAACTGAAATCCTATAATGGCATTTTGTGAACCTTAATGCAGCTATGAAAATGTCTGGATTGAAAAGCTGGTTTAGTAATGGACACAGAATGACGGAGATTTATGGCGCAAAAGGATGCCATTCATTTGCTCATGCCCATGCTTGCAAAAAAAAAAGAGATTTAGAGACTAATCCCATCTGGTGGTCTTGTTGCACAGCCCCGCAGCCTTCAAGTGCTTCTGTAGTAATTTTCAAAGGCAGTGCAGGCTTCTACTCCCATCACTCCTTTGCTCAGTTTTCGATCCCCTGTATTCTACTTATAGAATATAGAACAGTGGGGTGCAGTGGGGGTCCTTCCACCCACGATGTTGAGCGGATCTTCTAATCTACTCCACAATCAATCAACCCCTTCCTTTCTACATTACCTGTAGCTCTCCGCTCTTCTTACATCATGGTGCCTGTCTCAGAGTCTCTTAGATTAATCTATTGTCTCAGACTCTGCCACCAGCCCTGGCAATGCATTCCAGGCACCTACCATTCCTCCGTCCCTAAGTTTACAGCCAATCACATTAAAAGTTTTGCCCCCTGGTGTTAGCCAGTGCTGCCCTGGGGAGAAAGGTGACGTCTGAACTCTCTGTCCTTAGCTCTCATAAATTTGTGCATCTCTTTCAAGTCTCCTCTCATCCTCCTTTACACCAAAGGGAAAAGGCTTAGCTTACTCAACCTTTCAAGTGGGGAAGTTGAGTGAAAAAGGTTTTTATCAGCCACCTTCTAAGCCAGGGTTTCCCCACCTGCGGTCCACAGACATCTTGCTTAACGGTATTGGTCCATGGCATAAGAAAAGTTGGGAACTCCAATTTTAAGCTTTCCACGAGAGTTTCAATCTGTGCTCCCAAAAAAAGGAAATAGAGTAGTTTCTTCCTTTTTCATCCTATGCTGATTTTATGTCCTGTACCTCTGTTAAGCCTCTTTTCAGAGTTCGAAACAAAATGACCCCCAACCTGAATGCTCCCACTCATAAGAACATAAGAAATAGGAGCAGGAGTAGGCCATCTGTCCCGTCAATTCTGCTCTGTCATTCAATAAGATCATGACTGATCTGGCCATGGACTCCTCTCCACCTACCTGCTTTTCCCCATAACCCTTAATTCCCCTACTATGCAGAAATCTATCCAGCCTTGTCTTAAATATATTTGCTAAGGTGACCTCCACTGCTTCATTGGGTAGAGAATTCCACAGATTCACCACTCTCTGGGAAAAGCAGTTCCTCTTCATCTCCGTCCTAAATCTACTGCCCCAAAACTTGAGGCTATGTCCCCTAGTTCTAGTCTCACCTACCAGTGGAAACAACTTTGCTGCCTCTATCTTATCCATTCCTTTCATAATTTTATATGTTTCTATAAGTTCTCCCTCTCACTCTTCTGAATTCCAGCGAATATACTTCCAGTCGACTCAATCTCTCCTCTTAGTCTAACCCCCTCATCTCTGGAGTCAACCTGGTGAACCTCCTCTGCACTGCCTCCAAAGCCAGTATATCCTTCCTCAAGTAAGGAGACCAGAACTTCACGCAATACTCCAGGTGCGGCCTCAGCAGTACCCTGTACAGTTGCAGCATAACCTCCTGGCTGTTAGATTCAATCCCTCTAGCAATGAAGGCCAACCTTCCGCTATTACGTATACCCCAACTCTGGCAGTGTTCACATCCATCTTCCCCGCATGCTTCCTGTAGTGTGGTGAGCCAAACTGTATACAGCACTGTGGCTGTGAGCTAACTGGTACATTATACAAAGCAAGCATGACCTCCCTAGTCTTGCATTCAAACTCTCACCAATTAAGGCAGAAATCCTGCTACTTTTTTCCACCCACTTTCCCTTTAAGGATCTGGTGCACATAAATATATATGCCGAGATCTATCTGTTCCGGTGCCCTTTACTTATTTATAGTATTTGCTTGCTTTATTTGCATTCCCTCCCCAAATGGATTACTTCATATCTTTCTAGATTTTGTCCCACCGAGCCAAAAGATTGTGTCCATTGATAATTTCCCCTATCTAGAACTTTCTTCCTAAGTACTGACCCTGAAGCCAATTTTGATATCATCGCTATCTTGAAGCTTCACTATTCTGGCATGTGTTTCTAAGTCTGAATATCATGAGAAGAGTTGTTGTCACAGCTCAGCATGTTACAGAAGCCAGCCTCGCCTCCATGGACCCTGCCTATATGTCTCACTACCTAAATAAGACAGCCAACATAATCAAAGACCTCACACATCCTGGACATTCTCTGTTCTTCCCCACCTCCCGTCATGCAAAAGGTGCAAAAGCCTGGAAGTACATATCAGTCCTGCCAAAGGGTCTCGGCCCAAAACGCCGACTGTACTCTTTTCCATAAATGCTGCCTGGCCTGCTGAGTTCCTCCAGCATTTTGTTTGTGTTGCTTGGATTGCCAGCATCTGCAGATTTTCTCTTGTCTGTGATTGAAAGTACATATCAACAGGTTTAAGGACTGCTTCTATCCCACTGTTAATATGACTATTGAATGGTCCCCTAGTACTGTACAATAAAATGGACTTGTGACCTCACAATCTATCAGTACCTCAGAGTAGTTACAAATGTATTGGTGACGCTGCTTTCCTTATTTGTTTGTGCATCTTTCTGCCTGTGATTGAAGGAGAGGTGTGACTACCTCTAAATATTCAGTTTAACCCTTTATAAGAAAAATCATTTATTCTGTGAAGGAATCGTGCCAGTCAGCATTTAGATCTCTAAATACTGATGTCATTTGGGCAAATTGAAGTATGGTGTTGGGTCACAATATCCCATACCAGAAGCTGCTTCAATTTTATAACTACATCCATTTTAGACCATGGTACCATAAAACATCGGAGCAGAATATGGCCTTTCAGCTGATTGAGTCAGCTGCAGCATTCAATCATGGCTGATTTATTATTCCTCTCAACCCTATTCTCCTGCCTTCTCCCCATAACCTTTGACACCCTTGCTAATCAGGAACCTATCAACCTCTGCTTTAAATATACCCAATGATTTGACCTCCTTAGCCATCTGTAACTATGAATTCCATTGATTCACCACCCTCTGGCTGAAGAAATTTCCTCCTCATCTCTGTTTTAAAGGGATATCCCTCTATTCTGGGGCTGTGCCCTCTGGTCCTTTACTCCCCGACTATAGGAAACATTCTCTCCGTTCACTCTATCTAGATCTTTCTATATTTGATAGATTCCGCCCCCCCCATTCTAAACTCCTGTGAGTACAGGCTCAGGGCATTCAAATGCTCCTCATACATTAACCTTTTCATTGCCGGGATCATTCTCTACGACACATAACCATTGCAGACATATGAATGAAATTCATTAATGCCAGGTTACCATGATTTTCTTCTCCACAATGCTGGTTTTTTTTGCTTGAGGTACACAAATTGACTTCTTGGGCAGAATGTTTGTTCATCTTTTACCTTTTTGCTTCGGCCAACGGTTCATCCTCAGGATTTTGCTGCAGCCGCTCAGATGACTTCTGAATTCTTCCTTGTCTGAAGGGACTGAAGATTGAAATATCTATGTGTGGTGCTTGAGTATGGCTGTTGTGACAATTTTCACTAAGCCCTGCAGGAAAGCGCTCAGCAACACCCGCACTCATTTTGTTTAAAGGCCAGAGCGCTGTAGCTCTAAATGTCAGTTGCATCGAAGTATGTGATGGTTGAGTGGAAGTGTTTGATTGGACTAGACAGATGACAGCACCCCTTTGCTGTGTGACAGGAACCATTAGCTGAAACTTCAAACTGGTTATTAGGAGAGAAAAAATATATTCCCAGCCGTATATCATACCCACCACGGCTGCATGGTTGTGGTTTCAGGGTGAGGGGAGACTTTCTAGCAGAGCTAATAGGCTGGTTGCTGGGAGGATGTCCTCCTTGACTGTGTCCAAAAATCTTACGTTCGTTGTCACATGAAAACAAGATAAGAATTTCAAGATAAAGATGAGGAAATATTTATTGATTTAATGGTGAGGCCGAGGAATATTTAACCACAGAAGGCCAAGTTACTGAATATACTTAGGAATTAACTATTTCTTGTGTTCAATACTAGTTACCTAGTCGAGCTTTCTTTGGTCGGAGCATTGAATATAATAGTCAAGTAGTCATGTTGTAGTTGGATAAAACTTTGCTTAGGCTGCACTTGGAGTATTATGTGAAGTTCTGGTTGCCCTATTATAGAGAAGCTTGGGGAGTTTGCAAAAGTTTGGCTGGATTAGAGGGTATGAACTACAGTGGTGCCAGAAGGTTTGTGAGCCCTGCAGAATTTTCTCTATTTCTTCATAGATATGACCTAAAGTGTGATCAGATCTTCATGCAAGTCCTAAAACTAGATAAGGAGAACCCAATTAAATAACTAACACAAAAACATTATACTTGTTCATTTATTTACTGAGAAAAATGTTCCAATTACATGTATTTGTTGGAAAAAGTATTTGAACCTTTGCCTTCAGTAACTGGCGTGACTCCCTTGTACAATAACTTCAACCAAACATTTCCAGTAACTGTTGATTGGTTCTGCAGATCGGCTTGGAGGGACTTTAGACCATTTCTCCTTACAAAACTGCTTCAACTCTGGGAAGTTGGTGGGCTTCCTTGCATGAACTGCTTGCTTCAGGTCTTTCCACATCATTTCTGTAGGATTAAGTTCAGTACCATTCCAAAACACAAATTTTCTTCTTTTTGAACCATTCTGTTGATTTACTCTTGTGTTTCAGATTATAGTCTTGTTGCATCATCTATCTTCTATTAAACTTCAGGTGATGGACTGCTACCCTGACATTCTCCCGTAAAATGTCTCGATACAATTTTGAATTCATTGTTCCCTCAATGATTGTAAGCTGTCCAGGCCCTCAGGCAGCAAAGCAGCCCCAAACCATGATGTTCCTTCCACCATGCTTGACAGTTGGCATGAGGTTTTAGTTTTTGTGTACAGTGCCTTTTTTCCTCCAAACATAGCAATGTGTATTTCTGCCAAGAAGTTTAACTTTTGTCTCACCTGTCCATAGAACATTGTCCCAGAAGCATTGTAGAACACCCAGGTGGTCTTCTGCAATTTTTTTTTTGGAGAGCAGTGCTTTCCTCTATGGTGTCCTTCCATGAACACCATTCTTGTTCAGTGTTTTTCTTATAGCGAACACATGAACAGAGATTTTAGCAAGTTCTAGAGATTTCTGCAGGTCTTTTGCTGTTACCCTTGAGTTCTTTTTCACCTCCTTCAGCATTGCACATTGCGCTCTTGGTGTGATCTTTGCAGGATGCCCACTTCTAGGGAGAGTAGCAACAGTACTGAGTTTCCTCCATTTGTAGACAATTTCTCAAACTATGGAGTGATAAACATTCAGGTCTTTATAAATGTGTTTGTAGCCTTTTCCAGCTTCATACAGCTCTACAATTCTTCTTCCAAGGTCCTCTGAAAGTTGTTTTGATCAAAGCATGATGCACATAAACAGATCTTTCTTGAGAAGAGCAGGCTCTGTCATCAACTTGACTTTGTGTGTCCTTTTTATAGGTCAGAGCCCCTCTAATCTCATCTGATTGATTAGAACAACACACATCAAAGTTGCTGGTGAGCACAGCAGGCCAGGCAGCATCTCTAGGAAGAGGTACAGTGGACGTTTCGGGCCGAGACCCTACAACTTTCAAAACTTTCAAAGTGACTTTCAAATCTCTTACTAGCTCTTCTTTCAGTTAGGCCTGACGAAGGGTCTTGGCCCGAAACGTTGAGTGTACCTCTTCCTAGAAATGCTGCCTGGCCTGCTGCGTTCACCAGCAACTTTGATGTGTGTTGCTTGAAATTCCAGCATCTGCAGATTTCCTCATGTTTGCGTGATTGATTGGGACACCCGACTCTAAATAGCTTTTGTCGAAGGCATTACCCCCAGAGGTTCACATACCTTTTCCAACAAATACATGTATATTGGATCATTTTTCTCAGTAATTAAATAAACAAGTATAATGTTTTTGTGTTATTTATTTAATTGGGTTCTCTTTATCTAGTTTTCGTGCTTACGTGAAGATCTGATCAGATTTTAGGTCATATTTATGCAGAAATAGAGAAAATTCTACAGGGTTCATAAACTTTCTAGCACTGTTGTTTTCTCAGGGGAGGCCTGATAAAAGTTCATAAAATTATGAGACAGTCAGAATCTTTTGCCCAGGGTGGAAATGTCAAATACCAGAGGGAATGGATTTATGGTGGGGGGGAGATATGTTTAAGGGAGATGCACAGGAGGAAGATTTTACACAGAGAACGGTAGGACCCTGGAATGGCTGCCAGTGGTAATAGTGGAGGTAAGTATGCTAGTCAGTTTTAGGAAACTTTAAGGTGGATATATGAATATGCAGGATTGGAGCAATGTAGAGAATATATCGGCAGAAGAGATTTAGGTTAGTTTGTCGTGGAGTTTGCCACAAATGTTGTGCTGTAGTTCTCTGTTCAAATTACATTAAGATTCAAGATTCAAGTACATTCATTATCAAAGAATGTATAAATTATACAACCTTGAGATTTGCTTGCTCACATGTATCCTCAAAGCAAGAAACCTGAAAGAACCCAATTTAAAGAAAAACAAGGAATAAAAATAAAAGTAAAAGTCTAACACTCACATCAAGAGAAAGAGAAAAAAAATACAAGTCATGCAAACAATTGAAACGAACAATAGCATTCTGAACCAAAGTTGAGTCCTCAGATCCGAACCCCAGAGCAGCGCGGTAGAGAGGTGAGGGGTGTGTGGGATCATCGACTCAGCCCGGAGTAGGCCCAAAGCCTCACTTATCAGTTCATTATATTAGTGGGCACGGAGTACAGCAGCCGGGGCAGTCTTCATACTGGCATGGAGATAACCATTGCGGAGAATGAGTGAAAACAGCTCTCATCTCGACTGACATCCTGTTCTCTCAGTCTATCAGGGCTGGCGCTTGAATTGACCCAACAATGGAACATCGAAAGGCTGCTCGCCCTGGAGAGAGAAGTGAACATCGCAGAGAGCGAAATCGGCGATCGGGGCGAGTGTTTAAATTGTCTAAACAGCACGTCGTACCTCGCACTAGAACCCGGGCACTGTTGCTGCAAAAGGCCCTGAGCCTAGACCATGCTGCCCAGCAACTTGCTCCAGACCCTTATTTTGTGGCCCAGCCTGAAGCTCTTCAAATCAGCTCGGCACCCAGTGCAATCCAACCTTGCACCTGGATCTGTTGTATGAGCATCAGAATTGAATCTCCTCTGGCTGGGTCCCGACTTCTCCTTTTGGCGCCCAGAGTGATCGAAATTCATTCCCAAGCCAGCTGTATGGGCATCGGAACGCCATCTACAGTGATTCATCCCCAAACTCACCTCGCTATCGCTCACCCTTTCACTGTTTGCGGTGATAATTTAACACAACTTACCTCAGAAAAGGAATCTTTAGTGACCTTTTTAGTCAGAATTCTTAGCCTTTTGACTACCAGGGAGCTGTCTCACCCATTCGGTAGTGCCATCTTAACTTGAAGCCAGCACTTATAAGTCAGCATTTGTAGTGTAATAACAGGAACAAACACATAAGCAGTTAAGCTGTTGACATTTAGAGAACACTTCATTACCAAAATATTCCCTAGTACTCCTATTTTATTCTTTTCACAATACCATCATTCCCACTGGATTCTACCAATCAGCACCAGGGTCTTTGGTATGTGGGAGGAAACTGAAAGACCCAAGGGAAACCCAGATAATCACAAGGATAACATAAACGCTCCTTTCAGACAACACCAGACGTTAGGGTGAAACTACTATGCAGCTCGCCTTTGCTTGTCAAACAATCTTACTAACTCTGTCTCAATAACATCCAAAAACTCTGCTTCACTGCCTTTGGGGAAGGGACTTCCAAAAACTCATGGCTCTCGAAGAGAAGGAGTTTTTGTCTCAGTTGTCTCTCAGATGGACAAGACCTTATTTTTCCACACTGGTCCCCCACTCCCACACCCCTGTTCCCAGTTCTTTTCACTGGTTGTGCTTACAAGCTGGACTCACTGCTTGGAGACAGTCAACGTGTCCACAAGGGAACTGTATGGACACTTGAGGGAAAGAATATATAAGCTGCAGGACATAAGGGAAGAGGAAGGAATAAATTTTATTAGATTTCTGTACACCGATTTCTGCCAGCATGGACTCAGTGAACAAAATGGCCACCGTTTTGATTCTTTGAGCTTCCTCAGCTCTGGACCTTGTACCTCATAAGAAAACAGTGGAATGACTGGATTGCTATGCTAGTTGGACTGATCCAGGCCCAACTGCTGGCGATGTTGGACATGCTCTTGTCAACTTTTTCTCATTCTAGGAGGATGGAATGAGCCATTAGCCCAACAAGGGCCTGGTCTTTGAACTGATAATTCTAGAATCAGGTATCTCTTTTTTTTTCAAATCTTTTTATTGTTAAATCATACAAAAGAAATAACACGAGTACATTGAAGTAACAACACTTACAATCTCTCAAAAAAGACATTATCTTCAAGATCGAAAAAAAATTTGTGATAACAAAAAAAACCTACTATGCAGAAAAAGTGAGAAAAAAAACCCCATTAGGTGTACAACCCCGGAGCCGTGCGTCATACAAAAAGCTTCTAAAAATAAACATCAAACTGCCAGCAAGAAAAGAAAATATACCAAAAACTTTACAATTAGGTCGTGGAAAAAATCTATCAATTATCTCAAATCATAATAATGAGCAAATGAGCCCCATCTTTTCTCAAAATCAAATAAAGGTTCAAAGGTTCGACTTCTAACTTTCTCCAAACTAAGACATAGCATCACTTAAGAGAACCATTGTGACAAAGTGGGAGCTGATGTATCCTTCCACTTCAACAAAATGGCCCTCCTAGCTATCAATGTAAGAATCAGGTATCTTTGTTCACCAAATAAGAACAGCAGAAGCAAAGCCAGGGTACATGGCTAGTGTCCGTGTAGGTCAACTGAGCAGATGATCGGGTTAATGGTCATGAAGAGGAGCTTAGGTGTGGGTTGATAGGTTTGGAGACAGGATCAGAAGTTGGAGAAGGGTTGAGGGGCAGGAAGGCAGGGAAAAGATTGTTGAGATCAAGAAGATGTTGACAAACAAAGGGGAGATCGAAGTGATTTTGAAAGGATACTCATGGACAAAGAGCCCCAACCTCTTGATTTAAAGTTGTGGTTGAGAGTAAGCTGCAAGGTTACTTTACCCTAAGTTGAGAGCTATTGGAGCTTCTAATATTTTATCAGGTGGAGAGCAATGCATCTCACAGTGGCATCTAAATAGTTGGCACAGCAGTGTAGCAGTTGGCGTGACATTATTAAGGTGCCAGAAACCAGGACCAATTCCCATTGCTGTCTGTAAAAAGTTTGTACATTCTCCCCACATCCATGTGGGCTTCCAACCACATTCCAAAGGCATATGGAGTAGTAGGTTAAATGGTCACATGGATGTTATTTAGAAGAGGGCTCATTGGGCCAAAAGGACCTGTTACAATGCTGTATCGCTAAATAAATCAATTAATAATAAATGGTAGTCGTTTAACAAACTGCCTCGGCATTGGAAAATTCCATGTGTTGTTCAGTCTTTCTGCCTTGCCTGCTCTAAATTTTTCCTTTTGATATTTTTCTGTCTCATCCCATCTTAAGTTTCCTTTTATGTAACTATGACATTGTCAATACCGTAGGCACTCTTTTGCCTTCATCTTATCGTAATGTTGTTCTCTTTTGCACATCCACCCTTCTCCCTTACATCCACGCAGTCTCACAGCTTGTCTCTGCTTGGTGCCCAGTGCCTTTGAGATGAAGGCACAGCAGGAAATAAGCAGCTAGCCATAAGTTCAGAGACTATTCATCAATGAAACTGTTTCTATTCCCTCCATGTCAACTGCCTCGGACAGTTATTCATCACCTGGGAGCTACTGTTACCCTACAAATTGAGCTTTGATCCATATCGCATAACATGTGAAAGCAGTACAACTCCTATCAAGAGTCATAAAATTATACCATGCACAGCAACGTACTTTTTCCCATATCAATTGAAACTGCGATGAATTTGTGTTGCAGTTCACAACCTGTGCAATGCAATGGCATCCCACTGTTCACCAATGATTAAGTTCATTTCCGAGTGAGTTCACTACAGTTGTCTCAGGTGATTTTAACCATGACTAAAGACAGTCCTGCCTAAATTCCACCAGTGATTTTGCTACCAGAGGGTGCAAATACACTGGGGTTGGTCTATGCTAACACACCATGTCCAAATAAATCAGTTCCCAGGCCCCAAGTTGGGCTCTCCGATCATTTACCTGTAATGTTAATTGCAGCATTCAAACAAGTGATCAAATGGGCCATACCAGTTCTAAGGGTGGTGAAAACCCAGCTTGAGGGGGCAATCTCAGCATTGCAGGACTGCTTTGAAAACATGAACTGGAGAATGGTCAGGGAGGCTGCTACCTAGAGCAACCATGTTAACATTGAGGAATATGTGGGTTCTGTCACCAGCTACATAGAGACATGTCCTGAGGATGTTACCATTACGAACCACATCCGAGTGAGGGAAAATCAGATAACTATCGTTTACTGCAGAGGTCCACGCACAGCTGAGGAACCAATCCTGCCTTTTGGTCGGGAGACGTGATAGCTCTCAGGGAAGCAAGCATTCTGCTTTCCCACTCCATCACGGAGACAAAATGGGAGCATTCTCAGAGAATATACAGCTGCTTCTGTGATACCCATGACATGAGGCACATGTGGCAGAGAATTCAAAGGATTACAGACTACAAGTCTGCCCTACATGTCAGTGACCAGGACATCTCACTTCCCAACAGGCTGAATGTCTTTTATGCCCAGTTTGATGCACAGAACAAATTGCTGGTGAGGAAGACGTCCCTCCCCACAGGGGAGCAGGCACTTCGTCTGGCTGAAGCTGAGGTGAAGAAGAGCCTGGCCAGAGCCAACCCATGCAAAACCGCAGGGCCTGATGATATACCAGGTTGGGTTCTGAAAAACTGCGCAGCCTAGCTAACTGAAGTGCTGACGGATATATTCAACATCTCACTGGAACAACCCGAAACTCAAACATGCTATCAGCAAGGCAGCTGCTTCTACAGAAATCCACTAAATGAAATACCCTACAGCATTAGCAAATTCTTAACCAGAGCATTACACAAGTACACAACATTAACAGATTCTCCTTTGTCTATCCTGCTTGTTATTTCTTCAAAGAATTCCAACAGATTTGTCAGGCAAGATTTTCAATTGAAGAAACCGTGCTGACTACAGCCTGTTTTATTATGTGCCTCCAAATACCCTGAGACTTCAACCTGATAGTTAACTCCAATATCTTCCCAACCATCAAGATCAGACTAATTGGCCTAATCAGACTAATTCTGCCTCTCTCCCTTCTTGAAGAGTGGAGTGATATTTGCAATTCTCCAGTCTTCTAGAACCATTTCAGAGTCTAGTGATTTTTGAAAGATCATTACTAATGCCTCCACATTCTCTTCAGCCACCTTGTTCAGAACTCCAGGTGACTTATCTATCTTCAACACCTTTCCGTTTCCCAAAAACCTTCTCCCTAGAAATGATAGCTTAACAATGTTCATGACCCCTGACACCTGCAACTTCCGCCATACTGCGAGTGTATTCCACAGTGTCTTCCATGCAAAATACCTAATCAGTTCATCTGCCATTTCCTTATTCCCCATCGCTACATCTCCAGCATCATTTTCCGGTGGTCTGATATTCACTCTTGGCTCTCCTTTATACTTTATATATCTGAAGAAACCTTTAGTATTCTCTTTAATATTATTGGCTAGCTTCCTTTCACATTCCATCTTTACCTTCTGAATGACTATTTCAGTTGCCTTCTGATGGTTTTTAAAAGCTTCCAAATCTTCTAACTTGCCACGAATTTTTTCTCTGTTTTATGCCCCCCCTTTGGCTTTTATGTTGGCTTTGACCTCTTGTTAGCCATGGTTGTGTCATCTTGCCTTCAGAATACTTCTTCCTGTTTGGGATCTATATATCCTGTGCTTTCTAAATTGCTTCCGAAAATTACAGCCATTGTTGCTGTGCCGTCATCCCTGCCAGTGTCTTTTTCCAGTTAATTCTGGCCAACTCCTCTCTCATGGCCCTGTAATTCCCTTTACTCCACTGTAACACTGATACAGCTGACTTTAGCTCCTCCTCCTCAAATTTCAGGGTGAATTTGTTCATATTATGATCACTTTTTCCTAAGGGCTCTTTTACCTTAAGCTCTTTAATCAATTCTGGTTCATTGCACAACATAATCAATTCTGGTTCATTGCACAACACCCAATCCAGAATAGCAGATCCCCAACTGGGTTCAACCACAAGCTGCTCTAAAGAGCCATCTGATAGGCACTCTGGAAATGCACCCTCTTGGAATCCAGCACCAACCTGATTTTCCCAATCTACATGCATTTTGAAAACCCCCATGACTATTGTAACATTGCTCCTTTGGCATGCATTTTCTATCTCCTGTTGTAATTTGTAGACCACATCCTTATTACTCTTTGCGAGTCTGTACATAATTCTCATGTGTCTTTTTCCCCTTCAGTTCCTTTGCTTTATTCACAATGATTCAGCACCCTCCGGCCCTATGTCACCACTTTCTAAAGATTTGATTTTATTTTTTTACCAACAGAGCATAACCGCGTCTCTGCCTTCCTGCCTGTCCTTTCAATACAATATGTATCCTTGGACATTAAGCTCCCAGCTATACTCTTCTTTCAGCCATGATTTAGTGATGCCTGCAACATCACACTTGCCAGTCTCTCACTGTGTTGCACGTTCATCTACCTTACTCTGTATACTGTGCGCATTCAGATATAACTCCTTTAGTCCTGTATTCACCCTTTTCGATTTTGTCTGCCTTTTATGTTGCAACATCCTGTTGACTGCAGTTTTGCCCTATCAACAGCCTCTCCTCACTACACATTGCCTCTGTTTGTAAACCGACTACCTCATCTTCAGCACTATCATCCGCCTTCCCTACGATACTTCTTGCATTGAAATACACACAGCTCAGGACACTAGTCACACCAGGTTCAACCTATTGATTCCTAACTTTGTCTGAGGTCTTACCAATATCTGTCTCCACAACCTCTCCACTAACTCTTCTGGCACTCTGATTCCCATCCCCCTGCAATTCTAATTTAAACACCGCAATGCAACGTTAACAAACCTTCCCACTAGGACATTAGTCCCCCTCCAGCTCAGGTGAAAACTGTCCCTTCGTACAAGTCCCACCTTCCCTGGAAGAGAGCCGAATAATCCAAAAATCTTATGCCCTCCCTCCTACACCAACTCCTTAGCCACATATTAAACTATATAACCTTCTAGTTCTAGCCTCGCTAGCACATGGCATGGGTAGCAATCCTGAGATCACAACCCTGGAGATCCTACACCTAACTCCATGAATTCCTTATGCAGAATCTCATCTCTCGTCCTACCCATGTCATTGACCCCGACCTCTGGCTGTTCACTCTCCGACTTAGGAATGCTGAGGACTTGATCCAAGATGTCCTGGGAGGCAACATACCATCCAAGAATTTCTTTCTCACCCACAGAATTCCCTGTCCATTGATCTAACTAACAAATCGCTCATCACCAGAATGTGCCTTCTCTTCCCCCTTCCCTTCTGAGTCACAGAGCCAGACTCACTGCCACAAACCCAGCCACGATGACTTTCCTCTGTTAGGTCAACACCCTCCATCAGTATCCAAAGTGATCAACCTGTTGTTGAGGTGGATGGCCACAGGGTACTCTGCATGCTAGTAGGGGTTAGTAGGTTAAATGGTCACATGGGTGTAGTTGGGCCAGAAGGGCCTGTTATCATGTTGATTTCTAAATAGAGTTTTTAAAACTGAGCTTCCTCTTCTGAGGCAGTCCATAACAGCGAGAGGTGTTTGCTTCCACTCTTTTCCTGGGTGCTGAAGGGACTCAGGTGCTCTCTGTGAATCCGGACATTGTACCATAAACACAAGTGGAGAACTTGAACGTGCAAGTCAACATCAAGTTTGGGGTGTTGTGGGCCCACATCCAGGGCATCTGTGGACAAGATCCTCAGTCCTTCACAGATGTTTCTTGTACATTTTGATGAATCACAGACCAGAAGCACCCCATATAAGTTCTTCAAGGAGACCTTGAGAAGATCCTTTCTGTAATTAGAAATCTGTTGTATTAAATGGAGGTCACAGAGGGCGAGCAGTGAGAGGAGGTATGTGGTTACCAGTTCATTGGGGCAGGATCAGGCAGAAATGATGGGCCTACCCAGACGGTCAGGTTTATGGACCTTGGGTAGGAGACTGAAATGAGCAGAGTGGGGTAAAAGAACTATGAGGTTGGTGGCACTGGATGGAAGAACTCCAGAGTTGATGGTGCAGGAGAAAATGGCCTGATGATCCTGAGTGGGGTCCCCTTCAAGGGTTAAGTGAGAGCACTTGTCTGAGAATTGCCGCCTGGCCTCAGCAAGGTAGATGTCAGTCCACCAGACTACAACAGGACCCTCTAGTGTGCGGGTTTTTCTGGTGCAAATGGGATTGGTGTGGAGAGAGTGGAGGACAGCATTAACTGAGGCTCCTGTCAGGTTTTGATTAGGAAGGATGACGTCAGACATGACAAAGGCATCATCACATTGAAGGGGAAAAGAAAGCCAAGTAACTTTATCAGGATGGTGTCAGTAGATGGTTGGCTCAGACTTTGTGCAAAGGTGCAAAAGAGCAGTGTGTTCAGAGCATTATGTTCCAAATCTACGTGTCAACAGTATCAGGAAAGGTGGAGTCCATCATTAAGGACCCCAACCATCCAGGGCCATGCCCTCTTCTCATCACTACCATCAGTATGGACATACAGAAGCTGAAGGCATACATTCAACGATTCAGGAACAGCTTCTTCCCCTCTGCCATCTGATTTCTAAATGGACATTGAACACCACCTCACTACTTGTTTATATCCTTTTTTTCCACTACTTAATTTAATTCACAGTTTTCTTTTTTCTCTATAATCATGTACTGCATTGTACTGCTGCCGCAAAGTTAACAAATTTCACGAGAGATGCCGGTGATATTAGACTTGATTCTGATTCTGATTCTGAAATTTTTTGCATACATCAGGTTGGAAAAGTGTACACTTATTGAACTTCTCTGTGAACATTAGTGGTTATAGAACATAGAACAACACAACACAGCAACATTAATTAGTAGTTATAGAACATAGAACAATACAACACAGCAACAGGTGCCTTCAGCCCGCACTGTCTGCACCAAACACTAAGTTAATTAAACTAAATCTTTTGTCTGTACATGATCCTTCTCCCTCCATTCCTTGCTAATTCATGCATCTACCTTAAAGCCTTTCAAAACCTGCCATCACATCTGCTTCCATGACTAACCCAGACAATCTGTTCAAGGTTCCTCTCAATTCCTGTGACTAAAAAAAAAGCTTGCTCCCTGCACATCTCCCTTAAAGGCGACCCTTCTCACCTTAAATGCATGTCCTCTGTAACTTCACATTCCAAACATGAGGAAAAAAGACATTCTGCCTGGCTGTTTCTCATAACTTTATAGACTTTATCAGGTCCCTCACGGCTTCTGATGACCCAGAGAAAGCAATGTAAGTTTGTCAACGTTCTTTTTATAGCTCTTACCCTCTAATTCAAACAGCATCCAGGCAGACCTCTTCTGCGACCTCTCTGAAGCCTTCCTTTAAATGGGTGACCGGAATTGTGCTCCATGCTCCAAGTGCAACCTATCTGAAGTTTGATATAGCTCCAACATATCTTTCTTCCTCCTATTGTACTCATGTGCCCTGACCAATGAAGACAAGCATGCCATCTCCCACTCTATCTAATTGCATGGCCACTTTTAGGGAGCTACTGACTCGGACCTCCAAGATTCCTTTGTACACCAGTGCTGTTAAGGGTCCTGCCATAAATGTAATACTGTTGCGTTACATTTAACTTCCCAAGCTGCAGCATCTCACACTTGTTTGGCTGAAACTCCGTTGCCATTTCTCTGCACATATCTGTAACTGATCTATATTCTGCATCATTCTTTGACAGCTGTCTACACTGTCCACAGTTACACCAATCTTGTGTCACCTGCAAATTTACTAAACAAACCATGTATACCTTCATCCATATTATTGATATACTCTCAGTGGCCACTTTATTAGGTACACCTGCTCATTAATGCAAATATCTAATCAGACAATCCTGTGACAGTAACTCAATGTACAAAATCATGCAGACGTGGTCAAATGGTTCAGTTGTTGTTCAGACCAAACATCTGAATGGGGAAGGAATGTGATTTTATACTCTATTCTCGGTTGGTGCAACTGTAACGAAAACCAATTTCCCTCGGGATCAATAAAGTATGACTATGACTATTGACCGTGGAATGACTGTTGGTGCCAGACAGGGTGGTTTAAGTATCTCAGAAAATGCTGATCTCTTGGGATTTTCACGCACAACAGTCTCTAGAATTTACAAAGAATGGTGGGAAAAACAGAAAAAAAGATCCAGTGAGCAGCAGTTCTGTGAGGAAGAATTGCCTTGTGGATGAGAGAAGTCAGAGAATGGCCAAACTGGTTCAAGCTGATAGGCAAGCAACAGGAACTCACATAAGCACATGTTGCAAAAGTGGTGTGCAGAAGAGCACCTCTGAATGCACAACACGCCAAACGTTGAAGTGTATAGGCTACAGCAGCAGAAGACCATGAACGTACACTCAGGGGCAAATTTCTTAGGTACTCGAGGTATCTAATGAAGTGGCCACTGAGTGTAAGGCTTTCTTTATTTCACTCCACACAGCATTCTTTAAAGGCAAGTGTACCACTTTGCAGTTGAGTGATGGTGCATAAGAGAAGTTTCAATGAGAGGTCAGTCCACACATTAAATTGCACTGTGGAGAGTGGAAGGGAGGAGCTCTTGGGTGGCAAATCTTACAGGAGCCAGGAATGAGTTGTTGCATTTGCATGTTCAGCGTCACTGGAGCTGACCTGGCTGGAAGTAAGATGCAGGTGGGTGTAAACTACCCCTAAAGTTAAAAAGATAAATGGCTTATAAATGTAACTGTGGCACCTCACACATAAATCAGCCTAAATGAGGTCACACTAGGTTGCTTAGAGCAGATCTTTGAAGCACACTTGACGGTTCATGTTCTCTTTGAATATGCACCACTACAAGTACGTGACCTTTATTTAATCATATATAACAGCAGTGTGAGAAGGAATCCATTGAAACCACAAAGAACAAGAAGCCTGAGCTGACATCAACAAGATGAGCTAACTTTAAAAGCCTTTGCACTGTTTTAAGTATAAATTAATGTCTACATTTAGGTTCATGCAATTAACACAATTGAAACAGAGATTTGCATTTGCTTGGTGCCTTTCAGAACTTCATATATTGAATGTAGCTTCTAGCGCACAGCAGCATTATAATTATACTCCTGATCTCAGTGACTTGGAGAAAGTGAGTTCAAATTCAAGATTCAAAATTGTTTAATGTCATTTCCTGTACACAAGTGTAAGCTGGCGCGTGGCCAAGTGGTTAAGGCGTCAGTCTAGTGACCTGAAGGTCACTAGCTCGAGCCTCAGCTGAGGCAACATGTTGTGTCCGTGAGCAAGGCACTTAACCACACATTGCTCTGCGACAACACCGGTGCCAAGCTGTATGGGTCATAATGCCCTTCCCTTGGACAACATCGGTGTCGTGGAGAGGGGAGACTTGCAGCATGGGCAACTGCCGGTCTTCCGTACAACATTGCCCAGACCTGAACCCTGGAAACCTTCCAAGGCGCAAATCCATGGTCTCACAAGACTAACGGATGCCTATTAAGTGTAAGGAGAATAAAATAAGTGCTACCCCAGATCGATGCAGCACAAAAGATAAAGAACACAATAATAATAATAATAAAAACACAAATAATGTAATGCATAAGATAGCTTCTATACATAGATTGACTGTAAGTCCATAAAGTGACACTAGGCGGTACGTAAGGTGGCTGACAGAGCATAATAAAGTAGTGATGGAATTAGTGGGTGGAGGTGTTGATCAGCCTTACTGCTTGGGGAAAGTAACTGTTTTTGAGTCTGGTGGTCCTGGCATGGATTCTACATAGCCTCCTGCCTAATGGGAGTGAGTCAGTAGTCCATCAGCAGGATAGTTAGGATCCTTCATGATGTTACTGGCCCATTTCTGGCACCTTTCTGTATATATGACCTTGATGGCAGATAGGCTTGTGCCAGTGATGTCTACATTGTTGACTAGCAGTTTTGACGAGCCGTAGTAGAGCCTTCCTGTCCGCCGCGATGCAGTTTCCCTACCAAGCAGCGATGCAGTTTGTTAGAATGCTCGACTGTGCGTCTGTAGAATGATGAGAGTATGGATCTGCAAAGACCAGCTCTCCTCAGCATCAGAAAGTAGAACTGTTGATGAACTTTCCTGATTGTGTCCCACCACGGCATTGCGGACACGACCCACTCTGCAAACTGACTTTCCTATACGCTGTCTTCTGCAAAGTGTTATAGGGCTATTAAAACAAAATCTTCATGCCTGGCAGATAATCTGATCAACCGTTCTAGTGAGCCCCACCTACACCTCTCTGCATTATTACCCTCACTCTAAACCACATTTTAATAATGCTACTTACATCGTATATAAGTGCTGATACTTATGTACGGTATTTATGCACATTTTATTCTGTAACCTTGCTTTAACTTCTACCTTTGGTTTTTATATAATTCTTTATAATTGCTGAATGTTGTTTTTTTGTTGTTGCATGTCACACCCTAACAACACACCACAGCAAATTCGTAACGCATGAAAGTGTATTGTGAAGAAGTTAATCCTTGAACCTAGGTCATTGATCTTAAGAAATTCAGTCTAAGTATTGGTAACAGACATAATAAAAGTTGTTGGTGAATGCAGTAGGCGAGGCAGCAACTCTAGGAAGAGGTACAGTCGACATTTCGGGCCAAGACCCTTCGTCAGGACTAACTGAAAGAAGTATTGGTAATTGGTTTATTAATGTCACATGTGCTAAGCTACAGGAAATGCTTTTTGTTTTGTAAGTCACCCAGTGCCATACTTGAGTATAATGTATAACAATTACAGAATGCAGAAACGACGGCAGTGGCTACAGAGGATGTGCAAGGGCCAGGGTGAGATGGACTGGAAATTCAATAATTATCTTTTGCCTATCAGAGGTCAGTTGAAGAACCTGATAACAGCAGGACAGAAACTATCCACTGAGTCTTGTGTTTCGTACGCTCAAGCTTGGTTCTCAAAGCGAGAGGGGAGAAGAGAGAATGACTGGGGTTTGGTCTTTAATTATGTTGGCTGCTTTCCCGAAGCAGCAAGAAGCGTAGACGGAGTCAGTGAGGGGTGGTTGGTTTGTTTGCTTGACTGGGCTGACTTTGCAACTCTCTGCAATTCCTTGCGGATTAAAGCAGAGCAAATTCCGTACCAAACTGTGATGCATCTGGAATGGATGCTTTGTATGTTGCTCTGATCTGCTCTTTCTATGATCTTGCTAACCTTTGGCATGCTTTTAATTGCTTCAATTTTCATAGCAATGAATTGTAAATACAAATCAGAGATTATTAAGATTGTTAAAATGCCTTGAAGTTTGAACATAAGCCAAATCAACAGGATCCTGTTTTTAATTCTGTCAAAGACCAGTTGGGTTGGGAACTCTGCCTCATGGCGCCTGAGGTCTCACTGCCCTTGGGTCTCACCCTCCACTTCCAGGCAGGAGAAACTCCACTCTTTTATTCAGCTAAGTTTAGAGATGTGGGACTCTCAGAAAACTGTACCTTAGGTCCCACACCACCAAGTTCAGGAACAGTTATCATCCTTCAACCATCAGGCTCCTGAACCAAAGTGGGTAACTGCACTCAACACTGAACAGATTCCACAAACTGTAGACTTACGTTCAAGGACTCTATAACTTGTTTTCTCAGTATTAGACCATAAGATATAGGACCAGAATTAGGCCATTTGGCCCATCAAGTCTGCTCCACCATTCCATCATGGTGGTTCCAACTTTCCTCTTAGACCCAGTCTCCTGTCTTCTCCCTGTACCCCTTCATGCCCTGACAAATAAAGAATCTATCAACCTCTGCCTTACATATACATAAATACTTGGCCTCCACAGCTGCCAGTGATAAAGAATTCCAGATTTATCATTCCCTGGCCAAAGAAATTCCTCCTCATCTCCATTCTAAAAGGATGCCTCACTATTCTGAGGCTGTGTCCTCTGGTCTTAGACTCTCCCACCATAGGAAACATTCACTCTATCAAGGCCTTTCACCATTCAATAGGTTTCGATAAGGTCACCCTTCGTTCTTCTGAATTCTAGTGAGTACAGGCCCAGAGCTCTTCAAATGACAAGCCATTCAATCCTGGAACCATTTTCGTGAACCTCCTTTGAACCCCCTCCAGTTTCAACACATCCTTTCTAAGATAAGGGGCCCAAAACTACTGACAATACTCCAAGTGAGGCCTCACCAGTGCTTTATAAAGTCTAAACATTACATCCTTGCTTTGACATTATTACTTATTTAATTGTTTATTTAATATTATTTTTATTTATTTTTTTACTATTTGCACAGTTTGTCTTTTGCACATTGATTGTCAGTCTTTGTGTGTAGTTTTTCATTGATTCTGTTGTATTTCTTTATACTTACTGTGAATGCCGGCAAGAAAATAAATATCAGGGTAGTTTATAGTGACATATATATACTTTGATAATAAATTTATTTTGAACTTTGAACTTTGACTCTGGGCAGTAATTACCTCATGAATGCAGTTGGGATTTGTAACAGAGCTGGGAATTCATGTACAGGTCATAAGGGGATCCCCTTATAGAATATAGCAGTGAACAATGTCCTGAAGAACCCTGTATCTTTAACTCTCCTTCCAATAAAGCTTTTCAGCTAGTCATGATCATAACATCAATGGATGACGAAGGGGATTGATTTGACAGATACGTCTTGCTTGAGGCAAGAGGATGAACTTGCCGACGGCCACTGTGGTCCTTCAATAATTATTAAATGCTAAATTTCCCACTGGGTGACATGTTGATCAATCTGCTTAATCCTGTAGTTTTACTGGGCACCAGACAACTGTGATAATCTTTCAAGCGTATGAAGTTGTGTTCATTAAGTGTGAAACTAAACACAGTCGTTGGTGGGCTTCAAGTTTTAAAATTCAATTAGCATTCCACATTAAAACTGACGCCACTCATATAATCTTTTCCCCAGTGACTAGGATCTTTGTAAGTCTGAATTCTCTCTATATAGCAAGCTGCTATATGAGTGCAGTTTCAAATTCCTGGGTGTCAAGATCTCTGAGGACCTAACCTGGTTCCAACGTATCAATGCAGCTCTAAAGAAAGCAAGACAGCGACTATACTTCATTAGGAGTTTGAGGAGATTTGGTATGTCAATAAAAACACTCAAAAACTTCTGTAGATGTACCGTGGAGAGCATTCTGACAGGCTGCATCACTGTCTGGTATGGAGGGGGCGACTGCAGAGGACCGAAAGAAGCTGCAGAAGGTTGTAAATTTAGTCGGCTCCATCTTGGGTACTAGCCTACAAAGTACCCAGGACATCTTCAAGGAGCAGTGTCTCAGAAAGGCAGCGTCCCTTATTAAGGACCCCCAGCACCCAGGGCGTGCCCTTTTCTCACTGTTACCATCAGGGAGGAGGTACAGAAACCTGAAGGCACACACTCAGCGATTCAGGAACAGCTTCTTCCACTCTGCCATCCGATTCCTAAATGGACTTTGAAACCTTGGACACTACCTCACTTTTTTAATATATATTGTTCCTGTTTTTGCACGATTTTCAATCTATTCAATACATGTATACTGTAATTGATTGATTGATTGATTGATTTATTTATTTTTCTTCTTCTACATTATGTATTGCATTGACCTACTGCTAAGTTAACAAATTTCACGACACATGCAGGTGATAATAAACCTGATTCTCATTCTGAATTTCCACTGATTTCCACACAGATCCCAGTCTAAAAACATCAGTCAGATTCACTTACATATTCTATGTTGATGTTAGAAATAGAGAACAGATTTTATTCACCATATTCCAAATGCTGTCTGACCACTCCTTACGTACTGCTGAAGCTTAATCAGGCATTGGTTAAAGTGAGAGAGATAGGGGCTGCCAGGAGTGTGCACCGGACAAGAGTAATTGCAGAGGTATTATTGTGTTTTCTTGTAGATATCATTTTGTAAACATTGACATTTTTTCACTAATTTTCGTCACACATACATATGGCCCTTGTGGCTACGGGGATCACGGGGTATGGAGGGAAGGCTGGTGCAGGGTTCTGAGTTGGATGATCAGCCATGATCATAATAAATGGGGGTGCAGGCTCGAAGGGCCGAATGGCCTACTCCTGCACCTATTTTCTATGTTTCTATACACTAGGCAACTCCAAACTTCTTTGGTAAAATTACCAATCCGTATCCCTGGGTCAGACCCATACTGGGAGCACCGTGCACAGTTCCAGCCTGCATATCCCTGGGTCAGACGTTTTTAACAATCCAACACACATAAAAGTTGCTGGTGAACGCAGCAGGCCAGGCAGCATCTCTAGGAAGAGCTCCAGTCGACGTTTCGGGCCAAGACCCTTCGTCAGCCAGGGCCCACTGCGTTCACCAGCAACTTTTATGTGTGTCGCTTGAAATTCCAGCATCTGCAGATTTCCTCGTGTTTGCATTTTTAACAATCCACTACTTTTTGTAGTCTTTTCCATTATGAATTCCTTTATGAATAGAGATCTGTTAAATAACACCAGTCTGGCTGTATGTGACTCCAAAGTCCCAGTGGCGCCTGTGTAGGTATTTCCATTCAGCTGAGCTCGACAATGAGAATTAATGAAAAGGATCAGACTTTGGTGTTTGGGATTGCCATGAACTTGTGAATATCAAGGTATGAGCTCAGGCTTAAAAGAAAGAAAGTGCCAGATTGTTTTAGAATGTGCTACAATGACACAAGATGATGAATGACTGAAGGGATAATCCAGGGAGAACGATTAAATAAGAATTGATTAGGTCCTTGCAGTTGTGGACAACCAAGAATATTAGTGTATGGGGCTGTCCTTGTGTATTGTCTGTCCTGTGTGTCCCCAACAAAGGATGAACAAGCGAGTTTTAGTGACATTAATTGAGCCATCAGCACAGTATCGACGGAGTTAGCTGCAGGCACTGCAATAGGTAATCAGCACTCAGTTGAGAGGAATCAAGATTCATAGTGGCGCTAACTGTGATAAAAGGTTGAGCGTCACACTTCATTTTCCTTGCAGTGTACTGACTGCCTTCATTCAGCAGCTAACTGGGTGAGTGATACCCAAACCAGGTTGAAGCTCTTAGGCTTCTGGAATGCAATGATACCTGTGGAAAGGTTGTTTTGTGAAGAGATTTACATTTGTTAACCCATTTGTTATTTATTTATTTTTATTAATTGCGATGGAGGGTGGAACAGACCCTTCGAGCTGAACCGCTCAGTCATGCCGATTTAATGCCAGTCTAATCACAGGACAATTTACAATGACCAATTAACCTACTATGAGACCATAAGACATAGGAGCAGAATTAGGCCATTCAGCCCATTGAGTCTGCTCTGCCATTCTATCATGGCTGATCCTAGATCCCACTCAAACCTTTATACCTGCCTTCTTGCCATATCCCTTGATGCCCTGAAAGATCAGGAAACAATCAACTTCTGCCTTAAATATAACCACAGATGTGGCCTCCACTGCAGTCTGTGGCAGTGCATTCCACAGATTCACCACTCCCTTGTGAAAAAAATTCCTCCTTTCCTCCGTTCTAAAAGGTTGCCCCTCAATTATGAGGCTGTCCCCTCCAACCGGTACATCTTTGGACTGTGGGAGGAAACCGGAACACCCGGAGACAATGCATGTGGTCACAGGGAGAACATACAAACTCCTCACAGGCAGCATCGGGAATTGAACCCCAGTCGCCTGTGTTGTGCAAACCACTAAGCTACCATGCAGCCCATTCTCACAATCAACCAACGTCTCATTTGACAACATGGGAATTCGCAAGTGAAGGCTAAGGAATGTCATTGACAAACATTCTCAAACGTAGTCAGACCATTGAACAGAGTCACGGAGTATTACAGCACAGAAGCACACCCTTCAGTCCATCTAATACGTGCTGAACTGTTATTCTCCCATGTCCAATTGATTCCCACCTGGACCATCACCCTCCAGACCCCTCCCATCCATGTACTTATCCAAATTTCCCTAAAATATTGAAATCAAACTTGCATCCGCCATTTCCGCTGGCAGCTCGCTCCACACTCTCACCACCCTCTGTGTGGAGAAGTTCCCCCTCAGCTACCCCTTAAATATTTCACCTTTGACCCTTCACCCATGACCTCTAGTTCTAGTCTCACCCGACCGCAGTGGACAAAGCCTGCTTACATTAGCCCGAGCTATAACCTCTCATAATTTTGTATCACGCTATCAAATCTCCCTTCATTCTTCAGCGCTGCAAGGAGAATGAGGTTTGCCACCATCTGCTCCATCATTTACTAAAGTTATGGCTTATCGGCACGTCCACTTGCAATATCCATTTTACTACGTCCAGCAGACTGAGCATAACTCTTTAGAATTCTGTGCCTCAGTCACTGGGTATACAAAATAGCTGTATTGTTTAATATTGATTCTAGTTTATTGCTGTCACATATCATGATACAGAGAAAGCTTGTTTTGTGGGCCGTCAAGGCATATCATGCCATATGTAAGTACATCGAGGTAAAATAAAAACAGAATGCTGAATATGGGGTTGCAGTTACAGAGAAAGTGCAGTGCAGGAAACCCGAGGGAGGACGTCTTCACTCAGAGGGTGGTGAGAGTGTGGAGCAAGCTTCCAGCAGAAGTGTTGGATGCAGGTTCTGTTTCAACATTTAGGAGGGAGTTGGATAAGTGCATGGATGAGAGGAGTGTGGAGGGCTATGGCCCAGGTGTGGGTCAGTGGGACTAGACACAATAGCAATTCGGCATGGACCTTCATCTTTCTTAAAATGCTCTTCTTCTAATTTTATTTCAGTGGTTTCCATCACCAGGCAGTCCCGAAGGTTATTGGTGCGGCACAGTAGTTTTGTGCCGTCAAAGTCAATCCTATGGCCATTGCAAATGCAATGTTCTGCTACTGCCGATTTCTCTGGAAAATCCGAGTGGATACCCCTCCTATGCTCCTTGAGGTGGGTTTTCCACCATGCTGATATAAGCTGCTCTGCAGAGATGAAGGTCTTGCTCGAAGTGAGAACTGGTATTCAATTGTACAGATTGTGGGACAGCGGGAACCTGTTTGGTTGAGGATTAACCAATCAGAAGGGGAGGATGACGGGGGTATACATACCACCCGACCGGGCATGCCTAGGCATCATCCCCGAAGAACATGGCAGAGTTTGTCATCGAAGCGTTGGTTAAAATTGATACCCGTATCCGGTCAGTAGCCCAAGAAGAGTTTATTCATCATATGTGCCAGGAAGGCACTAGATCCTTTTGCACGGTCAAAAGATTCAGTTGTAGTTAAGACGAAACATCAGAATGGGGGAAAAAATATGATCTAAGTGATTTTGACTGTGGATTGGTTGTTGGTGTCAGATGGGATGGTTTGAGTATATCAGAAACTGTTGATATCCTGGGATTTTCACGCACAACAGTCTCTAGAGGTTACAGGGAGTGGCGCAAAAAAAGCAAAAAAAAAGACATTCAGTGAACAGCAGTTCTGTGGGTGAAAATGTTCATGAGAAGAGAACGGCCAGACTGATTGAAACTGACAGGATGGTGACAGTAACTCAAATAATGATGTGTTACGATAGTGGTGTGCAGAAGAGCATCCCTCAACATAAAACACGTTGAACCTTGAAGTGGGTAAACTATAGTAGCAGAAAACCATGAGCGTACGCTTCTTGGCCGCATTATTAGGTATTGAAGGTACCTAATAAAGTGGGCAGAGAGTGTATGCTCTATCTCTGATGAAGGGTTTCCAGCTGGAACTCTCACTTCCCATTTTAGAACCCAGGGAGGCAGCTGTGAACTAGAGGCTTTGATTGGAGATTTCTGTTGCCTTCTGTTCAAGATTAACAGAGCGCAGCTCGCCAGTAATTGAACAGTCAACTAATGTCAAACATAAAAGTCTGAGAATAGAAAAAATAATAGTCGGCTCTAGCATGAAATGTAGAAAGCTGAGTCTTGTCCTCCGGTTCAGAGAACCAAGTTTATATTCTATTCATGCTCAGAAGAAGCATTCTTGGCTCTTTGAAATAATTTGAACATGTGCTGGGTATTGGAGGATGCCGGCCTTTCACAGTGGAACTGATTGAATGGGATATTTATGTTCATGGAAGGTAACTTCAGGTATTTTTTTTTTAGAAACCATTGAATGGTTAGTACACTGGAGGAAAATATTCAGCCCATCAAATCTGTACTAGCTCTGTGCAAGAACTACAGTATCATCCCCACAGCCCTACACATTATTTTACTTTCATAGATTTGTAGACTTACACCGTGTAGAAATAGGCCATTCAGCCCGTCGCACCCATGATGACCCAGCTCAGAGTTATGGAGTCATAGAATCACATACAGCATGGAAACAGGCAACTTGGTCAACTGGTCCATGCTGACTAGGTTGCCTAACTGAGTTACGCCTGTATCCTTCCATCTCTCTAAACCTTTCCCATCTATGCACCGCTCCAAAAACCTCTTAACTGTCATAACTGTACCCATCTCAGACTGTTTCTCTGGCAGCTTGTTCCATATACATACCATCTATGATAACTACATAACCCACTTACTGCTGGTTACCTGGGAGGAATTTCTGTACTTCGTGTTTTAATTTTAGTAAATATGATTACGTCATCTGGATGGAATGGATTTGCAATGCCTCCGGTCTTCTTCTACCCTCACTGTGCATCGCTGCAAACAACACCTGCCTATTCTTTCCAGTGTCTGATGAGTGTTTCACCTAGAACAGCTCTCCACTGGTAACTGTGAGACACAAACAATAAAACTCATCTCCATTCTGGCACACAGCTCATTAGAAGAATGAGCCAAGGCAATAAACTGACATATTTTATCAATCTGTGCAAATTGAGTGTGAATTTTAATTTCAGCTTTTAGAGCTGAGGACAATTTATTTTGTACAACTTGGTCTTTGAAGTATGATGAGAAATTCTGGTCACTTCAGGACTGATATAGAGGCTTTGGGAAGGTGATTTACCAGGATGCTGCCTAGATTAGAAGGTATGAGAGTCTGAACAAACTTGGGTTGTTTTCTTTGGGGTAGCAGAGGCTAAGGGAGGGTCTGGTAAAAATTTATTAGAGTAACAGTGGCATAGATAAGGTAGACATTCAGAATCTGCTGTGCAGGTTGACTCTGTGATTAAGAAAACATACAGTGCATTGGCCTTCATCAATCATGGGATTGAGTTTAAGAGCCGAGAGGTAATGATACAGCTATATAGGACCCTGGTCAGACCCCACTTGGAGTACTGTGCTCAGTTCTGGTCGCCTCACTACAGGAAAGATGTGGAAACCATAGAAAGGGTGCAGAGGAGATTTACAAGGAAGTTGCCTGGATTAGGGAGCGTGCCTTATGAGAATAGGTTGAGTGAACTCGGCCTTTTCTCCTTGGAGCGACGGAGGATGAGAGGTGACCTGACAGAGGTGTATAAGATGATGAGAGGCATTGATCGTGTGGATAGTCAGAGGCTTTTTCCCAGGGCTGAAATGGCTAGCACAAGAGAGCATAGTTTTAAGGTGCTTGGAAGTAGGTACAGAGGAGATGTCAGGGTTAGGTTCTTTACACAGAGGATGGTGAGTGCGTGGAATGGGCTGCTGGCGGCGGTGGTGGAGGCAGATACGATAGGGTCTTTTAAGAGACTCCTGGACAGGTACATGGAGTTTAGAAAAATAGAGGGTTATGGGTAACCCTAGTAATTTCTAAAGTAAGTACATGTTCAACACAGCATTGTGGGCCAAAGGGGCTGAATTGTTGTGGTAAACCATGTATATATGTTGTAACTCGGTTGCCTGTCTGGACACACCCCTCTGCTGACTGCCCCTGTTGCTCCCCCCACAGAGTCCTGTATAAAGGTGTTCGCCTTGCCCCTCCCCCTCAGTCCGGGGGCAGACACTCACTGTGGAGGTCGTATTGTACAGCGAATAAAAGCCTTTCAGTATTTTACCAAACCTCAGTCTTTTGGAGTATTTGAAGGTGCTTCAATTGTGCTGTAGGTTTTCTATGTTTCTATGTTTCTAATCTCTTTCCCAGAGTGGAAATGTCAAGTTCTTGAGGACTTCTTAAGGTATGAGAGAATAAATTTAAAGGAGATGTACTGGGCAAGATTTTTTAATACAGTGTGGTAGGTGCCTGAAACAGAGTGCCAGGGGCAGAGGTAGAAATATATAGCAGAGTGGCATACAGAGACAGTTAGACAAATGAATATGTAGGGAATGGAGGGATATGGATCATGGACAGGCAGAGAGGATTTAGTTCAATCTGTCATTATGTTTGATGCAGACACTGTAGGCCAAAGGGCCTGTTCTTGTGCGGTAATGTTCGATGTCAAATGAATGAGCATGATTAAATGAAGAGTCAGCAGTCACAAAAGAGAAAATGGACATGAATCTATCACAAGAATATATTAACTGGGATGATTTATGAACTAGATATTCTTCACTTACTGCACCCTGATTACACCTGACTCCACTCCACTCTCTGGATAGATTGAAAAATAAATCTCCAACCTCTTCATCAAATCAAATAAATGTGTTTTGCTGCCACAGACCTTAAGCACAAAGAAAATCAATATGTGTAATATATTAATGATTAGACTCATTAATACTTCAATTAGCTGCAGATTGGAGAGCCTCTTTTTGAAGAAAATCACCCTGATTTCAGAGAAGTCTTCTTCTGTTTGTATCAGATCATGTTCTTCTATCAGCTTCCATCTACAGGAGAACGAGTAAATCTGAAAGCCACAAGGCCATTACACAAGATGATTTGCTTCTGCAAATTGGATTGAAGCACTGTACCCAGTCCTGATGTAGGGGTTGACCTAGGGTCGGAAACTCCTTTCCTCTCATATTTGCTGCTCGACCTGCCGAGTTCACAAAGCGGCTTTTTTTTTGTTGCTCCCGATTCCAGCATCTGCAGTCTCTTATGCTCTTCTGGTTTTGTGCTGATGCATATTTAGTCCTTTCCCTTGCAAATGAAACTGTTTCCTCTCTTTGTGTTCAAAATACTCCAGATGCAAGAGATCTGAAATAAGAAAGCCGAGAGTGCAGAAACTACTCAACACGTCAGGCAGCGTTTAGGGAGAGAGAAACAGAGTGAGTTTATAAGGTTGATGATGTTTCACGGAAGTTATTAGTATGAAATGTTCACTCTCTCCAGATGCTATCTGTACTTCCATCTCTGTAATTGTCAACTTAAGTTGACTTGTTGTAAAGGCACTGTGAGGCTCTCTGTACGTGTGTAGTATTCTGATCAAAAGCATGCAGTTGTCCTGCCTTCCCTTATTCAACACAGCAAGTTGAATGGAGTTCATAGTCTTATGTAGTATGGGAAAATGGCCAAATGTTCCATGTCAACAGGATGCCCCATCCAAGCTAGTCCTATTTGCCAGCTTTTGGCCTGTAACCTTCTAATTCGTTCCTTCCATATACCTGTCCAACTGTCTTTTAAAAGTTGTTGTATTTGCTTCAACAACTTCGCTGGCAGCTCATTCCATATTCATATACCTTTTGTGTAAAATGTTGCCCCTCACATTCCTAATAAGTTGTTCTCTCTCATCTTAAACCTATATCCCCTAGTTCTACACCACTTGGCAACCAACCAGAACAGGCCCCATTTAATCTGATTCTTTGCTTCCCGCCAATCAGCCAATCTTCTATCCGTGCTAATATCTTTCCTGTAATACCATGAGCTCTTATCTTGTTAAGCAGCCTCATGTGTGGCACCTTGTCAAAGGCCTTCTGAAAATCTGAGTAAGCAACATCCATTGACTCTCCTTTGTCTATCCTCCCTGTAATTTCCTCAAAGAGTTCCAACAATTTTGTCAGGCGAATTTCCACACAAGGAAACTATGCTGATTTTCGCCTATTTTAGCATGCACCTCCAAATACCCTAAAGTCTCATCCTTAATAATGGACTCCAATATCTTCCCAACCACTGAGATCAGGCTAATTGGCCTACAATTTCCTTTCTTCTGATTCCCTCCCTTCTTAAAGAATTAAGTGAATTTTCCAGTCCTCAGGAACATTCCAGAATCTAGTAATTTGTGAAAGATCATAAATAATGCCTTCCCAGTCTCTTCAGCTATCTCTTTCAGACCCCTGGTGTATAGTCCATCTGATTCAGGTGAGTTATCTACCTTCAGACCTTTCAGCCTCTAAAGCATCTTCTTCTTAGTAATAGCAATGACACTAAATTCTGTCTCCTGACATTCTTGAATTTCTGGCATATATCTCGTGTCTTCCACAGTGAAGACTGACACAGCATACTTGTAGAGTTTGTCTGCCATTTCTTTGTCCTTCGTTATTACCTCTCCAACAATCCAATATCCATTTTCACCTCTATTTTACTCATTATATATCCAAAAAAAAACTTTTGGTGTCCTCTTTGATATTTTTGGCTTGCTTACCTTCATACTTATCTTTTCTTTGCGTATAGCTTCTATACTTGCTTTCTGTTGCTTTTTAAGAGCTTCCCAATCCTCTAATTTCTCCCTAATTTTTGTTATAGTAAATCTCACATTTGTTTTTCTGCGGTCTTTAACTTCCCTTAGTTTCCTCATTCTCCCTTTAGAATGCTTCTTCACTTTGGAGATATATCTATCTTACACCTTCCAAATTGCCCCAAGAAACACCAGCTGTTGCTTTTCTGCTGTCATTCCTGTTAGTGTTCTATTCCAATCAATTTTAGACATCTCCCCTCTGATGCCTCTGTAATTCCCTTTACTCCACAGTAATACTGATACATCTGACTTTATCTTCTTCCTCTCAAACTGCAGGGTGAATTCTATCATATTGTGATCACTCTCTCCTGAGGGTTCCTTTACCTTAAGCTTCCTAATCAAATCTTGTTTATTACAAAATACCCAATCCAGAATTGTCGTCCGCCTTGTGGGTTCAACCACAAGCTGCTCTAAAAAGCCATCTCGTAGGAATTCTACAAATTCCTTCTCTTGAGATCCAGCATCAACCTGATTTTTTCAATCTAACCTGCACATTAAAATTGCCCATGACGGTCAAAATAATCGCCTCATTACTTGCCTTTTCTATTTCACGTTGAAACCCATATCCATTGTCCTGGCTACTGTTCGAGAGCTTGCATATAATTCCCATCAGGGTTTTTTTAAAACTTTCTGTTTCTTAACTCTACCCACAAGGATTTTACATCTTTTGATTCTATGTCATCTGTTTCTAAGGATTTGATTTCATGTTTTACCCACAGAACCAACCCAACCCCTCTTCCTACCTGCCTGTCCTTTTGATACAGGTTGTATCCTTGGGTGTTGATCTCCCAACTGTAATTTTCTTTCAGGCACATGTCACTGATGCCCATAACCTGCCAACCTCTGCATGTGCTATTGGGTCATCTACCTTATTCCTTATACTGCGTGCATTCAAATATAACACCTTCAGTCCTGTATTCATCACCCTCTTGATTTCTCCCCCATGTTGCACTTCAGCTCATCCCACCGACCTCCAATTTTGCCCTGTCAGCTGCCTGTTCATCCTTGCAATCTCAATACACACTGCATTGACTGGTTTACCAATTGCCCCATCCCCAGCTCTATCACTCTGGTTCCCATCTCCCTGCTAGTTCACTTTAAACCCTCCCCAACAGCTCTAATAACCTGCCCACAAGGATAGTGGCTCCACTCGGGTTCCGGTGTAAACCAACCTTTTTGTACAGGCCGTACCTTCCCCAGAAGAGATCCCAGTGAAGCAGGAGTCTAAAACCTTACCTGCTGCACCACTTCCTCAGCCACTCACTCATTCATCTGTACCGTCATCCTATTCCTGCCCTGACTATGACGTTCCACTGGGAGTAATCTAGAGATTACTACCTTGGAGGCCCTGTTCTTCAGCCTTTTCCTTAACTCCCTATACTCACTGTGCAGAACCTCTTCCCCCTTTCTGTCTATGTCATTGGTGCCAGTATGCACCATGGTCTCTGGCTGCTCCCAGAGACCCTCTTGAGAATCTTCTGCAGCCAGTTTGAGGTATCCTGAACAGGAGCATCTGGGATGCAAAGTACCATCCTGGCTTCTGTTTTGTGGCCACTGAATCTCCTGTCCATCCCTCTAACTGTCAAGTCTCCTATGACTATCGCTCTGCCTGTCTTTACTCCTCCCTCATGAGCCTCAGAGCCGGACACTGTGATTGGTCTGACTACTGCTGCTGTGCCCTGTCATGTCATTCCACCTCCCCCCCCCCAATGCAGTATCCAAAGGGGTATACTTGTTCTCAAGGGGAATGGCCACAGGGAAACCCTGCACAGACTGTTTACTCCCCTTACTTCTCCTGGTGGTGACTCATCTGCTGTCTGAAGCCTTGAAGCCTTCACTCTGAGTGTGGCTACCTCAGTAAAAGGCTCACCTATGAAGTTTTCAGCCTCCCAGATGGTCCTGAGCACATCCACATCCAGCTCCAGTTTCATGACCTTGTCCTGGGAAGATATGCTTATTACGTTCACATTAGTAAAATCCCAAAGAGGACAGGCAATAGGGCCAGGTATAAGCGTGCTGAATTGATTCTGTCTCCTCTGAAGTCTTACTGCGTGTTTAACTCCTAAGCGTATAATGATACCTCCAAGAGGACCGCAAGCTCGAAGTGGCATTTGGAGGCTTGTGTGCCTCAGTGACCTAGAAAGCTATGTTGGCTAGAGGCACGGCCTTGTGCTTTGGCTCCTTGGTAGGGTCACCCATGCCAAACAGGTCAAAGGGGAGAGGCCAGAATAAGAGTGGTCCATCGGTCCTCGTGGTTCCAATATTTACCGATTTCATTCCAGAATTCTGGCATTATATACTTACTTACTTTACTGACCGTTAATGCCACTGGTGTTCAGGTGCTCCATCTCTGTCTGTCCATACCGTTGCACACAGATAAAGAACGATTCTTCATTGCTATTTCCGTAAATTTTTTAATTGACCAGTCAGGGTTGTCAGCCCTGAGCACCCAGACCACAAAGGTGATCTGTCCATACGGCAAAACGGAATGGGAGGTAATGCTGCCAGGCATTGGCACTGTAATGAATAACAAGGTGCTTCCATTGTTGTTAGCTTTTCTTCATTCTGCATTCTGACGGAACTGCTGAGCGTTATGAAGACCTTTAAATTCTAACGAAAAGATCCAAAATTAAAAGTTATTAGCTATTCCCTTTGTGCAAATTGGTGTGAAGTCGGGTAACTAATCACCCTGGAACACTTAAGATCACCATGATTTTTATAAATGAATCTACCAGCCATTTCCTCACAATTAAGTGGGCCTCCCTGACAATTGCGGCCCGTGTTAATAGCAGGTTAAAGAGGCACAACGCGCTACGCAGATCAGATCTTATCCAAACTTACATTTAAAACTGACCATCTGGAAACTGAATTCTAATTTATTTGATGAATTTGTGCTGTTAACTGGGCCTGAGTGGGAGAATCAGGCTGAATGATGTACAGATTACCACTGAAGAGAATCTTCTTCCCCCATTGTTTCTGAAACATCTTCTTCCATCCTTTTTCCTGTAAATACTGAGCTGCAACCAAAATGTTCTCAACATAAACTCTTGAATCATTATGGATGTCGCCTGCCTGTGGAGCAGAATTGCTCTTCTTGCTTTCTGCCTTTTTTGGCAACAATCTTTGTCTCAGAAAAGCAATTTACATTAGTCCGTTGAAGCATAATTTTTCCATAATTCTTTGTTTAAATAATTTATAAGCATAAGAGATTTTTATTGGCATTCCATTTAGAACATAATACAATAATAGGTATTGTACAGCCAGGCTGCATTAACCTCTGCCTATGCAACATATTCAAATAGATTTTTCTATCTATACTTGTTTATTATTTATAAAGAGCTCCTTGTCGATAAAAAACTGCAAACATGAACATAAAATAGAAAAATTACACTTCTGCAATCTTGTTCGTTTGGTGTTCAGTAATATATTTTTTTTCTCTCTTTCAATGCCGTTAACCTTTCATGGAGTGCAGCCAGAATAGCAAGATATGTCTGGTGTTCAGCCGGGGCTCAGTGGATAACATTAAATCAGAGGATTATGACTCTTTTGGATTGTGGTGTAATATTCAGACTGATACTCCAGTGTAGTATTGAGGGAGTGCTGCATTGATAAAGTCATAGAGTTATAGCATCATACAGCACAAAAATAGGCCTTTTCGCCCAACCAGGTCCGTACTTATCCCCTCTAAGCTGATGCCATTTGCCCGCATTTGGCCCATCTAAACCTCTGCTGTCCAAGTTCCTTTTAAATGTTGTTAATATACTTCCTTTGCCAGCTCATTCCATATATTGATAACCCTCTGGGTGAAAAGTTGCCCCTCAGGTTCTTATTAAATCTCCCCCCTCTATGTCCTCTTTTTCTTGATTGCCCAGCACTGGGAAAAACACTGAGTATTTATCCTGCCTATGCCCCTCATGAATATAGAGTCATAGAGTTATATGAGGAACACTGTCTCATTTGGCTGTATTCATGTATGGTTGAATGATAATTAAACTCAAATGTATTTCTTCAATTGAATTTACTTTATTACTTATATCCTTCATATACATGAGGAGTGAAAATCTTTACGCTATGTCTCCGTCTAAATGTGCAATGTGCAATTCATAGCAATTTATAATAAATAGTATGTACATCAGGACAGTCAATATAACATAGAAATACAGTTGTGTCAGTGTGAGTTAGGCGGTCTGATGGCCTGGTGGAAGAAGCTGTCCCAGAGCCTGTGCGTCCTGGCTTTTATGCTGCGGTACCTTTTCCTAGAATGTCGCAGCTGGAACAGTTTGTGGTTGGGGTGACTTGGGTCCCCAGTGATCCTTTGGGCCATTTTTACACACTTGACTTTGTAAATGTCCTGAATAGTGGGAAGGTCACACCTACAGATGCGCTGGGCTGTCCGCTTCACTCTCTGCACTGTCCTGCGATTGAGGGAAGTTCAGTTCCCATACCAGGCAGTGATGCTGCTACGCAAACACGAGGAAATCTGCAGATGCTGGAAATTCAAGCAACACACACAAAATGCTGGTGAACGCAGCAGGCCAGGCAGCATCCATAGGAAGAAGCACAGTCTATGTTTCAGGATGAGACCCTTCTTCCTATGGATGCTGCCTGGCCTGCTGCGTTCCACCGGCATTTTGTGAGTGATGCTGCCAGTCAGGATGCTCCCAATTGTGCCACTAAAGAAAATTCTTAAGATTTAGGGATCCATACCAAACTTCTTCAGCCTTCTGAGGTGAAGGATGCGCTTTTCACCACACAGCCAGTATGCCGGGTGGCAAGGCTCGAAGGGCCAGAAGGGCCTATTCCACACTGTATCTCAATAAAATAAAAGAAAATTTAAAAAAACATTCCATCCTAACTCTTGTGTTCAGTGCCTGGACCGATGCCTGGACTTCACCACCCCTGTCTACTGGATTTTATACCTCTCTATGCAAGCTGCAGAAGATCGTGAATACAGCCCAGAACATCACACAAACCAATCTTCCGTCCTTGGACTCACTTTACACCGCACGCTGTCGGAGCAGTGCTGCCGGGATAATCAAGGACACCACCCACCCAGCCAACACACTTTTCGTCCCTCTTCCCTCCGGGAGAAGGTTCAGGAGCTTGAAGACTCATACGGCCAGATTTGGGAACAGCTTCTTTCCAACTGTGATAAGGCTGCTGAATGGATCATGACCTGGATCTGGGCCGTACCCTCCAAATATCCGGACCTGCCTTTCGGTTTTTTTGCACTACCTTACTTTCCCTTTTCTATTTTCTATTCATGATTTATAATTTAAATTTTTATTATATTTACTATCGATTTGTACTCCAGGGAGTGCAAAGCACAGAATCAAATATCGCTGTAATGATTGTACGCTCTAGTATGAATTGTTTGGTGACAATGAAGTTATAAAGTAAGATCACACCTCGTTCCATGCGCCAAGGAAGAAAGTTCCAGCCTGCTGAGCTGCTCTCCATAACTCTGTCTCTGGCTATGGTGATGAAGCAGATTCAGAATCAGGTTTACTGTCACCGACACACGCCATGAAATGTGTGGTTTTGTGCAGCGGTACAGTGCAAAACATGAAAAATACTATAAAAAGTAAAACAAGTAAATTAGTGTAAAAAAAAGGGCATTGTAAGGCAGTATATACAAAATGCCGAAGGAACCCAGCAGGTCACGAAGAGAAGATTTAAACTTCTTCATGGTCGGCATGCTTTGAAGAGACTTCGCAGTGGATTGGCAGATCATGAACACTAGAGATCCTGCAGATGCTGGAAATCCAGAGCAACACACACAGAATGCTGGAGGAACTCAGCAGATCGGCGAGGAAGTGTTCATGGGTGTTCACGGCAGTGCTTCTTTCAACATGGGATGTACAACCGAGGTCCTGAGCATTAAAAATAACGTGGCACTACTACCAAAAGGAGCAGGCCTGTTATCCCCAGTCTCCAGGCCGATAATGATCCTTTACTGTGAGCATAGTGTGCCTCAGCTGGCCATTGAATTCTGACAATAAAAAAGCTATTTTTCTTCTTTTTCACTTTCATTTCCCCCCGCCTTACTCACTTTTGTCTTTCTTCCTTCATGCTCCAGTCCCTCAGTGCCCAATAGAAACAAAACCTTTTGTGCAATCATGGGGTCTCACTGTGTGGAAACAGGTACTTCAGCTCACCGGGTCTATGCTGGCCATCGAGTGCCTATTGGCATAAATTCTGCACTGATGTATTCCCAATAAATCCTCCAAACAATACCCATCACTGGTACCCAGGGGGAAATTTATAGTAGCTATCTGGTAATCTGTGTTGCTTTAAGATGTCTGAGCAGTAATGTAGTCTGAGCACAACGCTTTAGAGTACTAGCGGCCTGGGTTCAATTCCTGCTGGTGTCTGAAAGGAGCTTGTACGTTCTCCCTGGAACCGCGTGGATTTCCTCCAGGTGCTCCAGTTTCCTCCCACAATCCAAAGACATACCTGCTGGTAGGTTAATTGGTCATGGTAAGCTGTCCCGTGATTAGGCTAGGGTTAAACCGGGTGTTGCTGGGCAACGTGACTTGAAGGGCCGGAAGGGCCTAATACATGCTGTATCTCAATGTCAGTAGAATAAAAATTCAACTGACACCTGCGAGCCCCACACAGACATCACTGGAGGTTAAGACAGAATATAGATCTCTAGGACTATAACTCACTCTGCCACTTTAATTCAGAATACACGTTACTATTGCTCGTTCTGTCTCAGCTTGGCGACGTGCCCTGTTTCAGATACCATAAACCACTCCCAGCTGAATCTCAGCCAACCTGCCATCCATGTTGCCATTCACTTTCTCACACGTCCTTTCCCTTTGATATTTGACCTTGCAAGTTGTCACGTGGTGCAGTGTATCCGCACATCTGAGACAATAAACAGGACAAGATGTCCATTGGTACTATTCCCAACCACTTACTCCATAAAATTGAAAAGCAAGAGAGCTGCTATAAGATCGAAAGGGACGTCAAGTTTCAGAAACCGTCAACAAGTTAGGCAGCATCTGTGAAAGGAGAAACAGAATCAATCGTTCTGTCCCTTCCGTATGAGATGCCTATCCTTTCGATCCCCTACAGTCTCACTTTAAAGGGCTCATGTTCTCACTCGTGTTCATTTGTTATATGCCATGTTGTATGATGTAGGTGATCATGGTCTTTCCATTACCATAATTGTTCTTGGCAACTTTTTCTGCAAAAGTGGCTTGCTATTGCCTTCTCCTGGGCAGATGAAATGTCAGCGAAGGAGGGTGCCCACCTGATGACCCCGATGATGTACCTACCCTCCCTCCTTGTCACCACTCCAAACCCGCTGCCAATATCAAGAGTGCCAACTTACCATAGTGATTGAAACATCAAGTCCTAGTAGCTCTACTCTTCAGACCTGTGACTTGTGATATGCACAAGCTGCTCAATAAAACCATCCACCGTCTCCCCCCATCCTTCACGTGACACTGATTGGGAGGTCTAAGCAGATGCTACACTTTGTTCAAGGGTGATCTGCAGACTAGTGGAGGGAGGGAGTGTCTTACACCTCCTTTGGTAAAGACCTATCTCCACCCCGTCACACAATACACTCAATAGTGTGTATTATTTATTTATTATTACTATTATTATTTGTTTTTTTTTGTATTTGCAGTTTGTCTTCTTTTGCACATTGGTTGTTTGTGTCGTTTTTCATTGATTTTATTGTATTTCTTTTTTCTACTATGGGTGCCTGCAAGAAAATGAATCTCAGGCTAGTAATTGGTGACATGAATACTGTACTTTGATAATAAATTTACTTTAAACTTTGAAAGAAGTGTCAGCCTGAGAAGTTAATACTGTTTTTATTAGTGTTTTCTTCTATTTAGATCCATGTCTAATAGAAGAAATAAAGTCCAATTATTCTGCCTCATCAAACCATTCTTTCATCAGCCATGAGTCTTTTTTTTACACCAAGGTCATCATCTCTAGTTTATTAAATCCCCTCAATATACGTGAATGACTCTTCACATGAAATTAATTGAATTGACAAATATGAATGTGCCCTCTGAACCGGACCAAATGAGTGCAAAGCTGTCCTGTCTTACAACTTTTTAAACGTTTAGTCAGTTGATAATTGTGAGCTGTGTGCTTTTGCTGACATTTGCTGAACGGATATCAAATTAACAATTAGTTCTGCAATTTTCTGATGTTTGAATATCTAACATATAGTTTGGCAACAGTTTTTTTCTAATTTTACTGGTGTGCTGAAATTGAAGACAGTTTCAGGAACATTTTAGGAACAGCTTTTTCCCCTCTGCAATCAGATTCCTGAACAGCCAATGAACCTACGTACACTACCATAAGACACAGGAGCAGAAGTAGGCCATTCTGCCCGTCATAGCTGATGCCAGATCCCAGACAACCCCGTACACCTGCCTCTTGCCATATCCTTAGATGCCCTAACCAATCAGGAAACTATCAACTTCCGCTTTAAATATATCCACGCACTTGGCCCCCACCTATCTGTGCCAGAGCATTCCATAGATTCATTTTTCTCTGGCTAAAAAAATTCCTCTTTACCTCTGTTTTAAAAACATGCCCCTTAATTTTGATGTTGCGTCCTCTAGTTCTGGATATCCCCACTATAGGAAACATCCTCTCCGTATTCACTGTATTTAGTCCTTCAAACATTCCGTAGGTTTCAATGATATCCCCACGTATTCTTCTAAATTCCAGTGGGTACAGGCCCAGAGCTGGATATGCTAATCCCTTCATTTCCCGAATCATCCTCGTGAACCTCCTCCGGACTCTCTCCAATGATAACACATCCTTTCCAAGATTTGGGGCCTGAAACTGTTGACAATACTCCAAGTGCAGCTTGACTAATGATTTATAAAGCCACAGCATTATCTCCTTGCTTTTATATTCTACTTCCCTTGAAATAAATGCCAACATTGCATTTGTCTTCTTTACCACAGACTCAACCTGCAAATTCACCTTCTGGGAGTCTTGCACAGGGAATCCTAAGTCCCTCTGCATCTTTGGTGTTTGAATTTTCTCCCCATTTAGATAAAAATCAGCACTATTGTTAATTTTGTTACATTTTCCAATACTGTATTCTGTCTGCCTCTTTTTAGGCCATTCTTCCAACTTGTCTAAGTCCTGCTGTAATTGTATTGCTTCCTCAGTGCTACCTACCCCGCCACCTATCTTCGTAACATCCGCTAACTTTGTCACAAAACCATCAATTCCATTATCTAAGTTATTGACAAACAATGTGAAAAGTGGTGGTCCCAATATTGATCCCAGAGGGACACCACTAGTCACTCGCAGCCAACCAGTAAAGGCCCCTTTTAATCCCACTCACTGCCTCCTGCCTGTCAGCCACTCTTCTACCCATGCCACTATCTTTCCTGTAATGCCATATGATCTTATTTTGTTAAGAGTATATTTCCTGTAACACCATTGGATCTTGCTATTGTATTTTACTGTCTTTTTGCACTATCTATTTAATATAATTTTTATGTCTATATATTTTAAGCAGAAGTTCTTAATGAATACTTTGCTTCGGTATTCTCTACAGAAAAGGATCCTGATGATTGTAGGGATGACTTGCAGCAGAGTGAAGAGCTTGGGCATGTAGATATTAAGGAAGAGGATATGCTGGAGCTTTTGGAAAGCATCAAGTTGGATAAGTCACCGGGACCAGACGGGATGTACCCCAGGCTGCTGTGGGAAGCGAGGGAGGAGATTGCTGAGCCTCTGGCGATGATCTTTGCATCATCATTGGGGACGGGAGAGGTTCCGGAGGATTGGAGGGTTGTGGATGTTGTTCCCTTTTTCAAGAAAGGGAGTAGAGATAGCCCAAAAAATTATAGGCCAGTGAGTCTTACTTCAGCGGTTGATAAGTTGATGGAGAAGATGCTGAGAGGCAGGATTTATGAACATTTGAAGAGGCATAGTATGATTAGGAATAGTCAGCATGGTTTCGTCAAAGGCAGGTCGTGCCTTACAATCCTGATTGAAGTTTTTGAGGATGTGACGAAACACATTGATGAAGGTAGAGCCGTAGATGTAGTGTATATGGATTTCAGCTAGGCATTTGATAAAATACCTCATGCAAGGCTTATTGAGAAAGTAAGGAGGCATGGGATCCAAGGGAACATTGCTTTGTGGATCCAGAACTGGCTTGCCCACAAGAAGGCGAACAGTGGTTGTAGATGGGTCATATTCTGCATGGAGGCCAGTGACCAGTGGTGTGCCTCAGGGATCTGTTCTGGGACCCTTACTCTTCATGATTTTTATAAAAGACCTGCATGAGGAAGTGGAGGGATGGGTTAGTAAATTTGCTGATGACACAAAGTTGGGGGTGTTGTGGATAGTGTGAAGGGCTGTCAGACGTTACAGCAGGACATTGATAGGATACAAATCTGGGCTGAGAAGTGGCAGATGGAGTTCAACCCAGATAAGTGTGAGGTGGTTCATTTTGGTAAGTCAAATATTATGGCAGAATATAGCATTAATGGTAAGACTCTTGGCAGTGTGGAGGGTCAGAGGGATCTTGGGGTCCAAGTCCATAGGACACTCAATGCTGCTACGTAGGTTTACTGTGTGGTTAAGAAGGCATAGGGTGCATTGGCCTTCATCAACCATGGGATTGAGTTTAGGAACCAAGAGGTAATGTTGCAGCTATATAGGAACCTGGTCAGACCCCACTTGGCATACTGTGCTCAGTTTCGGTCGCCTCACTACAGGAAGGACGTGAAAAGCGTTGAAAGGATGCGGAGGAGATTTACAAGAGTGTTGCCTGGATTTGGGAGCATGCCTTACAAGAATGGGTTGAGTGAACTCGGCCTTTTCTCCTTGGAGAGACGGAGGATGAGAGGTGACCTGATAGAGGTGTACAAGATTATGAGAGGCATTGATTGTGTGGATAGTCAGAGGCCTTTTACCAGGTTCTGAAATGGCTAGCACGAGAGGACATAGTTTTAAGGTGCTTGGATATAGGTACAGAGGAGATGTCAGGGATAAGTATTTTACATAGAGAGTGGTGAGGGTGTGGAATGGGCTGCCAGTGGTGGTGATGGAGGCGGAAATGATAGGGTCTTTTAAGAAACTCTTGGATAGGTACATGGAGCTTAGAAAAATAGGGGGCTATGGGTAGTTGTAGGGTAAGGACATGTTCGGCACAGCTTTGTGTGCCAAAGGGCCTGTATTGTGCTGTAGGTTTTCTATGTTTCTATGTTTATATCTTATTACAATTTATAGTTTTTCATTGTGCATTGCATTGTACTGCTGCCACAAAAGAACAAATTTTATGACATGTGCCAGTGATATTAAACCTGATTCTGATTTTTTTTATATCACTACAGTATGTCTGTGTGATGTTATGATGGGTTGTAAACCAGGGTGATGTTGGGCAAGGGGACATTTGAGATTAAGGAGCAAATCAAAATGGGAGAAGTAGTTTTGAAATAAATTGATGAAACAGTGTCACTATAAGTACAACAAGCAAAATGTCCTTAGTACATAATAATTAATGGAATTATAACAATACAGTGAAAATGCTCAGTCCTTTATAGGGAAAGTATTCTTGATCTTATACCACAGGATATACAAGTAGATGCACTGTATTGTGAGACTGAGGAAGGACAGGGAGACGCTGAAGTAAAAATACTATCAGTGGGATGAGTTGATGTTTAACATGAGAGGAAAATCGAAAAGGTTGACAAATACAGGATTGAAGTTGTTATTTTTCAAGGCACACAGTATATGGAATAAGGTAGATTAATTTTGTAGTGCAGTTAGAGATTGGCAGTTGTGACATTGTGGGAATCACTGAGTTGTGGCTGAACGAAGATAGTAGCTGTGAGCTTAATATCCGAGGCTACACAGTGTATTGAAAGGACGGGTAGGTAGGCAGAGCGGGTGGGGTGTCTCTGTTGGTAGAAATGAAATCAAATCCTTAGAAAGAGGTGACGTAGGATTGGAAGATTTAGCATCCTTGTGGGTAGAGCTAAGAAACTGCAAGGGTAAAAAGACCCTGTTGGGAGTTATATACTGGCCCCCAAACTATAGACAGGATGTGGTATATAAACTAGGATGGGAAATAAAAGAGCCGTTTAATAAGAGCAATGTGATGATAGTCATGGAGGATTTCAACACGCAGGGAGTTTGGGAAAAGTAGGTTGGTGCTGATCCCAAGAGAAGGAAAATTTGTAGAATGCTTATGAAATGTTTTTTTGGAGCAGCTTGTGGTTGAACCAACTAGGAGAAAGACGATTCTGGATCGGGTGTTGTGTCATGTACCAGATTTGATTGGGGAACTTAATAGAATAGTACAGCACAGTACAGGCCCTTCGGCCCACAATGTTGTGCTGACCCTCAAACCCTGCCTCCCATATAAGCCCCCACCTTAAATTCCTCCATATACCTGTCTAGTAGTCTCTTAAACTTCACTAGTGTATCTGCCTCCACCACTGATTCAGGCAGTGTATTCCACGCACCAACCACTCTCTGAGTAAAAAACCTTCCTTTAATATTCCCCTTGAACTTCCCACCCCTTACCTTAAAGCCATGTCCTTTTGTATTGAGCAAGTGGTGCCCTGGGGAAGAGGTGCTGGCTATCCACTCTATCTATTCCTCTTATTATCTTGTACACCTCTATCATGTCTCCTTTCATCCTCCTTCTCTCCAAAAAGTAAAGCCCTAGCTCCCTTAATCTCTGATCATAATGCATACTTTCTATACCAGGCAGCATCCTGGTAAATCTCCTCTGTACCCTTTCCAATGCTTCCACATCCTTCCTATAGTGAGGTGACCAGAACTGGACACAGTACTCCAAGTGTGGCCTAACCAGAGTAGTAAAGGAACTTGGAGTTCCTTGAACTTGAAGTAAAGGAACCCTTAGGAGACAGTGATCATAATGTGATAGAGTTCACCCTACAGACTGAGAGAGAGAGGATAAAGTCAGATGTATCAGTGGAGAAAAGGGAATTGCAGAGGCATGAGAATGGAGCGACCCAAAGTTGATTGGAAGGGGACACTAGCAGAAATGATGGCAGAACAGCAAAGGCTGGAGTTTCTGGGGGTAATTTGGCAGGCACAGGATAGATATATCCCAATGATAAAGAAGTGCTCAAAAGGAAGGAGGAGGCAACCATGGCTGACAAGGGAAGTCAAAGACAGCATAAAGGTAAAAGAAGGAACACTTAATATAGCAAAAATTAGTGAGAAATTAGAGGATTGGGAAACTTTTAAAAACCCAACAGAAGGCAACTAAAAAGCCATAAGGGGAGAAAGGACGAAATATGAAGGTAAGCTAGCCAATAATATAAAGTAGGATACCAATTGTTTTTTTTTCAGAGTAAGGAGTTAAAAGGAGGAGAGGGTAGATATCAGACCACTGGAAAATGTGCCGGAGAGGTCGTAATAGGAGACTAAAAATGGCAGACAAACTTAAAAAGTATTTTGCAGTAGTCTTCATTGTAGAAGACTCTAGAAGTATGCCAGAAATACAAGAGTGTCAGGAGGAGAAGAGAGTGTAGTAACTATTACTGAAGAGAAGGTGCTTGAGAAGCTGAAAGGTCTGAAGGTACATGAGTCAGCTGGGCCAGATGGATTACACCCCAGGGTTCTGAAAGAGGTAGCTGAATAGAATGTGTTTGCATTAGTAATGATCATTCAAGAATCACTAGATTCTGGAATGGTTACAGAGGATTGGAAAATTGCAAATGTTATTCGACTCTTTAAGAAGGAGGAAAGGTGGAAGAAAGGAAATTATATTCCACTTAGCTTGACTTCAGCGATTGGGAAGATGTTTTAGATTATGAGAACACTCAGTCCTCTTTTTATTGTCATTTAGAAATGCATACCTGCATTAAGAAATGATAAAATGTTTCTCCGGAGTGATATCACAAAAAACAGGACAAACCAAAGACTAACACTGACAGAACCACATAATTATAACATATAGTTACAGCAGTGCAAAGCAATACCATAATTTGATGAAGAACAAACCATGGGCACGGTAAATGAAGTCTCAAAAGTCCCCGAGTCGATCGACTCCCGAGTCCCTGATAGCAGGCGGCAAAAGGGAGAAACTTCCTGCCATAAACCTCCAGGCACCGTCAACTTGCCGATGCCTTGGAAGCAGCCAACTACAGCCGACACTGAGTCCATCCGTCCGAAAACTTCGAGCTTCCGACCAGCCTCACCGATACAGCCTCCCGAGCGCCATCCTCTGCTGAGTGCCTTCGACCTCGCCCCGGCCGCTGAAACACGCAAAGCCGAGGATTTCAGGGCCTTCTCCTCCGGAGATTCCAGTTGCCGAAGATATTTGAGTCCATTATTAAGGAAGAGGTTTTGGGGTACTTGGAAACACATGATAAGATAGGCCAAAGTCCTCATGGTTTCCTGGAGGTGAAATCTTGCCTGACAAATCTGTTAGATTTGTTTGATGAAATAACAGGCAGAACAGACAAAGGAGAGTTAGTGGATGTTGTTTATTTGCATTTTGAGAAGGCTTTTGACAAGGTGCTGTATCTAAGGCTGCTTAACAAGAAAAGAGTCATGGGATTACATGAAAGATGCTAGGATGGATAGAAGATTGGCCGACTGGCAGGAGACGAAGGGGGCCTATTCTGGTTGGCTGCCAGTGACTAGTGGTGTTCCACAGGGGTTGATGTTGGGAATGCTTCTTTTCTCTTTATGTGCCAATGGTTTGGATGACGGAATTGAAAGCATTGTGGTCAAATTTGCAGAAGGTATTAAGATAGGTGGGTAGCGGGTAGTGGCTCCATATGTCACTACTACAGGGCGTGACGACCCTGCCTTACACGAGTCCCGGGCTCAGCTGGCACCGGCTGACAGTACCCAGTATGGGCCCCTGTCCAGGGTTGCGGATCCCACTGCCTTGTGGGTATCTTCAGGAGAAGAGAAGGTTAAGGACTAAACCCTACACAAATCCGGACTGGAGCCCCTAAGGTGGTTGGATGACGTATCACGTCACCTCTCGGCAGCTCCTGCAGCCAAGCTGATGCCAAATGTACTGCTTTGCATTCCTTTGGACCACATCCGCGAGGCCGAGAGGGGGATCTCGATGTCTGGGCAGCCCAGGATCTCCATATTCATCGCCCAGGTTTGTGCGCCAGATACCAGGCACATCCATTGTCTCCTTAGACAGACGGAGCCATTGATGAAGATAGCTGGAGGAGCAGGTATAGTGTCTAAAGATGGAATTAGACAGATTGTAAACACAAGGTTGTGGGATTGGGAAAACGGGCAAAGAAGTGGCAGATGGAATATAGTTTAGTGAAGTGTATGGTCATGCACCTTGGTAGAAGAAATAAAGGTGTAGATTATTTTCTGAAAGGGAGATAATTCAAAAATAAGAGGTGCAAAGGGACTTGGGAGTCCTTGCAAGTTGAGTTGGTGGTAAGGAAGGCAAATGCAATGTTAGCATTCATTTTGTGAGGACTAGTGTATACGGGCAATGAGTGATGCTGAGGCTGCATAAGGCATTGGTCAGACTGTACTTGGAGTATTGTGAGCAGTTTGAAGATGTGCTGGCATTGGAGAAGTTCCAGCAGAGGTTCACGAGAATGGTTCTGGGAATGAAAGATTTAAGGTATGAGGCATGTTTGATGACTCTGGGACTGTACTCACTGGAGTTTAGAAAAACGAGGGGGAATCTCATTGAAACCTGTCAAATATTCAAAGGCTGAGATAAAATGGATGTTGAGAGGATGGTTCCCGTAGTGAGTCTAGCTAGCCTCAGAATACAGGGATGTCCATTTAGAACTGAGGAGGGATTTCTTTAGCCAGAGAGTGGTGAATCTGTGGAATTTATTGCCATGGATGGTTGTGGAAGCCACTTCATTGGGTATATTTAAAGTGGAGATTGATAAGCTTGATTAGTCAGGGCTTCAAAGGTTGTGGGGAGAATGCAGGAAAATGGGGTTGAGAGGGATGAAAATCAGCCATGATGGAATGACAGAGTTGATGCAATGGGCTGAATGGCCTGATTCTGCTCTTAGACAAGCTGGGGATGGGAGATATTTCTCTGATTTTGAACACTGTGCTGGCCAGAGGGGTGACTTGAGCAAATTCGACAGGAAATTCCAAAATAAAACTGGATAAGTTCTTGAACAAGGTGATTATGGTACAGCAGTCTACAACATTGTTTTTGCCACATCTGGCATACTGTGTACAGTTCTGGTTGCCACACGGCAGAACAGAAGGGGGTGCAGAGGAGACATTCCAGGATCTTGCCTGGAATCGAGTGTTTCAGCTTTGAGGATAAACTGGATGGACTGCAATTGCTTTCCTGGGTTGAAGTATACAAATTTACAAAGGGCATAATTTAGACAGGGTAAATGTTGGACATTTTCCCCCATAATGGAGATGTGAGGTCATGGTAGAAGATATGGATAGTTGCAATATGGAGGGCTATGGTCCCAGCGCAGGTTGATGGGAGTCAGCAGTTTAAATGGTCTGGCACGGACTAGATGGGCTGAAGGACCTATTTCTGTGTTGAACTTCCCTATGAGGGTAAAAGATATGTTTTCCCCACCATCAAGAGCTGCTTCAAAAAGGCGGCATCTCTCATTAAGGACCCCCACCACCTAGGACATGCCCTCTTCTCATTACTACCGTCAGACAGGAGGTACAGGAGCCTGAAGATGGACACTCAGCAGTTTAGAAGCAGCTTCTTCCCCACCACATTATTTCTGAATGGATTATGAACCCATGCACTATTTTTGGTCTGTTTTCACACTACTTTTTTGTATCTTTTTATAGGTATTTCTTGTTGTAATTTATAGTATATTTTACATATTCCTAAGGTTGTCATAGCCAGGGGTGATAGTGGAGATAAGCTCCCACTACCTATAAAGTGCTCCAAATGGCGTGCGTCTCTAACAACCTCTGACAACCAAGTCCAACTCTTGGCCTTCACATGTGACTTAGCTACTAGGCCCAGCAGAACTGTTTCTACTGATACGAGAAGAGGCAAAGGCGGACCACTGGCGCCTCAAAACCAGTTACTTTGGGCGGGTGGGGCTCATTACCCTTGGATGGCAGCCCGCCTAGGAGAAGGAAAATTCTGATTTTAAACCTCCGCTGCCTTGCAGCCATACCCACCCATGGGAACGGCTTCCGGAGTAAAGCCCAAGGAAGAAATCTGGAGCCAGGGTCCCTAAAGCAGTTTGATGCTGTTTACAACTTCACTCTTGCCACTTCTGCAATGACACTGGTGTCAAGCTGTATCAGCCTTGCCTTTCCCTTGGACTACGTCAGTGACGTGGAGAGGGGGAACCCACTGCATGGGCAACAGTCGGTTCTTCAAATCTTCCCACCCAGGCTTGAGCCCCAGAGAGGACGCAGTCCACCAGAGGCGCAAACCTGTGATCCCCTGGGATCGACGGCTGCCTACTACGTATTGCCCTGTACTGTTGCCATATGTGCGTGGTAATAAACCTGATTCTGATTGAGGGATTTTTTTCACCCAGGTGATTGGACTTGATCCTCAGTCTTACAGCTGGCACCAGTACTTTACCCTGCTGTCGAGTTATCCCACTATAGAACAGTGCCAAACTTCAAGTGGACTTCATTGTCTAGAAAATGCTTTTGGACATCCTGAAAGAGATATGGCAGGGGCAAGCTTGAAAGCTGCAAATCCATAATCTTACTGAAGCCTGAAAATTCGGGCATATTGTCTTTGAAAGCTATGTGTCTTTCCACATGCTCAGAATAGGGTGATAGTCTATGAGGAAAGGTAAGACAGTTCTATGCTTGTCACAGAGTCATACAGCAAATAACAGGCTCTTCAGCCCACTAAGGCTGTGCTAGCTAGTAAAAACTCACCTATACTAATTCTGTTCTCCTTCCATTTTATTCCCAAAAATTCAGAATCAGATTTAATATTACAGGCATATGTCATGAAATTTTTTAACTTTGCAGCAGCAGTACAATGCAAAGCATGATAATAGAGACAAAATACTGTGAATTACCGTAACTATATGTTAAATAAGTAGTGCAAAAATAGGAAATAACAAAAAAAAGTAGTGAGGTAGTGTTCATGGATTCAATTTGCAGTAGACTTTTGACTTATCAACCCACATTTTCTTTAGAAATCAGAGCACCACAGAATTTTCCCTCTAATTTGTAATGACCAGAGTGTGCAAAAATCTTGTGCTGTGCAATTTCTTGCCCAGTGACAACAACACATGTGCACTGAATAATTCCTTTATTAAAAACATGTCAGGATGCTGGAGCAGGGATTCCATCACAGATCCAGTACTGCGCACAGAGTGATATTAATTAAGTAACAAATCCTGAGGTGAAACAAAGTGGCCATCAAAGTTCAGGCAGAGATCAAATCATCCAGAGAAATCCAAAAACCAGGATCAGGAAACAGGCAGAGTTGATATTCAGACAGACAGACAGAGTACAGATACAAATTCTGGAAAGGCTCAGGAAAATTCATTGGCACAATCTGGCAACAAACAGGTGAAAACACAGAACTGAAATACACTGAGCAATAAACAGAGAGGCAGATGATAGGTGGAGCACAATGAGACACAGGTAGCAGCAATACAGGTAATAATAAGAAGCAGGTGAGAGTTGGAGTACACAGTTATATAGGGGCCAGAGCAGAGCAGAGACGAGACAGGAGGACATGGCAATACAAAACTACAGACTGACAGTGGGAGGGAAAGCACACAAAAAGACAGAGTTGAACTGGAGGTACTGACGAAACAGTATAAGTAAGCCAGTTCTAAAATCCACAGACAAATCATTGCAAACTCCACGTTGTCAACACCGTCCGCATCAGAAACAGGAAAAAGGAAATGTGATTTTGTACCATCATGAAATATACTTAACATGCCAACAAAGTGGCTGATGACAACCTTTTGTGCACAGCTTAAATTCCTTTGTGCACTAGTAGCAAAAGATGCGTGCGCACACCATAGAGGGAATATTGGTATCAGGGAACATCCATGCATTCACAGGGAGAACATCCATATTCCACACAGACAAGAACCTGAGGTCAGGATTGAACCTGGGTTACTGGAGATGTGGAGGTAGACGCTTTACGAGCACCAGCACTGCATGCAATAGAGTTTAGAAAATTCTTTTATTGTAGATACCAAACAACGTACCTAACACACTCCGAACTTTGAAACAAAAGTTGGAAGGACTGAAAACAGAAGTGGTTTAATACATGTTGAGTTATGCCTTGTGTATAATGGTGTAGGTTAACCCAAGCTTTTAGTGGGAGCTCATAAAGTGCAAGGTAAGCTGTGCAGGATGAATGTGGGGAGGATGTTATCTCTTGAGAGGGAATTAAAAACTAATGATCACTATTGAAAAGTAAAAGGTCACCCATTTAATAATGGTAGAGTTATACAGCGTGGTAACAGACCTTACGGCTCCCTTCATTCATGCTAACCTAGGACAGTGACGAGAAGGATTTTTTTTTCCTCTCAGGCTGTCCTGATACTTTGGCGATCTCTCCCTTGAAGAAAGGTGGAAGCTTTGAACTTTTTTAAGGAAGAGATCCTTGACCAGCACGGGTGCAAGAGGCATCTGGAAGTAGGTGAGAGTATGGAGTTGAGCCAGGATCTTAAAGAACGATGGAACTGGCTCAGGTATTTACTGCTCACTGGGCATTTGTTCTCTTTTATTTTGTTGCCAATAGCAACATTTCAGATCAATAGGCAAGAGCCAGCGAGCAACTTGAGAATACTGGATGCACTGTCAGCGCTCAGTCAGGATTAGTAACTTTACATGCATTCTGAAGAGTTCCAGCAGATAATGCAGATGAGCACCGATGTGATAGATTTCCAAATATAACTGTTTTCACTTCAGAGAGGCCATATTCCCTGAAGGAATTATTGTGGCTGAAATGATATCTTTCTCCTACTGATGAAGGAGCACTTGGTATTGGTGTCAGTTAATTATTGTCACATGTACCAAGATACATTGAAAAGCTTGCCTGGTACTCTGTGAGCTCCCTGCAAAAGGTTGGCTTATCCAAACACCATTGTACACAATATATAATTCAATATGTATAAAATCAGTTCTGTTCTCACTCCTTGCTTTTTTTTGTAAGCATTGTTTCAGTGTTAGGAGCACGTTAGCTGTGTTGTCTGGTATCTACCACATCAATTGCAAAAGTGGAAAATCCCTGAAATAATGCACTTTTCCTAAATTCAAAGTTCAAAGTAAGAGTTTATTATTAAAATATGTATATGTCGCCATATACTACCCTGAGGTTCATTTTCTTGTGGGCATTCACAGTAGATACAAAAAAAAGCACAATGGGATCAATGAATAACAACGCAAGGAAGTTAAATAACTATTATGTAAAAGAAGACAACCCATGCCAATAGAAAAGGGGCAGCGTGATAGTGTAGTGGTTAGCACAATGCTTTAGAGTAGCAGTGACCCAGGTTCAACTCCCATTGCTTCCTGTAAGGTGTCTCCTTGTAACTGTGTGGGTGTTCCGGGTTTCTTCCCATGGTCCAAAGACATACTGGTTGGTAGGTTAGATGGTCATGGTAAATTGTCCCACCATTAGGCCAGGATTTAATTGGGAGCTTTCTGTGTGGCATTGCTCAAAGGACCAGAAGGGCCTATTCTAAGTAAGTAAATAAATAAACAAATAGATAACCAATCAATCAACCCCCCCCAAAGAATAATAATTAATAGATAAATAAGTAATAAATAAATAATATTGAGAACGTGAGTTGTAGAGTCCTTGAAAGTGAATCTATAGGTTGTGGAATCAGTTCAGTGTTGAGATGAGTGAAGTTATCCACGTTCGTTCAGGAGTTTTTAATTTCCAATGTTACAGCAGTGTGCTTTCTTCAAGTGAACCTCCTTGGCTGTAAGCTGTTTTTGGACATACTGAAAGAGGTGTGAAAGACAGATTTATTTTCTTTCAGAATCTCTTGCTGATATATCTGATGATAACTAAGAATATAATTGCCAAGCCTTGTGCAAAAATACCTGGGTTTGTAGAACACATTGCCTCCCAAATAGTAGCTGTTGAGAGGAAGGGTTGGAATAGAACATAAACTTAGACCAGAGAACATTAAAGTGCAGGCTCTTTAGCCCACAATATTGTGCTGATCTTTAATCTACTCCAAGATCAATCCAACTTGTCCTTCCTACAAAGCCCTCCATTTCTCCATCACCCATGTGGAGTGCAGCAGCTGGTGCGACACTATTACAGGTCAGGGTGCCGGAGTTCAGAGTTCAGTTCAGGCCTCGTCTGTAAGGAGTTTGTTCTCCCTGTGAATGCATGCATTTCCTCCAGGTGCTCTGGTTTTCTCCCACAGTCCAAAGATATGCCATCAGTAGTGTAGTTGTTCATTGTGAATTGTTCCACGATTAGGCTAGGGTTAGATAGGCAGGTTGCTGAGTGTTGTGGCCCATTAAGGCAGAAGGGCTATGTTCCATGCTGTATGTCTAGATTAAAAAATTAAAATAAATAAGGTAACTGTTTCTACAACCACCCCAGCAATATGCACTCACCACTCTCTGTGTAAAAAAAAAACTACCTCTCACATCCCCCCTATACTTTCCTCTAATTACCTTAAAATTATGCCCCTTCGTATTAGTCATTTCCACCCTGGAAAAAAAGCCTGGCTATTACTCAATTAATACCTCTTATCATCTTGTACACCTCTATGAAGTCGCCTCTCATTCTCCTGCACTCCGAAGAGAAAAGCTCCAAATGAGGATATATGAAAGAAAATGTATCTTAGTTTAAGGTTGATGGTGACACTATGTTTCTGGAGGGTCAAGGCAGATGCCCTAATCTTAACCCATAGATTGAAGGAGCATCAAGGTTGCTAGCATTGATCGAAAGACCAACATAAGTCGTTGAACCCATTGGTGTCAACATTTCATTCTCTGGTACACACCAATAGTTTTGAAATCCTTACCTAGACTCCAAGTTGACCCACATGTGTAGCATTACTTGGATAATAAATATGATTGGAAACTTGCTGTCCTGTCAAAAACAGAGAGATGGAATAACTGCATCTTTTTCAGAGAGGAAGGGGGTAAATAGTGGAAGACTGCAGGAAACAGTTCACTATTTACAGGAAGGAACTATGTATGGTTTTCAAAATTGCTGAAAGTAGATGGAAGTTGGTTAATTGATTTATTACTGTCACGTATAATCAGGAACGGTAAAAAAAACTTTGTTACAGTACATTGAGGTAGTACAATGGAAGACGATAATAGAATGAAGAATAAAGTATTTTAGTACAGAGAAAATGCAGTGCAGGCAGATAATATGGTGCAAGGCCATAACAAGATTGGTTGTAAAATCAAGGTTGCATTGTTTCATACTAGGAGATAGTTCAATAGTCTTATAACAATAGGATTGACCTCGAACCTCGTGGTACAAGTTTTAAAGCTTTTGTATTATCTACCCAACGGGACGATGAGAAGAGAGAATGTCTCAATGAGAGATTCTGCTGGTGCTGGAAATGTAGAATAACACACACAAAATGCCAAGGGATCTCAGCACAGCAGAGGAGTTGAGGCAGGCATAGATTGGCCGTGTTTATATAAAATGCTAGGCTAGGTTCAAGGGACTTGGTGGCTAACCCCTGCTCTTATTTTCTTATGTTCTCCAAACTCACAAGCTGGGTCAAAATGGAAAATGGGAGAAAAGGGTGGCTTGGCTCTTTGATTATGCTGGATGCTTTACTGAAGGAGTGAGAAGTGTAGACAGAGTCCAGAGACCGGAGGTCAGTTGGGTTCTGTCATGTGCTGAGCTGTGTCCACACTGCGGTTTTTGTAGTCATGTGTCGAGCAGTTGCTAAATTTGGGGCAGATGTGACTTAGTCACTGAGCCAAGCTTTACCATTCACGGTGAACATTCTCTGCATGAAAGTAACCATTGATTTTCAATCAGTTGAGCTGTTATGTAGATGTGATCTCATTCATCCATAATTGTTTTAAACATTCTCCTTTCTCTCCCATCAATATTAGATAGAAGACTATGAAATAACATATCCTAAATGTATTTAACAGTCTGCCTGCCTCTTGGTGACAAATTACTGTTTGAAAACTATTGACGCCATAAGGTAATGAGGCACAAATTCAGAAGATCATCCCAGATTGATAATGGCAATAATAATTACATACAAACAATCTATTAGTAATCACTTCCTTGTTTCCAACAACTAATTATGTGTGGTTAGTAGTTGTGTGTAGTGGTCCATCCCATTAAAATGTCATTTTCTGGATCAATGCATTTCCCTGGACCTTTGGTCCTTTGGTCCTAACTGCCCTGACAAGAAAGATGGTTCATGTCTGGACATTATAAATGCTCTGACTGTATTGCTGGATAAAGCATTTCTAGAATTAGGATTCATATCTCTTAAAATGGAAATAACCAAATAAATTATGTCAGGTTGAAGATTTATTGGTCATTCATTCTGTTATCTGAGTGGAAGTCTGCTCTGCTGGAGAGATAATGGCACTATAATGTTGGCTGTCTACTTCATCACTAGCTACCAGTCGAGTGTGTCAGCCATTGTGTTAGAAGAATCGGAAGTGTACGTTGAACAGAGGTTATATGTCTCTTCTGAAAGGAAGTGTATTGTTGTGGAATTATAATGCTTTCCCATTTGTCAAGATTGTACCCATCATCAAAGCTCAATAAATTTGGAATTTCAAGATTGGCACATGAATGCTCATGGAACGGTAGGATATGGATCATGTGCAGGCAGAGGAGGTTTACCAGGATGATGCCCGGGGTACATGTTATAAGGAGAGATTGAACAAACTTGGGTTAGTTTTTCTGGTGTGGCACAGGTGGAGGGAAGACTGAGAGATGTCTATAAGGTTGTGGGAGGCATAGATAGAGTAGACAGCCCATATTGTTTTCCCAAGGTCAAAATGTGTGATACTAGAGAAGCTGCATTTAAGTTGCGAATGGGTGTTGAGTCAAGGGTGGTGTGCAGGGCCTGTCTTCGTGATATATATGGTACAGTGCATACCTGGAATGCACTGCCGTGGCTGGTAGTGGAGGCAAATAGGAAAGGGGCATTTAAGAAGTTCTTAGAATGGGGTGATAAGGATATTTCAAAGGCAGGAGAGGTTACTTTAGTTAGGTATATGAATCACTAATTTAATTGGTTCAGTACAACATTGTACACTGCTGGTGCCAAACTGCATCAGTGTCTGCCGCTCCTTTGGGTTCATCAGATGCATGGAGAGGGGGAGTTTGCTACATGGGCAACAGCTTGCTCTGTATATTGTACTGCCCAGGCTGGTGTATCTGGACAGCTAGCACACAATATCCGTGGTCAATCTTGACCGACGGGGCCCTCACTCACTGTGCCCCAAAGGACCCGTTTCTGTGATGCACTGTTCTACGTTCTATGTTCTATGTTCCACGTAAATCCATGGCGATAACATTGCCAAAGAAGCAGTATTTTTTGTAACATTGCAAAAGCAGAGGATAAGTGGTCTTATTTGGAAACCTAACACTATCATATAATCCCACTGTTGAAAAGCATAAAAAGAAACTGCTGACGTTGCAATTCTGAAATAAAAAAAACATTCAAAAGTTCTTAGCAAGTCAGGCAGTATCTATGGAGGGAGAAACAGAGTTAATACTCCAGGGTGAAAAAAATCTTCATCAGAAAAGGAAGGTGAGAAATCAAATGAACTTTGAGGTTCACTTACAGAGAGAAATATAGCACAAAGGGACAGAGTCACAACAGGATTGCTGAGGTAACTTCAGATGTTGCTGGAGCCATCTGGTTGATAGATTAACGAAGGTGGTTAGAGAAAAGGAGAGAACGCAACCCGACTAACATGTTAAAACTGTGAAATTTCATTCTGAGCTGTTGCTGAAACTGAGATCAAAAGAAGAATATTGGAAATACCCATACGTTCCGGCAGTCCTTGGAGAGAGAAAAACAAAGGCCAATATGAGCCTGAGGAGCGGCACTTCACTTCCACTGGGCACGTGGCAGCCTTCAGGACTCAATATATCAAATTTGTCAGATAATTTACATTTTCCATAAGACATAGGAGCAGAATTAGGTCATTCAGCTCATCGAGTTTACTTTGCCATTCGATCTTGACTGATTCGTTTTCCCTCTCAGCTCCATTCTCCTGCCTTCTCCTTGATACCCTTACTAATCAAAAACCTATCAACCTCCGCTTTAAGTCTACCCAATGACTTGCCCTCCACAATGAATTCCACAGATTCAACACACTCTGGTTTTCTTTATGTATCTTGCACTGAAATGAAAAAAGGGAAGTTCAAGAGAGATACGCTGAGCAAATTTTTCACACGTAGAACAGTAGGTGCCTGGAATGAGCAGCCTAGGAGGGAGTTGGAGGCAGGCGGCGGTAGTGGGGTTTCAGATGCTTTTGGATCGGCACAAGAATATGCATGGAATGTTAGGATATGGATCATGTGCAGGCAGAAGTGATTTAGTTTAATTTGACATCATGGTTTGCACAGACATCATGGGCTATACTGCCCTATGTTCTATGTATCAGAGCTAATTCACCTGCCACCCCCTGGGTCCCCTCCTCCTTCCCTTTCCCCTGTGGTCCACTCTCCTCTCCTATCAGATTCCTTCTTCTCCTGGCCTTTATCTTTCCTACCCACCTGGCTTCACCCATCACCTTTTAGCTATCCTCCTTCCTTGCCCCTTCTTCCCACCTTTTTACTCTGTCTTCTCCCTTTCTTTCCATTCCTGAAGAAGGGTCTCAGCCTTCAGAGTTCCTCCAGAATTTTTTCTGTGTTGCTCCAGATTTCCAGCATCTGCAGATGTTCTTGTGTTTGTTATCTGCTGCATTATATTACCTCACTGTCTTCTCTCCACAGACACTGATTGATATGTTGGGTATTTCCAACATTCTCATTTGGTCTTAGGTTCACACATGCCTTCGATTTCACTTTCTCTAATTGTGATCATTACTGCCAACCAGTTTGTTTCATAGGTAGCAGAGCACCAGGTCAATCCTGACCTCATCTTGCTGAGGTTTTGGCCACCTGCCTATAGGAAACATGTTATTAAATTGGTGAGTCATACAAAGAGTCAGAAAAGAGATACAATACTGTTGCCAAGTCTCGATGAACTGAGTTATAGGGAAACATTGGACAAGCTGGACTTTTCTTCTCGGAGTGTAGGAGACGGAGAGGTGATCTTATAGAAGTGTGGTCTTTCATTGATTCAATTATGCTTATTATTCTATAATGGATTGATTGAATATGCCGCAAGAAAATGGTCTCATGGTTGTTTATGGTGACATAATCAGTGTGTACTTTGATAATAAATTTAGTTTGAACTTTAAAGTCGTGAGGGGCATAGTTAAAGTGAACACACTCGGTCTTTTTTCCAGACTGGGGAATGAATAAGTAGTGGGCAAAGATTTAAGGTGAGAGGGGAAAGTTTCGATATGGACTCGAGAGACATTTTTTTTTGTATGGAACAAGCTACCAGAGGAAGTGGATAAGGGAGGTACATTTAAAAGACTGTTGAAGTACGTGGAAAGATTACGGACCATACACTGGTAATTGGGGCAAGACACACAAAATGCTGGAGGAACTCAGCAGGCCAGGCAGCATCTATGGAAAAAAGTACAGTTGACGTTTTGGGCTGAAGCCCTTCTTCAGGGAGCTAGAAAAGGCATGTAATAATGGTAATGACACAATTGTAATGTGGGACTTCAATATGCAAGAGGATTGGGAGAATCAGGTTGGTGTCGGATCACAAGAGAAGGATGTCTACGAGATGGCTTTTTAGAGCAGCTTGTATTTGAGCCGACTTGGGGAAAGGCTATTAGATTGGGCGTTGTGTAATAACCCAGATCTTATTAGGGGGCTTGATATAAAGGAACCCTTAGGAGGCAGTGATCATAATATGATTGAATTCATACTGCAATTTGAGAGGGAGAAGTATAAATCAGATGTATCAGTATCGCAATGGAATAAAGGGGAATTAAAGGCATGAGAGAGGAGCTTGCCCAGGTGGATTGGAGGAGGATACAGGCGGGGATGATGGCAGAGCAGAGATGGCTGAAGTTTCTGGGAATAGTCACAAGGCACAGGATAGATATGACCCACAGAGGAAGAAGTTCTCAAACAGAAGGAGTAGGCAACCATGGCTGACAAAGGAAGTTAAAGACTGCATAAAAGCCAAGGAAAGGGTATATAAGGTAGCACAAGTGAGTGAGAAGTTGGATGATTGGAAAGCTTTTAAAATCCAACAAAAGGCAACTAAAAAAGCTATAAGAAGGGAAATACGAGGGCAGACTAGCCAATAACATAAAGCAGGATACCAAAAGTTTTTTCAGTTATATAAAGAGTAAAAGGGAGGTGAGAGTTGATATTGGATCACTGGAAAATGATGCTGGTGAGGTAGTAATGGGGACAAAGAAATGGCAGATGAACATAATGGGTACTTTGCATCCATCTTCACTTTGGAAGACACTAGCAGTGTGCCAATGGTCCATGAGTATCAGGGAGCAGGAGTGAGTGCTATTGCTATTACAAAGGAAAACGTGCTAGGCAAGCTCAACGGTCTTAAGGTGGATAAGTCACCTGGGCCAAATGGACTTATATCTAAGTCCTGAGAGAGGTTGCTGCGGCGATATTGATCAGGAACCTGTCAATCTCCTCTTTAAATATACCTAATGTCTGCAGCAATGAATTCCATAGATTTACTGCCCTTTGGCTAAAGAAATTCCTCCTCGTCTTTGCTAAGGGGCATCACTCTATTCTGATTCTACTCTGGTTCTCGCCTCTCCCACTATAGGAAGCATCCCCTCCACATCCACTCTATCTATGCCTTTCAATATTCAATAGATTTCAATGTGAGTCTCCTCTACTGTAAAGATGAAGCCACACTCAGGTTGGAGGAACAACGCCTTATATTCTGACTGGGTAGCCTCCAACCTGATGGCATGAACATTGACTTCTCTAACTTCAGCTAATGCCCCACCTCCCCCTCGTACCCCATCCGTTATTTATTTATATACACACATTCTTTCTCTCTCTCTCCTTTTTCTCCCTCTGTCCCTCAGACTATACCCCTTGCCCATCCTCTGGGTTTCCCCCCCTCCCCCTTTTCCTTCTCCCTGGGCCTCCTGTCCCATGATCCTCTCATATCCCTTTTGCCAATCACCTGTCCAGCTCTTGGCTCCGTCTCTTCCACTCCTGTCTTCTCCTGTCATTTTGGATCTCCCCCTTCCCCTCCCACTTTCAAATCTCTTACTAGCTCTTCCTTCAGTTAGTCCTGATGAAGGGTCTCGGCCGGACACGTCGACCATACCTCTTCCTAGAGATGCTGCCTGGTCTGCTGCGTTCACCAGCAACTTTAATGTGTGTTGCTTGAATTTCCAGCATCTGCAGAATTCCTCGTGTCCAGGTTTAAGTCTAACTGTATTCTAGCAGATAACGCCCAATTAAGTTGGCACTGTACCAGTGACAGTATTAAAGTCCATTGTCCTTTCATTAGAAGAAGCAGCATGTTTTATGTTACAGCTGATAATGTTTTCTTTATTCCTACAGACAATTACAAGTTTAACAACACTTATCAGCTGAGGGTTTACACAAATATGTTCACAAAACAAGTTTAAAGTGACAGATTGAACATCAATCTGATTTTGCATGCCCCAGTGTTTATAACTGTAGAAACTTTACTGTGGAAATTCCATTTGTTAAGAACGTGATAGGTGTTTTAGGACTCTTTGCTATGTTTACTTGGGATCACAGAACAAAAGGTACATAGACTAAAGTGCTTAAAGACATTATGCACGCAAATTTGCTTTCATAAGAGCTTTAAATTGCATTGTATTTCAACAAATCATTCCTTCCTGGTTTAGAATTACTTCTCCTTGCAGATTTTCATAACATATAATTAGTTTTATGTCAGCACTAACTCTAAAATTGGCAGTGAATGGCAACATAAAATGCTCTGCTATTCAATTTGGAACATCTATAAAAGGAGTAGATGGAAAGAGGTCTTTACCTTGCATTTGTTGAACTGTTCAGTGTTTTCCAATGGCATTCTGAGATTCTAACTGGCTGCATCACTGTCTGGAATGGAGTGGTCACTGCACAGTATTGGAAAAACCTGCAGAAAGTTGAAAACTCAGCCAGCTCCAACATGGACACTAGCCTCCCCAGCATCAACGACATCTTTAAAAGACAATGCCTCAAAAAGTTGTCATCCATCATTAAGGACCCCCATCATACAGGACATTCCCATTTCTTACTGCTTCCATCAGGGAAGGGGTAGAGGAGCGTTAAGACACACACTCAATGTTTTAGCAACAGCTTCTTCCCCTCTGCCATCAAATTTCTGAATGGACAATCAACCAACTTATGAAGACTACCTCACTATTTTTTTCTTTATTATTACTGCCTATTACACCACAGGCATTTAGGGCAGCAATGAAGGTCCTCCATCACTATCTGTCCTTCACCATCTTCTCTATTATGGCCCAGGTGTGGTTCAGGGTCCTCATTTTTGCTTCTGCACGCAGATGTAGAAGGAGTCTTCATTGCTGTTCCGTAACAATTTTTTTGACCAGTCAGGGCTGTTAGCCCTGAGCTGAACCCCCGAACCTGGGGGACCAGTGGACCACTCTTAGTCTGGCTTCTACACTTTGACCTGTTTGGCTTGGGTAACCCCACCAAGAGTCAAAGCACAAGGCCCTGACTCCGGCCAACATGGCATTTTTTGTATATTTTTATTGTAATTTATAGTATTTTTGTAGTGCTATGTACTGCTACCAAAAAAGCAACACATTTGGCAAAGTCTTGTATGTCAGTGATATTAAACCTGATTCTGATTCTGATTTGGAAACCATGGCTGTATGGACCAGTATCTGAAACCATGGCAAAAAGGACATTGGAATTCCATTAATTAAATAAATCTGAAGTTAGAAGATAATATCACCAAGAGTGGCAATGAAACAATTAGATTTTCTGAAAAATGCATCTGATTTATTTAAGCTCCTTCGGAGAAGGAACAACGCCAGTTTTACCGAGTCTGGCCTGCTTGTTTACCGAGATGTACTGAATAAAGAGCGAAATGCTGAAAGCACTCCGTAGCTCAGGCAGCATCCGTAAAGGGAATCAGAATCAGGTTTAATATCACTGGCATACATCATGAAATGTGTTGTTTTGTGGCAGCAGCACAGTGCAATACATTAAATATACTATAAGTTACAGTAAGAAACATGCAGTATATGTATTGCTGCAGATAACAGTAAAGGTTAGATGAGGATACAGCTGGATCAGCCGGAAAGTGGGATGGAATAGTATCATATGGGTTTAGTACAGACTCTTGTTTCAGGGTTTGCCTTAAGTAAATCGGATATAGGATATCCATATTTGTCTTGAAGCGGCCACATTCCATGATTGCACATTGTTTTCTTGTGTTGGCATTATCTGGTTTTGCTCTGTTTGTCAACCAGTTTTATTTCCCCCGATATGGGGGAATTTCCTGCATTCTACCCCACCTACACTGCTCATAATTTTATATACCTCATCCAAGGAGAACAGAGCCAACCTACCAAGATGTCTGATTCAAGTTTATTTAACGCGCTTACATTGAAACAGAGAGTGAAGTGTGTCGTTTACGTCGGCAAGCAACACAGACTAAGGATGCGCTGGGGGACATTCCGCACGTCTCTCCACACATTCGGGTGCCAACATAGCATCCCACGACGCTCGGCAGAACAACACAGAACACAACAACAGTAGCAAACCAAGCCCCATCCCTCCCCTCAACAATGCACACTTACACTTCTCTAATGCCACGGCAAGCCATCTTCTTCGGCCTCCAGTCTTCAGTGGATTCAGGTTCAGACTGGGATTTGGATTCAGATTCGTAGATACTTGGTCTTCTCTCACCCTAACTGAAGTAACCCATCCCAGGTAATGCCCTGGTGAGTCTCTTCTGCCCTGTCTAGAACCTACACTTCTTTCTTATCTCTTGGTCAGCACGGAACAGTAGGGCCGAAGAGCCTGATTCCATGCTGTGCAACTCTATGACTCTGTAGCCTGGTCAGCAGAACGACATGCAATATTCTTCTCACCAGTGTTTTATAAGTAGTAATTTATTGTGTGGAACGTAACTGCTGGCACAGACATTTTGGGCCAAATGCCTGAATTTATGTTTTTTTTAATGAAAGCGATGAGTAATATTTTTCTCTGATCATTGTAGTTGAATCCAATGGAATATAAAGAGGGTGAAATCAAGATCCCTTTTCTCACTGCAACATCATGTGGGGAGCTTTGCAATCTGTGTGCAGTAACTCGATGCTAAATGTCTGCTAGGGAGAGTATCCAGTAGGAAATCAATGGATATGACATGAAAGATCATCAGATCATCTGGCGTTTCATACCAACAATGCTGCTATAGCTCCAGTATGTACAACAGAGGATGTCTTTGAATCAATTTGTGCTCAAAACTGTAATGACCTGAAGATTGAAAAGGGATCTTAAAGATGTACAATATCTTAGATTTGACCCTCTGTTTCATAACATCTCAGAGAACAGTGAAGCTGTTATGAGGGTGAATTTATTTCTATTTATCAATAACAAATTGCCACAGAAGGATTTGGCAGATTTTATCCAGGAGTTAGAACTCAAAAGTTCAGGATAATTGTTTCCCAAGTCACTGGAGTTTTTTGATTGAATAGATTTGAGCGAGACTGCCAAATGCCCTTAACAAGGTGATGGTAGTGGATATTCATTTCCATCACTGCAGTCCTTCAGAAGAAGGTTCTCCAAAAGCCAGGTCCAAGAATCAGACTCAAGCGTGAAGGACTTGGCAATGGTGTTGAACCTTGAACAATGTGGTTGATTCTTAACATCTAGTGCAGGGGCTAGTAAAGATGTGGAATAACATTCTTTCTCTCACTCTCCTTTTTCTCCCTCTGTCCCTCTGAATATGCCTCTTGCCCATCCTCTGGGTCCCCCCCCCCCCGTCTTTCTTCCCGGACCTCCTGTCCCATGATCCTCTCGTATCCCCTTTTGCCTATCACCTGTCCAGCTCTTGGCTCTATCCCTCCCCCTCCTGTCTTCTCCTATCATTTTGGATCTCCCCCTCCCCCTCCCACTTTTAAATCCCTTACTCACTCTTCCTTCAGTTAGTCCTGACGAAGGGTCTCGGCCTGAAACGTCGACTGCACCTCTTCCTAGAGATGCTGCCTGGCCTGCTGCGTTCACCAGCAACTTTGATGTGTGTTGGTGGAATAAATGTTGTCATTTCCAGCAATGTCCTTGGATTTTCTACAATCCAAAGGCATGAACAGTGAACTCTTCAAGCTAAACTGGTCTCTATCGGTCCCTTTACTCTCTCTCTCCTCCCCTCCCCTGACTTGCCCACTTCCTTCTACACCTGTCCCAGATGCCCCCCCCCACCATTTCTTTTCCCTTCATTCCTCTCCTCCATCCACTCCATCCCCCTGCCTTTGGAGACACCAGAAACTGCAGATGATGGAATTTCAGGCAATTCATTAAAATTAGATTAGCTTTATTTGTCATATTTGCATCAAACCAGCCAGTGAAGTACTTTGATTACCTCAGTTCAAATCAGTGAGACTTGTACTGGAGGCAGCCCGCAAGTATTGCCATGCTTCTGGGGTCGACTCACAACTCACTAATACTACTCCTACCTCTTTGGAATGTGGGAGGAAAATGGGGCACCCAGAGGAAACCCACACATTCATGGGGAGAACATATAAACTCCTTACAGACAGCGGTGTGAATTAAACTCCAATCAGTGATCGCTGGCCCATTAGCAGTACCATGCCACCCTCACCAGAAGGAACTCAACAGGTCAAGTACTGTGGTATCTAGTGAGGGAAATTGAGTACCTGTCCATTGAGGAAAATGGACCAGCATTTTGGGTGGAGTCTCTCCATCTGCTCCTTCTTGGTACAAACAAGAGAAAATTTGCAGATGCCAGAAATCCAAGCAACACACATAAAATGTTGGCCGGAAATGTTGACTGTACTTTTTTCCATAAATGCTGCCTGGCCTGCTAAGCTCCTTCAGCATTTTGTGTGTGTTGCTTCTTCTTCTAGGGCCCTGAGCTCCCAGTGGAGCATAGGCCATAGGTGACCTCCCGTCCCCATCGTCCAAAATCGATGGTATGGTTGGAGTCCATCATTGTTTCTGTAATCCATTCTCTCCACTGTATAGTGGATTGGCCTATATAGCTTCACCAGAGTCCTCGTGGCTGGCCTTACCTGTTTCCACCTCTCATGAGGGGACATAGGGTTGGACTTTGAGTGGCAACCTGAAACATCGACTGTCCATTTCCCTCCACAGGTGCTGCCTGTGCTGCTGAGTTTCTCAAAAATTTTGTGTGTTCCTCCAGCCTCTGGTTTCATGCTTGAGATTCCAGCATCTGCAGTCGCTTGGGTCTCCAATGAAAAGAAGATGTTGTAGATGTATTGATCATTCAATTATTCCATCTGATATCATGGTCTTCCCTGCTTCTCTTTTATTCCAGCCAATCCTTATATTCTTTATCACCCCTTCCTGTCTATACCACGCATTGTGAGTATGGAAATGTCTTTGTTTATGTACATCACGTCCCCATTTCAAAGGAAGTAGCCTAGGGCAGTCTTCTCATCAGTTGTATACTGCAGTCTGCTCAGGCTGAACTCTGAGCCTGATATTTCATCCACAGTGTAATTCCAACTGCTCATTCATCTCTCTCTTATGCACTCATCAGTTCCATTATAACCAACAATGACTTGGGAATGAAAAGTCCCTGGCTTGACCAAGCCATCCCAGATATTTCAGTGGTTAAATCACACTGATTCCTTCCTTTCAATTGCGCTCCAAAACTGTATTAAAAAAAACCTCATCTTGGCCACATACATAGAACTGCTCAGGAACAGTTCCTTCAGCCAACAATATTGTGCCAGACCAAGTAAACTAATAATTAAATACCTATCTAAACCTCCGTATCCCTCCATTCTCTGCACATCCACAGGCAGCACAGCAGTGTGGCAGTTGGCTATTGTGGCGGCAACAACATGGGTCCAATTCCTACCTCAGTCTGTGAGGAGCTTCTAGAATGTTCCCATAACCGCGTGGGTGTCCTCTGGGTGCTCTGCTTTCCTCCCACATTCCAAATGTATATGGGTTAGTAGCTTAATGGGTCACATGTGTGTAATTAGGCGGTGTGGGCTTATTGAGGTGAAAGGCCGGTTACCGTGCTGTGTCTCTATATTAAATGAATCCATGTACCTATCTAAGAGCCTTTCAAATGCCTCTGTTGCAGGCATAGTAGTAATGGATATCAGAATGCTTGTTAGTGCCAGTGATTGGACAGTGTCAATAACCTCCTCTGTCTGCAAGGAGTTTGTACGTTCTGTCTGTGATGATGTGAGCACCTCTGGGTGCTCAGGTTTCATCCCACGTTCCAAAGACATATGGGCTGGTAAGTTGTGGATATGTGATGTTTGCAAGTGGCACATATCACCATATGTTTTAATGTACATAGAAGTGAAGCTAATCTTTACAAGGGTGTGAAAATACATTTCATGCACTTAAAACTGCTGGACCATTGTGGGAATGGTTATCTATTGCAATTTATCTCCATGCCAGTGTGAATATGAGTTTTATACCCAAAGCTGATGTTATGAAATAGCCCTGGACTGGTTATTATCAGATGATTACACTGAAAATACCTAATCGTTGTATAATCCAATTTGGTTTACTAATTTCCTTCAGGGTGAGAAATCTCATTTGAATGTGAATCAAGAAGGACTAACTTTTAATAGTTTACTGAATTCAGGGCCAAAGCTACCAGTGATGGCCACATGCTGTGAATGAAAATATGAATATTGAAAACAAAAATCACTCTAGGAATGCAGGCAGCTCTGTAAGCATTTTATATACACACTTCGGCCTCTTTATTAGGGCACTGCAGCCCAGCCACTTCAGGATTCTACGTATTGTGTGTTCAGAGATGTTCTTCTGCACACCACTGTTATTTAATTTCCTATCAGCTTGAATGAGTCTAGCCACTCTTCTCTCTCAATAACAAGGCATTTTTGCCCACAGTGCTTCCACTTACTGGATTGTTTTTGTTCTTGCACCATTCTCTGTAAACTCTAGAGACTGTTGTGCATGAAAGCGCCAGAGGATCAGCAGTTTCTGAGATACTCAAACCACCCCATCTGGCACCAATTATCATTCCACAGTCAAAGTCACTTATATCACAATCCTTTCCCATTCAGATGTTTGACCTGAACAACAACCGAATCTCTTGAATGTGCCTGCATGCTTTTATGCATTGAGTTGCTGCCACATGATTGGCTGATTAGATATTAGCAATAATGAGCATGTTAAATGGTGTAGCTAATAAAGTGGCCACTGAAGGTTTACATCAATGTGATAATGAATATATAAACTAAACAGAAGTGTACAATGTGGAGGTTACATACAGGAAATAACTCTTTCATTTCAACTACAGAAGAAGGCTATTTGGCCTGTCAAGTTAATGCCAGATTCCATCAGGAAGGTCTTCTTATAATTTTATAAACCATTGGTTAGGCCACGGTTGGAATATTGTGTGAAGTTCTGGTCACCACACTGTAGGAAGGACCTGATTGCACTAGAGGCGGTCCAGAGGAGATTCGGCAGGATGTCTTCTGTAATGGAACGGTTCAGGATCGAGGAGACGTCCAAGAGGACCACAACCTTGTCATGGTTTGGAGCTTAATGACCCAGAGAGTTATGTTGGTTGGAGTGAAGGCTTTATGGTCTGGCTCTTGGTAGGGTCACCCATGCCAAACAGGTCAAAGGATAGAGGCCAGACTTAGAGCTATCCACTGGTCCTCCAGTTTGGGGGGTTTAGCTCAGGGCTAACAACGCTGACTGGTAAAACAAAATTGTTACCGAAACAGCAATGAAGTGCGACAGTATTCACCCAGAACTTGCATGACTGACTGTAATGAAAACCGAGTTACTGACATGATGAAGGAAGCCTTGAACACCATCAGAGATGGAGGACCTGCATTGCTGCCTTAAACGTTGGTGGCTTAACAGGCAGTCGAGAGAGAGAGAGAGAGTACTAAGGAGTGTCTGCAAAATCCTGGGTTTGTTTTATTTTGTGTGGAGGTGGCTGAGGAGCTACTTGATAAAAGATTTAAAAATTATGAAGACATTGAAAGAGTAGATACTTGAAAACGTTTCCACTTGGCGGAGATGACTAAAGCTAAAGGGTGTAGATTTATGAAGAGGGAGAACACTTTGACCCAGAGGATGCTGGGAGTCACTGCCAGAGTGGGTGCAGCAAACAGATGCTCTCACGACATTTAACAGGTGTCTGGGCAAACTTCTGCATCACTGAGGAATGGAAGGCTGTGATCAAGTACGTACTGATAAATGAATATAAGTGAGTACCTGATAGTTATCAGCCCGTTTCTGTGCTGTATGTTTCTATTGCAGTTCCACTTTCTACTCATGATTTGCTTGCTGGAGAGCAGCAATTTGTTCCTGTGATGCCCATGAACTCCCTTTTGATTCTATTGCCACTTATCTGCAGTGACTGGCAATTTACAATAGCCAGCTAATTTGTCATCTATTGGGATAAGTGAATAAGCCAGAGTACCATGGTTTCCCACGCAGTCACAGGTGGTGTCATGGTGAGTGCTGGCAATGACTGAACCCAGGTCCAGAGAAATGACAGATTCACGTGTAGAGAAAGAAACAAGAGTTTATACATCATAATTAAAACAGAACATCAGCAGCTCAACCCAGCAACACCAGTCAAAACAAGGACCCCACGAGAATTGCTAATTGGGAGTCTGCTTTAAATGATCACAGAACGTAGAAAACCCACGCCAATCAAAATAAACTTAGCAAGATTAAACAGAAAGTACAAGGGCTTAACATCTTCAGTAAGACAACAATGATCAAATACAGGTGCTCTAGAAACCTCAGAGCCCAAGGCTTATTTATATTTATATCTATATAAATAGATAGTTTTTGTTTTACCAGAGACTCGACACGCTCACCACACAGACCCTCAGGGCTCATGATAGATAGAGCATGCAAATTCCACATCGGCAGATGACATGGCCGTGAATTGATTCTGGATCCCTGGAGTCATAATGCAACAGTTACTCACACAACCTGCCAGCCTTCCAAGTATTGTTGCGGAATTCTCCTGGGATCATGTACATCCAGAAGATTGACTATCTAGAATTCGGTGCAAGAAAAAAAAGTAAATACTTTCCATTGAAACTTTAATGCAAATTCCAACCATCTTAAGTATGTCAACTTGATTCTAAATTTATCTTAGACTGCAGAACATTTTTGAACCCATATATAGGAAGTGTTTGGAGGGAAATGGGATAAATGCTGGCAAATGTGATTATTAATTTATTGTGATGCATCTCGGAGCTCTTTGAACCTTGCCGCCCAGCAATCCCCTAGTTACCGTATCCTACTCAGGGGACAAGTTACAATGACCAATTAACCTACCAATATACCACAGTCTTTGGACTGTGGGAGGAAACTGGAGCACCCAGAGGAAACCCATGCAGTCACAGGGGGGGACGTACAATCTCCTTACAGTCAGCAGTGAAATAAATAAATCTGATTATCTTAGACTGAAATCTTAAAAAATATATAAATAGATAGTCCTCAACACAGGACCTTTATTAAGGTCCTCAACACAGGACCTTTATTAAGTTTTATGCCATTGTTGGCAAGACTGGTAATTATTGTTCATCTTTAAATTCCCCTTGGATTGAGCAGCGTGATGGGCTGAGTGAAGAACCGTTAACAGCCACCCACATCTCTTTAGTTCTGAAGACGTGTGGACCAAATTAGGTTAAGATGGCAGAAGAATTAAAATGGGTCCTATCACAATCAAGTGGTCCCAATGTTAATAATATTAGTTTGTTTTAATTACTTAATGCTTCAATCTAAATTTCCCAGCAACTAGAGCAACAATATTGAATTTCTGTCTGGCAATCATAGGGATAAATTGTACTTACGTTATAGTCATAGTCATACTTGACTGTATATCCTTGGTACCTCAGAGCAGATTAACAGTTATGGTATGAGAGATCAATATCATCTACCACCCCATGAGCCTCTGCATCCAGCATGTAAGTCTCCGTAATTTCCACCATCTCCAGCAGGATCACCAGGACCACCAAGCACATCCCCCCTCTCCCCCCCCAACTTTCTCCTTTCCGCAGGGATACTTCCTTGTCCATTCATCTGTCCCCACTGCTCTCCCTCCTGGTGTTTTCAGTATCCTTGCAAGCAGAGCAAATGCCACAACCTGCCCTTACACTTCCTCCTTCACTACCATTCAGGGACCCAAACAGTCCTTCCCGATGAGTTGACTCTTCACCTTTGAGTCTGTTGGGGTGATATACTGTGTCCGGTGCTCGCGGTATGGCCTCCTTTATAATCAGTGAGACCCGATATAGATTGAGAGACCGCTTCACCGAGCAACTACTAGAAAAAGTGGAATTTCCCAGTGTCCAGCCATTTTAATTCTACTTCCAATTCCCATTCTGACATACCAGTCGATGGCCTCTTTTACTGCCATGAAGAGGCTACATTCAGGTTGGAGGAGCAATGCCTTATATTCCATCTGGGTAGCCTCCATCCTCATGGCATGAACACTGATTTCTCAAACTTCCAATAATTGCCCCCCTCTCCCTCACCATTCCCCATTCCCTCTCTCACCTTATCTGCTTACCCGCCCATCACTTCCCTCTGGTGCTCTTCCCCCTTCCCTTTCTTCCATGGCCCTCTGTCCTCTCCTATCAGACTCCCCCCTCTCCAGCCCTTTATTTCCTTCACCAATTGACTTTCCAGTTCTTTACTTCACCCCTCTTTGATTTCTAGTATCTGCAGATTTTCTCTTGTTTGTGATTCTCTTAGTTGTGGTATGCATCCTGGGGTAGTCTCTGTTATTTGTAGAATGATGAAGAACAGGAGCAGATACAGACTGTTCAGCCCTTTGAGCTTCCTCCGCTGGTTTTCAGTGTAGTCATGACTAATCATCTACCTTAATGCAACAGGCATGTTGTTTGCCAGAGTCCCTTGGCTTCCCTTTTGTGTATCTAGACATTATCTGTTCCCTTAATATCTCCAGTAACGTGGCCTGCACAATCTTCTGTGGAACAAGATTCATCACAACTCTGAATGAAGATATTTCTCCTCGTCATAGCCTGTGGTTCTAGTTGACCCAGAGATTAGAAAAAACCCCCCACATCTAGCCTATCTAGCCCTATCAGAACTTTGCACATTGCAAAGAGATGACTTCTCATTCCTCTAAACTCTTTTATCTACATGCTGAGCCAACCTATTTTCTCTTCCTATTAGAACAGGGGTTCCCAATCTGGGGTCAATGACCCCTTGCTTAATGTATTGGTCCATGGCATAAAAAAGGTTGGAAACCTCTGTATTACAGGAACCTTCATGGTATTTTCTCTCTTTTCATTCATACAGCCACCTTTAGTCAGTGTTATTTTTAAGCTATCAATGTGTAGCACAGGAGAACCAACTGCAAACAGTCATCTCCAGCTTCTGTTCAGAGAGAAAAATGCAAATTCTTGATCATCTGATGCATTAATAAAATATTTTCTCTTATATCAATACCACACTCAAATGACGCTCATAGAATTTAGCCATGCATAATCATATATTAATAAATGCACTTCAATTATTTAAAACAACAGGAGAAGCATTATAAAATCTTATACATGGAAAGCTTCTAAATTTAGCTCCTTAATAGATTTATATTATGGGGAATTTTAGGCCTTGCATCCTTTCTCTTCGGTTTGTGCTTCTCTTTAAAACAAAATAAAGAACATTGTGCTATAACTAAGTTTTATTATGTGTGAGTGACAGAAAGACATTAGTATGGATTGTTCTAATAATTCAAACCTCGGGCAATTTTCTACGACCTTGTGCGCTTTATTGATGTTGCCGATAATCTGACAGAATCAAAAACAAAAATAAGCAAGATATTCCTTCTTGGCTGTAGGAAGGTTCCCCGCTGAGTAATTAGCTGAGCTCAGCTCCTGGTTCAAACTGAAGCCTCTGAGTCGATCGCTTCTGGAGCAGTGGTGTTGGGGGTAACGTGAGTTGGTACCTGGCCTTAACAATGAAAAGATTCCCTCAGGAATTTTGGGACCTCTGTTCTAACAGTAGATTTATGTTACTGTCACAGAGTTATTGAGTTATAAAGTAATACAGCATGGAAGTAGGCCCTTCAGCCTGACTCATCAATGCTGACCCAAGTGCACATCATATTAGTGATCTCCCTCAGAGCTGAAAACCAGTAGTTTGGGCTGAAGCCTTTGTTCAGGGGCAGATGAGATACCCTGTGCTGGAGTTGCACTCTTGGGGAATGCTGGCTGTAAACTTGTGGGCTTTCTGGTCATCACATTACAGGAAGGATGTGGACATCTTGGAACAGGTACAGAAAGGATTCACCAGGATGCCGCCTGGTTTAGAGAGTATGAACTATATGCAGAAGTTGGAGAAACTCGGGATGTTTCCTCTGCAGTGTCAAAGGCTGAGGGGAGACTTTTTTTTACAATTATGAGAGTCATAGTTAGGGTAGGCAGTCAGAATCTTTTTTGCAGGAAAGAAATATCAAAAATTCTAGTGGACATGCATTTAAGGTGAAAGAGGGAAAGTTTGAACTGTGGGGCAATTTCTTTACGCGGAGCGTGATGGAAGCCTGGATTAGGCTGCCAGGGGTAGTGGTTATAGTGCATACAAATACTGCGTTAATAGGGTTTTAGTTAGACACATGAAAATACAGAGAATGGAAGGATATGCAGTAGAATCCACTGTACATCCCTCCATTCTCTGCATCTGAGTAGCTGAAGTTCAGCCAAAAGGGATTTAATTTAATTTGGCAATGTGTTTAGCACAGGCAACATGGACATGTTCCTGTGCTGTACTATTCTTTGTTCGATGTAAAATAAAACTTCTTCTCAAGGGCCTGCTGTCTCTTAGGTGACGATAAAGGTAGTACTTATTCTTGTACTGAAGACTGCGCTCAACATCCAGTCAGCTTTTCAACTTGTGTGTCTGGGAACCAGCAAGAGTATTCAGCACATAGATTCTGTCAGACAAACTCAGTTATCATGATCACAGTCCTGGTTTCCCATTTCACTCTCCACCTCAAAGTGTATTCCCAGGCCGCTGTGGCTGTTAGTTCCATAAGACCATAAGACAAAGGAGCAGAATTAGGCCAATCAGCCCTTCAAGTCTGCTCCGCCATTCCATCATGGCTGATTTATTATCCCTCTCAACCTCATACTTCTGCCTTGAGCCCATAACCTTTGACACCCTGACTAATCAAGATCCTTTTATCAACCTCTGCTTTAAATCTACACAATGCCTTGGCCTCCACAGCCATCTGCAGCAATGAATTCCACAAATTCTCCACTCTCTGGCTAAAGAAATTCCTCCTCATCTCTATTCTAATGGGACATCCTTATCTTCTGAAACTGTGCCCTCTTGTCCTACACTCCTTCACTGATGGAAACTTACTCTCCACATTCACTGTATCGAGGCCTTTCAGTATTCATTAGGTTTCAATGAGATCCCCTTTTATTCTCTAAACTCCAGCAATTACAGGGACAGGGATATCAAACACTCCTCATATGATAACCCTCTCATTCTCTGAAATATTCTCCTCTGAACCCTCTCCAATTCCAGCACATCCTTTCCTAGGTAAGGTGCCTAAAACTGCTCACAATACTCCAAGTGTTGTCTAAACTATGCCTTATAAAATCTCAGTATTATATTCTTGCTTTTATATTCTAGTCCTCTCAAAACAAAGTTCATTGTCTTTGTTGATCATAGTTGGAGTAATGAAATCATAAACTTGCCTGGGTCAGAGGGGTGGGTGAAGGATACAAGGTAGTAGTCAATCACTTGCTCATGAATACAAATTCTTCCTTCCTTCTTCATAGCTGTCAACCTGGCACATGAGCCTGTCTGTTGGCCTTCAACAATACAGTAGGTTACCATTCACGGAAATTGTGTTGTTATTTATTGTAATCCCAATGATCACCCCAAATTATTTTATTATTTATTTTGTACATTAACATAAAACAAGCAATTGTATATTGTCACTCTCTCTTTCATCTCAATCAATTTGTAACAGAGTAAACTTCAAAACTGGGAGAAGTGAAAAATAGATAATAGTTTCACAATTAGTGTAAGAATTTTCCTGTTAGTGTAAAACAGTTGTTACCCTTTATTGTCTGAAACATTCATCCCATCCCTATCTTGTTCATTACAATGTGACTACATCAAGCTCACCAAATTGCATTTTCTTCCACTTGTTTTCCCTGGTCAGTCCCAGCCGTCAGGAATTACATTCCACTAAGAACATAAGTCTTGCAAAGTCTTGCCTTTCTCTTCCTCGCACCGAGCAGACCGTCCAATGATGAAGGTGACGCTGCGTCTGAACTTGAAAGATTCACCTTTAGGAACCTGCACAGTGTTTTCTGTTTGACCCTGGGTTGAAGCAACTCCTCCATTGTAAACCTTCTGATAACTGATCACTCTGGAGTTCGTTGATGTCATGTTTGTCAGTGGTTGCAATCTGCTGAGCTGTGGAGTGTGTGGTTATCATCAGCGTTTAGCCGGGGTGTGTCCGCCTCTTAAATGATGTGCTGCACTTAACCTTACCTCAGTCGACAGGCAAGGACTTACCTACTATCATTTGCAGTGGAAGCATCAGAGACAAAAGAGCAGGAGGATGGCTGGTTTCCGTGGTCTGAAAAAGTTCTGGAAGGTGTGTAAAAAACAAACTGGATGTAAAAATACGAATGTTGAAGTTGAATGAATTGCTGCTGTTTCATCCTTGCAGGGAAGTGCAGTTTACAGTATTTTCACTCAATGTGTTTGGTTCAGCGGATGGAAAGGGAGGGGGAGCGGAATGGGACAGAAGTCTGGAAGTTGCATTGCAATGCCGGTTATTGTTCTCAGAGGTAGCATTTTGTCCTACCCAGTGACAGGTAAGATTTATGAATGGGGAAAATAATGGTGAAGCAAAGATTTTGTTAGTGCGGTATATTATCTGCGATTTGAATTGACTCGGAACTGGTGATGTGCACTGACAGCACAGTGAGGGAATTGTCTTTTGGGACACCCCTGATGTGAAGATAAGGAGGTTGCTCGGTAGTTCCTGATATGATTAACATGCAATAATGTAACCTAAAACTGCACTGATTGCCATGTACACTAAAGCAAGTTTAATTTAATAACAGGATCTTGTCCAGCGCTCATCATATTTTCATAAGGCTCCTAGTTGTGAAGGATTTCTGTAGCTGTGTGCAGTGTGGTAATATATTTATTTACTAAAGGAAATGGATAGTTTTTCTTTGGAAGTTTTTAAGGAAAAATGTATGTTCTGCTAATCTTGCTCGCTTCTAAGTGAGACGAATTGCTGCCTTCAAATTGACTTTTATGCAAATTCATTCTATTTTGCATGAGTAGAATAAGTCTAATCTTTTAACTCTGATGAACTAATGTTCAAAAAATAGATACGAACTCTCGATTGATACCTAATAAAAATAACTGCAAAGTTATGAGTTAGTTCAATTACTTAAATCTGATTTTTAACCTAAACTTATGAACTCTATGTGGAAGGTTACTTACAGTGGATCACAGCACCCAAACTAAACTTGTGGCAACATTTAATGCGGCTACAATGTTTGCAGTTTGCGGAAACTATCCTTCTGTAGATGCTCAATAAACTGTGTGCTATATTGTGCCACTAATTAAATATTAATAGCAAGAAAATGCAAGAACTGTAACTTCATTATTGCAAAGCTGGAATTGTAAATTATTTATTCTCATTCAAATAATGGTAGAAAACAAAGGCAGAGAGGTAGATTTCAGACAAGGAAAAGTGTTGGGCTGGATTGATTCAAGGCTCACTGCAAGAATGTAGCTCAGACAATGCGAGAAAATATGGATTGGTTACAAACATTACTTCAGGGCAACGGACTAGATTTTTTGTGGAGTGCGGCATCTTGTAGCACACGTCCTTGGTCCCCGCACCCTTTAATAGATAGATAGATATACTTTATTAATCCCGAGGGAAATTTGGTTTCGTTACAGCCGCACCAACTAAGAATAGAGTGTAAATATAGAACTACAAAAAAACCCCAACAATCAAACACCAAAATGCAAACTATGCCAGATGGAAAATAAGTCCAGGACCAGTCTATTGGCTCAGGGTGTCTGACCCTCCACGGGAGGAGCTGCACATCCGAAACAAAGTTATCTTGCAACAAAACAAGTTTGAGATGTAATCTGAGGGTATTCGGGGGGATGAGGGTGTTTCTGGGACCCTGGTAGCAGAATGATCACTAGGTGTATCCTCTAAAAATGGCAGTGAGATGAACACGGAAGTAGTGGTTTCCTGGACTGTAGAAGAATGAGGGCAGATTTAATAGAGATATGCAGATTATGAGGGGTATCGATAGGGTAAGTGAAAGCAAGCTTTTCTTTCCACAGAGATTGAGTGAGACTAGAGCTAGAGGTCATAGGTTAAGGGTGAAAAGTGAAATATTTATAGGGAACCTGAAGGGGATTTCCTCACTTAAAGGATGGTGTGGGTGTAGAACGAGCTGCCAATGGAAACGGTGGATGCAGGTTTGATCGTAACTTTTAAAAGCAATTTGGATAGATACGTGGATGGAAGAGGTGTGGGGGGCTGAGGTCCAAATGTAGATCGATGGGACTAGGCAGAATAGTTTGGCGCACTAGATGGCTGAAGTGCCTGTTGGCCTGTTTATGTTCTGTAATGGTCTATGACTCTCTTAAATGTAAAAAGAGAAACAAAGGTTGAGTGGAAAAATAAGGGGCAGACCGGAAACCTAAAGAGAAAGAAAATTCCCAGCAATGATTAACTGCTTGAGAGGGGGGAGATTGAAGAGCTGCAGTTGTTTCCATTCTGCACCACTGCGGTTGGAAGGAATGGATTTAGCAATTACCTCTTCAGAGTTCCAACCCTCTTTTTTTTCCTGCGCTGAGTTTAATGGACATTAATTTGTAATATTGTAAATCTGGCCATCCTTAAAAGCAACAGTAAGATGAAGAGTGAGATGCTGTTTGTACAATGCAGAAGAGGTGAAGCATTGAAACCCAACCAACAGGCACAGGGGATACAATACCAAAAGTGGAACAAGGAGGGATGGGGCTGGGGGTGTGGGAGGTGAAAGGGGAAGGGCCCCATCCCTTCAGTTCATTTGCAAAGATTTATAAGATTTCCATTGCAACAGTGGGCCCTGAAAGCAGGGGATGAGTAAGGCAATGATCGACTCTCCCAACATGGGAGCAAGGCTGAGATTCTCTCCAGTACCAATTCTGTTGGCAAATTTGTGCCTTAATAATTTTATGCACTGTTTAAAGACCATAACTAATTCCACCAAAATTTAACAAGATGACTTGTGGCAAGCTGAATTTAAACGCCAGGCCAGATTGAAAAGGTCAGGGTGTCTGGGCCGGTTCAGTTCGCTGTTCGGCAAGGTTTACACATCCCTGCACTGAACTGAGGCCGTGGCCTGCATCTAACAGGCTACTGAACCAGCTGCGGTGGTGCCTGGCTTTGTGCCTGGCAACTCACTCTCGCGAAACCTCAGTTTTGAACGCCCATTTGCTTACTTTTATTGTTTGCACAATGATTTGTTTTCTCTGCACATTGTGGGTTTGGCAATCTTCTTTCTTTAATGGGTTTCTTTGTTTTGTGACTGCCTAAGGGGAGATGAATCTCACGGTTGCATAAAGTATACAGTACACACTTTGATAATAAAAGCACTTTGAACCTTTAAGAGAATCTAGAATTGTATTTATCCTTTTGTATTTGGTGTATATAATATCTACATTGTTTGTTCTTTCATACTCTTTTGATATACTCCTGTATGAAATGAGCTGGCGGGTGGCACAAATGATAATAAACCAGCAAATTAAACACAAAAGATTCTGCTGATGCTGGAAATCCAGAATAACACACACAAAATGCTGTAGGGGCTGAGCAGGTCAGGCAGTATCTATGGAGAGGAGTAATCAGCTGACCTTTCGGGTAAGACATTTAATCAGGACTGGAAAGGAAGTGGGGAGGAGGCAGAGTGACAAGCTGGGGGAGGGGAAGGTGCGTGGGTTCAAAGTTCAAAGTTTCAAGGTAACTTTATTATCAAAGTAGAAAATATCTCACCGTATACTACCCTGCGATTCATTTTCTTGCGGGCATTCACAATAAGCAGAAAGAAACCCAATAGAATCAATAAAAAAACCTACACATAAAGACAGGCAAACAACAGTGTGCAAAAGACAACAAATAGTGCAAATGTAAAATAAAGAAATAAATAATAAGTAAGTAAATAAATAATAATAAGTAATGCAACCCGACCCACTGAAAACTTCCAGCAATTGTTGTCTTATTTTAGATTTCCAGCTTTGGCAGTTTTATTTTTGATTTTTCCTTCTCTGCTAATAGGCTGTTGGGTGAACAGTGGCCAAATATACTAACGATAGTGAAATATGTCAACAGTGAATTTGCCTATTAGATGTATCAAGTTTTAGTGACATGATTCTATTTGTGAAAGCATCTTCATTCTCAACCTTCATTGTTATATACCCAAGATAGAAATATAGCATATGATATCCATTTTCAGGAGTAAACAAAATTTGAGATGAGCTATCAAAGAGGGCAGGAGTTAATCTAACAGGTCAGCATAATGTTGTGAGTGGGAGGCATTGCTTTTGCTAATGGAACAGGTTTCTCTCAGGAGGTGTTAAAACTAATACATTGGAGACAGTGTTTACTTGCAGTTCTGGAAAGCATTTGACAGTGCTGTTTACTTGGAGAGCTGAAGCACATTTGACACTGTTACAGTATATTGATAGGGAAAAAATTACTGCATGTAATCCAAACACAGGCTAGATACCAGAATGAAATAAAAATGGATTGGTTGCTAGACATTAGACAGGTAATCTGATTGGCAGCCAATTTCTAGTTGCCACAAGCTTTATTGTCAGATACATACTGTTTAAGGTTTCTCTGATCCACATTGAGGAAGTAGTGGACTCCAGCGTTGAAAATTTAATCAAACTGGCAAAGGAGAGCGTATCAAGCTCAAAAGGACTGTGTGATATGTTTGATCAGGGCATGGGAAGATGGCAGATGCCATTAAGCACATGGTATGTGACTATGTCACCTCTGCCAGAGGAGCGGTTCATGTCAACTATACGCTGAAAGCATCTGTTTTCATGACTTATCACAGGAAAAGAGAAGCTTTGGCATTTTGGTAGACAGGTCTGCAAAAACCATCAGTAGATTGCTCACTGAAAATCTAATTGAAAACTGCAGATGCTGGAAATCTAAAATAGCACCAGAAAATGCTGGTAAATGTTTGAAACTTTTACCTGTTTCGCTTTCCACATTTGCTGTCTGGCCTGTTGAATGCTTCAAGCATTCTCTGATTCAATGCTCTTTGTCAGTTTAAATATATATATATATGAATGAAATATTGGCCAGGGTATTTTGTGAAGAGGAACAACTTGCAAAGAGAAAATTGGTAAATTGGTTCACATAGTTATTTTGTAAATAACACTTTTCTTTGCATTTCTGGTCAGATGCTAACTGCATTTCAATGGCTTTGTATCTGTACTCGGCACAATGACAATAAAGTTGCATCTAATCTAATCTAAACATATACCAAAGGTACTTTGAAAATTGTTCTGCATGCAAGTTGAGGTAGTATAAGGGCAAACAATAACAGAACGCAGAATAAAATGTGACAGTCACAGAGAAAATACTTTGCAATCAGACAATAAGGTACATGGCTGTGGTGAGGTAGATTGTGAGGTCAAGAGTCCATCTTATCATACTAGGAACCATTACTAGGGAAATAACAGGAATTTGCCATTCAACCCAACGTACTGTTGTGCCTTGCAATAATATCACAGTAGATTTTTTATCATGGTGCCACTTCCCTGCACTGACCTCATGTCCTTTGATTCATTAACATTCAAAAGCCTAGAACAGTGGTACTAACAGTAAACATGCATAGTTCCCTGAATGTGACATTGCTGTAAGTCAGGGTGATGAAGAAAGCATTTGGCACACTGGCCATAAGACCACAAGACAAAGGAGCAGAATTAGGCCATTTAGCCCATTGAGTCTGCTCCGCCATGCCATCATGGCTGATCCCAGATCCCACTCAACCCCATACACCTGCCCTCTCGCCATATCCTTTGATGCCCTGACTGATCAGGAAATGGATCAACTTCCACCTTAAATATACCTACAGACTTGGTCTCCACTGCAGTCTGTGGCAGGGCATTCCACAGATTTACTGCTCTCTGGCTAAAATAAATTCCTCCTTACCCCTGTCCTAAAGGGTTGCCCCTCAGTTTTGAGGCTGTGCCCTCTAGGTCTGGATAGCCCCACAATAGGAAACACTCACCCTATCTAGTCCTTTCAACATTTCGTCGGTTTCAATGAGATCCCCAGCATTCTTCCAACTTCCAGTGAGCACAGGCCCAAAGCTGCCAAACGCTCCTCATATGTTGACCCTTTCATTCCCAGAATCATCCTTGTGAATTTCCTCTGAACTCTCTTCAATGACAATATATCATTTCTGAGATATGGGGCCCAAAGCTGTTGACAGTACTCTTTCAGTCAGGGTATTAATCCTCTTCATGTCCACTCTATCTAAACCTTTTGATATTCAATAGGTTTCCATGAGATCCCCTCCTCATTCTTCTGAACTCCAGTGAATACAAGCCCAGAGCCATCAAATGCTTCTCATATGTTAAACCTTTCATTCCTGGGGTCTTTCTCATGAACCTTCTCTGGACCGTCTCCAATGCCAGCATATCCTTTTATAGATAAGGGGCCCAATTGTGCTCATAAAATGCCAAGGGTGATCTGACCAGTGCCTTAAAAAAAAACACAGCATTTCATCCTTGATTTTGGCAACACACGTTCCACTAGTTCCACTAGTTATAGCTTGCCAATCTGTGAATGATCCATTTATTCCTGGGTTTCCCTCTGATAACCAATCCCCAATTCTACCCCAGTTATATTACCCCCAATTCTGTGTGGTCTGGCCTTGTTGAGCAAGCTGGATGATGGTTGGGATACTGTTCTTTTTTGTGCAGGGCGGCGGTGAGTTTGTTGTTTCTCTCTGAACGACTTTCATGTTCTTTCTTCGTTTCGTGGCTATCTGGAGAGAACGAATCTCAGAGTTGTATATAGATACATGCTTTGAAAATAAATAAACGTTTGAATCTTTGGAACCTTACCTAAAGCCTTCTGTAAATCCAATATCAACATGTCCGCAGGCTCACTCTTACCTATTCTATGAGTCACATCCTTAAAGAACTAATCAATGTGATTTTCCTTTCATAAATTCATGCTGACTCTTTTCATTGTGTTCTGTTATTACATCACTATAGATTAGAATATTTTCCCAGCTCTGTTATTAGGCTAGCAGGTTGATAGTTCATTGCCTGTTCTCTCTGATTTTTCTTAAATAGTGGTCTCACCGAAACAACTTTAGCATCTTAACCGTTTGAAAGTTGACAACTGAAGCATTTGTTATTCCTAGAATCACTTCCTGGAGCTCAGTTATTATGAGTAATGATTTCACAACTTAACATATCCATTGATATGTTCTCTTCAGGGGGTTTTCAGGTTTCCTTGAACATAAATTGCCTTGTTTTCTTTTTCCAATCCTCTGTACTCCACGGTGCCGACAAATTTCCTGATTTCTCTGGATAATTGTCAACTCAAGGCAAATATTTGCATAAGAAATAAGTTAAAAGTGATAAATATTCTGTCAGAGAAGTCGAGGATGAATTGCTTTCTTGAAGCTATGTTTAATGAACACCTTACTGTTCTGGAATAGTTATTTTACACAAATATATGTGTGGTGCCAAAGAATTTAATTTTCCCTGCAATTTTGGTCAAGAATCATGGGATCATAGAAACATACACCCAGTGGTCACTTTATTCGGAACCTCCGGTACCTAATATAGTGGCCACTGAGTGTATGTTCATGGTCTTCTGCCACTGTAGTGCATCTCCTTTAAGGCTCAACATGTTGCGTGTTCAGAGCTGCTCTTCTGCACACCACTCTTGTAATGCATAGCTACTTGAGTTCCTGTCGCCTTCCTGTCAACTTGAACCAGCCTGGCCATTTTCCTCTGGTCTCGCTCATTAACAAGGCACATTCATCCACAGAACTGCGGACAATGGATTTTTTTTTGTTTTTCGCACCATTCTCTGTAAACTCAAGAGACCATTGTACATGAAAATCCCAGGAGATCAGAGGTTTCTGGGATACTCAAACCATCCTGTCTGGCCCCAACAATCAATGCATGGTCAAAGTTACTTAGATCACATTTCTTCCCCATTCTGATATTAGACCTGAACATCAACTGAACCTCTTGACCCTCTCTGCATACTTTTATACATTGTGTTGCTACCACGTGACTAGCTGACTAGATATCTGCATTGATGAGCAGGTGTACAGGTGCACCTAATAAAGTTGCCACTTCTATTAATGGAAGTTCTGTTCTGTGTCCAAACAGATCTTGATATTCCAAGCTTGGTTTGCATACTGTTTATACAGACTAATCAATGAACAATGCATTGAGGTAGAATAAGGTAAAAACAATAACAATACAGAATAAAGTGTAACAGTTACCCAAAAAAGTGCAGTGCAGGTAAAAGATGAAGTGCAAAACGATAACAAGGTAGATTGTAAGGCCAAGAGTCTATCTTATCATACAAAAGGTTCATTGAAAGGTCTGATAACAGTGGGGTAGAAGTAGTCCTTGAGCCTGTTGAGACATGCTTTCTGGCTTTTGTGCTTTCAGCCCAATGGGAGGGGAGTGAAGGCAGAATGTCTGGGCTGTGTGGGATCTTTGATTATGCTTGGTGCTTTAGAGGCTGTCAGAGGTATAGATAGAACCTACCAAGGGGAAGCTGGTTCCAGTGATGTGCTGAGCTGTGTCCACAACTCTCTGGATATTCTCGTCATCACATGCAGAACAATTGCCATCTCGAGCTGGGTTGAATCTAAGAATGCTTTCTTGGTTACCTTGGTCCCCTTCCCATTCAAGTGCAGTTCACCATTATTTTACAGGTCACCTCTACCCCAGAAATGACCCCAATGATCTAAAAACCAAATTCAAAGATCCAAAGGTTAAAAAGGTTAAGAGGTCCAATTTGTCAGAGAAATGTATACAAGTACATCCTGAAATGCTTTTTCTTCACAAGCATCCACAAAAACAGAGAAGTGCCCCAAAAAATGAACAACGGTTCAACGTGAGAACCCCAAGGTCCTCCCTCCCGCGCATAAGTGGCAGCAAGCAATGATCCCCCCTCCCACCCAGCACAAAAAAGCCCATCCACTAACAAGCACAAGCGTGAGCTAGGCGGTAGCAAAGACACAGACTTGCAATTACCCCAAAGAATATCACATTTCATCTGGCATTCGACAAACCACAGGTTCTCTTTCTCTCTAATAAGGTAGAGGGAAGTGTCCCCCATTTTCACCCAAATTCAAATTTCAAGTTAAAATTCATTGTTGTTGTTAGAGGCATGCACACACAGGGTTTAATGCCCTGAAATGTAGCCTTTTTCATCAGCACACGGTACATGACAAAGATAACTTAAAACAAACTTAAATTAATATCACATAGACCTGAGGCACAAAAGGTTCTGTAGATGCTAGAAATCTAGACAAGCACACACAAACTGCTGAAGAAACTCAGCAGGTTAGGCAACATCTATGAGGATTAATAAACAGTCAGATAAAGGGTGTCAACTCAAACCGCCATCTGTTTATTCCCCTCTATAAATGCTGCCTGGCCTGCTGAGTATCTCCAGTGTTGTGCGTGTTGCAAACCAGAAGCCCTCCCTCTCGCACTGTTTCTGAAGCCAGGCATTCATCTGTTCTTTCTTCCTGTCTCTATATCCACGAGCACACAGCACAAGGACAAATTGAGCTTAATTTTGTAACTCACCAGTCGATTTCTTTATAGACTAGATATATGACCTGCCTTTTAAAGCACATTGATGTGCTGTGCAATTGTCCAAGACCAAGAAGCCTCTTAAAACAATAAACAATAAGAGTGTAACAATATTGTTAAGGCTGGCTGCTTTCTTTGACATGACTGCACATGCTAATATATCACTGTCTCTAATTTTTTAGCAGTCTTGGAACATTATTATCAAATGAGTTTCTGCTTTCTATCTGAAGACTATTAGCCACCTGTAGTTACTAGGCAAGCTTTCAAAAACTAGGATGGGAGAGCTATGGCCAGAGAGTCAGATGCTGAATGACGAATCTGATGAGTCTAAAGATCCTGCGCTGATCAACTGGCTGGAGTATTCACTGAGATTCTTGACCTATCTCATTAGCAGTCCGAGCTACCCACCTCCTTCAAACAGGCTTCAATTATACCAATGCCTAAGAAGAACATGGTGACCTGCCTCAATGATTATCATCCAGTAGCACTTACATCCACAGTGATGAAGTGTTTTGAGAGGTTGGTGCTGAAGCATATCAGCGCCAGCCTGAGAGGCAACTTGAATCCACTCCAGTTTGCCTACTGGCACAACAGGCCACAGCAGATGCCATTTTGCTGGCTCTTCACTCAACCCTGGAACATTTGGACAGCAAATTTGCATGCGTCAGGATGCTCTTTATCGAATACTGCTTGGCATTCAATACTATCATCCTCTCAAAGCTAATCAATAAGCTTTAAGTCCTTGGCCTCAAAACCTCCTTGTGCAAGTGAACCCTTGATTTCCTCACTTGCAGACCCCAGTCAGTTCGGATTGGCAGCAGCATCTCCTCCATGATCTCCATCAGCACAGATGCACCACAAAGCTGTGTGCGTAGCCCCCCGCTCTACTCACTTTACACTGAAAACTGTGTGACTGAGCACAGCTCCAATGTCATATTCAAGTTTTCTGACGACACCATCAAATCAAAAGTTGGTGACAAATCAGAACATGAAGGAGATTGAAAATCTGGCTTAGTGGTGCCATGTTAGCAAGACCAAGGAGCTGATTATTGACTTGAGGAGGAGGAAACCGAAGGTCCGTAAGCCAGACCTCATTGGTGGATCACAGGTGGAGAGGGTTAGAAGCTTTAAATCGCTCAGTGTTGTCTATTCAGTGCCCTTGAATAGAAAATCATTCAAAGTATAATGGATACTGCCCAGTCCAATACGGGTAAAGCCCGCAGCACTACTGAGCATATCTACACCGAGCACCATCACAGGAAAGCAGCATCCATCATCAGGAACCACCACCACCCCGGTCATGCGCTCATCAGGAAGAAGGTAGAAGAGCCTCAGTACCCATACCACCAGGTTCAGGAGCATTTCTTACCCCTCAACCATCAAGCTCTAGAGCAAAAGGGGGTCCGAGTTAATAGGACACTCAAAGCTGCTGCACGGGTTGACTGTGTGGTTAAGAAAGCATACGGTGTATTGGCCTTCACCAACCATGGGATTGAGTTCAAGAGCTGAGAGGTAATGTTACAGCTATATAGACAATAGGTGCAGGAGTAGGCCATTCAGCCCTTCGAGCCAACACCACCATTCGCTGTGATCATGGCTGATCATCCACAGTCAGTACCCTGTTCCTCCCTTCTCCCCATATCCCTTCACTCCCCTATCTTTAAGATCCCTATCTAGCTCTTTTTTGAAAGAATCTAGAGAATTGGCCTCCACTGCCTTCTGAGGCAGAGCATTCCACAGAACCACAACGCTCTGTGTGAAAAAGTTTTTCCTCAACTCCATTCTAAATTGTCTACCCCTTATTCTTAAACTGTGGCCTCTGGTTCTGGACTCCCCCAACATCGGGAACATGTTTCCTGCCTCTAGCGTGTCCAATCCCTTAATAATCTGATATGTTTCAATCAGATCCCCTCTCATCCTTCTAATTTCCAGTGTATACAACCCCAGTCGCTCCAATCTTTCAACATATGACAGTCCTGCCATCCCGGGAATTAACCTCGTGAACCTACACTGCACTCCCTCAATGGCTAGAATGTTCTTCTTCAAATTTGGAGACCAAAACTGTACACAATTTTCCAGATATGGTCTCACCAGGGCCCTGTACAACTGCAGAAGGACCTCTTTGCTCTGATACTCAATTCCCCTTGTTATGAAGGCCAGCATGCGATTAGTTTTCTTCACTGCCTGCTGTACCTTCATGCTTACTTTCAGTGACTGATGAACAAGTCACCTAGATCTCATTGTACTTCCCCTTTTCCTAACTTGACACCGTTCAGATAGTAATCTGCCTTCCTGTTCTTGCCACTAAAGTGGATAACTTCACATTTATCCACAATAAACTGCATCTGCCATGCATCTGGCCCACTCACCCAATCTGTCCAAGTCACCCTGCATTCTCATAACATCTTCCTCACATTTCACACTGCCACCCAGCTTTGTGTCATCTGCAAATTTGCTGATGTTACTTTTAATCCCTTCATCTAAATCATTAATGTATATTGTAAATAGCTGCGGTCCCAGCACCGAGCCTTGCGGTACCCCACTAGTCACTGCCTGCCATTCTGAAAAGGACCCATTAATCCCTACTCTCTGTTTCCTGTCTGCCAACCAATTTTCTATCCATGTCAGTACCCTACCCCCAATACCATTTGCTCTAATTTTGCACACTAACCTTCTGTGTGGGACCTTATCAAAGGCTTTCTGAAAGTCCAGGCACACTACATCCACTGGCTTTCCCATGCCCATTTTCATAGTCACATTCTCAAAAAATTCCAGAAGATTATTCAAGCATGATTTCCCCTTCGTCACTCCATGCTGACTTGGACCTATCCTGCCACTGCTATCCAAATATGCCGCTATTTCATCTTTTATAATTGATCCCAGCATCTTCCCCACCACCGATGTCAGACTAACTGGTCTATGATTGTCTGTTTTCTCTCTCCCTCCTTTCTTAAAAAGTGGGATAACATTAGCTACGCTCCAATCCGCAGGAACTGATCCTGAATCTATAGAACATTGGAAAATGATTACCAATGTGTCCACGATTTCTAGAGCCACCTCCTTAAGTACCCTGGGATACAGACCATCAGGCCCTAGGGATTTATCAACCTTCAGTCCCATCAGTTTACCCAACATCATTTTGTTCCTGATGTGAATTTCCTTCAGTTCCTCTGTTACCCTAGGTCCTCTGGCCACTATTACATCTGGGAGATTGTTTGTGTTTTCCATAGTGAAGACAGATCCAAAATACCTGTTCAGCTCGTCTGCCATTTCCTTGTTCCCTATAATAATTTCACCTGTTTCTGTCTTCAAGGGCCCAATTTTGCTCTTAACTAATTTTTTCCTCTTCACACACCTAAAGAAGCTTTTACTATCCTTTATATTTTTGGCTAGCTTACCTTCGTACCTCGTCTTTTCCCCCCATATTGCCTTTTTAGTTATCTTCTGTTGCTCCTTAAAAGTCTCCCAATCCTCTGGATTCCCACTCATCCTTGCTATGTTATACTTCCTCTCTTTTATTTTTATGCTGTCCTTGACTTCCCTTATCATCCATGGTCGCCCCTTACTCCCCTTAGAACCTGGTCAGACCCCACTTGGAGTACTGTGCTCAGTTCTGGTTCCCTCACTACAGGAAGGATGTGGAAACTATAGAAAGGGTGCAGAAGAGATTTACAAGGATGTTGCCAGGATTGGAGAGCATGCCTTATGAGAATAGGTTGAGTGAACTTGGCATTTTCTCCTTGGAGCGACAGAGGATGAGAGGTGACCTGATAGAGGTGTATAAGATGATGAGAGGCATTGATCATGTGGATAGTCTGAGGCTTTTTCCCAGGGCTGAAATGGCTAACATGAGAGGAAAGAGTTTTAAGGTGCTTGGAAGTAGGTACGGGGAGATGTCAAGGATAAATTTTTTACACAGAGAGTGGTGAGTGCATGGAATGGGCTGCCGGTGACAGTGGTGGAGGCGGATACAATAGGGTCTTTTAAAAGACTCTTGGTTAGGTACATGGAGCTTAGAAAAATAGAGGGCTATGGGTAACCCGAGGTAATTTCTAAAATAAGTACATGTTTGGCACAGCATTGTGGGCCAAAAGGCCTGTATTGTGCTGTAGGTTTTCTGTGTCTCTAACTTCACTTGCCCCATCACTGAGCTGTTCCTACAACCTATGGACCTACTTTCAAGAGCTCTTCATCTCATATTCTCAATATTACTTATTTATTTGTTTATTTAAATTATTACCATTATTATTTCTTTTTGTTTAGTATTTGCACAGATGGTGTCTTTAGCATGCTAATTTTCTATCCTTTTGGTATGGTTTCTCATTGATTCTATTATGGTTATTGGATTTGTTGAGTATGCCGCAAGAAAATGAATCTCAAGGTTGTTTATGGTGACATAAATGGATTTTGATAATAAATTTGCTTTGAATTTTGGGTCATAGAGACCTATAGCATGGAAACTGACACTTTGGCCTATTTGGTCCAAGCCGACAAAGATTTCTATTAATCTTGTCCATTTGCCTGAATTTGGCCCATTTTCCCTCTGAACCTTTCCTATCTGTGTACAAGTACAATTACATTTCAAAGGTTTTTAATGTAGTTACCTCAACCATTTCCTCTGGCAGCTCATTCCATATACGGACCATCCTCTGGGTGAAAGGGTTGCCCCTGAAGTACCTAATAGATATTTATCCATTACGTTAAAACTTTGCCCTCTAGTCCTTGATTCCCCAACCCTGGGAAAAAGATTGAACAAAAGAGATTCTGCAGATGCTAGAAATCTTGAGTAACAAATGCTTCATTAAGGGACTTGGCCCAAAACATCGGCTTTTTATTCCCTTCCATAAAATGACCTTGATTTGCTGAGCTCCCCCAGCATTTTCTGTGCTGGGAAAAAGATTGTGTATGTCCCTCTCTATAAACCATCATGATTTTATACACCTCTATAAGATCACCCCTTATTCTCCTACACCCCAATAAAAAAAGTCAAATCCTGCTCAACCACTCCTCACTCTTTCCAGCTTAGAGTACCTCAGGGTGATGAAAACTGAGCATAGCGGCTAGCGTCTGCTTTACAGCACCAGTGATTGAGCTTCACGTACCTATGGAAGGAGTCTGTCGGTTATCCCTGTGATGGCATGGGCTTCCTCTTGGTGTTTTGCTTTCCTCCGCTTCCCAAAGGCAGATGGATTAGTAAGGCATGCTACGTTGGCACCAGAAGCATGGTGACACTTACGGGCTACCTGCGGCACATCCTCGGTCTGTGTTGGTCACTGATGCAAGCAACGCATTTCACTGTATGCTTTGATGTTTCAATATACATTTGGCAGGTAAAGTTAATCTTTCTTTCCTTCCAGTCTGTCAATATTCCAAATGTAGCTTCAGCAACATTGTGTATAAATGCTGCATAAAAACCCATTTTATATACTCACTGCCCTGACTGACAAAGGTCAGTGTGACAAAAGCTTTCTGTCCACCAGTGATACTTTCAGGAAACCATTTCCTCCCACATTCCCAAGACATATGGTTAGCAAGTAATGGGTATGCTATGTTAAGACCGAAAGTGTGGTGACACCTGCGGGCTGCCCAGCACAATCCTATCTGATTTGATTTGATGCAAGCAATGCATTTAGAAACATAGAAACATAGAAAATAGGTGCAGGAGTAGGCCATTCGGCCCTTTGAGCCTGCACCGCCATTCATTATGATCATGGCTGATCATCCAACTCAGAACCCTGCACCAGCCTTCCCTCCATACCCCCTGATCCCTTCAGTCACAAGGGCCATATCTAACTCCCTCTTAAATATAGCCAATGAACTGGCCTCAACTGTTTCCTGTGGCAGAGAATTCCACAGATTCACCACTCTCTGTGTGAAGAGTATGAAGAGTGTGAAGAGTTTAAATAAAGGTCATCTTTAAAGATCTTAAAAAATATTTATTTTAGGGTCATTTGCAAACTTACTAACCAGGCTTATACATTCTCTCTCATCTAAGTTGTTTATATATATATAACCAATAGCAATAGGCTAGCATTAAACTGATCTGTGTGTTCTGATTGGTAGACCTGGCTGGAGAAAGTACCGCTGCTTATGATTGGGTAAGCTTGGGGTTTTGGGAGGTGGTTGTTGGAAGGTGTAGTCATGATTGTGAAGATTGGGAAGACCCAAGGAGTTGGGTAGGTCAGAGAGGGGATGTGGGAGAAATCTCTTCTTTCTTTTGATGGACTCCATCCTGCACCACCCTTATTCTACTTCAGGAGCTGAATCTTATGAACCACCTCACCCTGGACTTGGCTCCAATTTTGTTCTTTTTTTGCACAAGTGCACTGTCTTTTTCTTCACTGTCTTATGGTCACAAAGATTTACCAGGATGCTGCCAGTGTTAGAGAGCATATCTCATGAAGCAAAGCTGAGCCAGCTAAGGCTTTCCACTCTGAGGCGAGGGGAAAAAAGAGGTGAATTGATAGAGGTGTATAAGAGGCTAAGAGTTCATTGATAAAATGGGCAGCCAGCATCTCTTCCCCAGGGCAGCAATAGTTAATGTGAGGGAGCATAATTTTAAGGTGAATGAAGGCCTTTGACAAGGTGCCACACATGAGGCTGCTTAACAAGATAAGAACCCGTGGAATTATGGGAAAGTTACATACGTGGATAGGGCGTTGGCTGATTGGCAGGAAACAGAGAGTGGGAATAAAGGGATCCTATTCTGGTTGGCTGCCGGTTACCAGTGGTGTTCCACAGGGGTCTGTGTTGGGGCCGCTGCTTTTTACGTTGTACATCAACGATTTGGATTATGGAATAAATGGCTTTGTGGCTAAGTTTCCTGATGATACAAAGATAGGTGGAAGGGCCGGTAGTGCTGAGGAAACAGACAGTCTGCAGAGAGACTTGGATAGGTTGGGAAAATGGGCAAAGAATTGGCAAATGAAATACAATGTTGGAAAGTGTATGGTTATGCACTTTGGCAGAAGAAATAAATGGGCAGACTATTATTTAAATGGGGAGAGAATTCAAAGTTCTGAGATGCAATGGGACTTGGGAGTCCTCGTACAGGATACAGTTAAGGTTAACCTCCAGGTTGAGTCGGTGGTGAAGAAGGCAAATGCAATGTTGGCATTCATTTCTAGAGGAATAGAGTGTAGGAGCAGGGATGTGATGTTAATGCTCTATAAGGCACTGGTAAGACCTCACTTGGAGTACTGTGGGCAGTTTTGGGCTCCTTATTTAAGAAAGGATGTGCTGACTTTGGAGAGGGTTCAGAGAAGATTCACTAGAATGATTCTGGGAATGAGAGGGTTAATATATGACAAATGTTTCTCTGCTCTTGAACTGTATTCCTTGGAGTTTAGAAGAATGAGGGGAGACCTCACAGAAACATTTTGAGTATTGAAAGGCATGGACAGAGTGGATATGGCAAAATTGTTTCCCATGGAGGGGGAGTCTAGTACGAGAGGGCATGACTTAAGGATTGAAGGGCACCCATTCAGATCAGAAATGCGAAAAAATTTTTTTAGCCAGAGGGTGGTGAATCTATGGAATTTGTTGCCACGGGCGACAGTGGAGGCCAAGTCATTGGGTGTATTTAAGGCAGAGATTGATAGGTATCTGAATAGCCAGGGCATCAATGGTTATGGTGAGAAGGCGGGGGAGTGGGACTAAATGGGAAAATTGATTAGCTCATGATAAAATGGCAGAACAGACTCGATGGGCCGAATGGCCGACTTCTGCTCCTTTGTCTTATGGTCTTATGGTTTTATGGAAAGTCAGAGGCAGTATTTTCACACTGTGCATGGTAAGTGCGTGAAGCACACTGCTAGGGGTAGAGGCGGATACATTAGTGAGATTTTAGATATTTGTAGGCACATGGATGAAAGAAAAATGGAGGGTGATGTGGGAGGGAAGGATTCGATTGACAGAGAAGTAGGTGAAAAAGTTGGCACAACATCATTGACCAAGGGAGCTTTTCTGTGCTATGTTCTGTATTCTGTATGTAGAATTTGTGTGCAATTTATGTCCTTTCTGCTGTCTGAACCTACATGTCTATGATGTTGCTGCAGCAAGTAAGCTTTTCATTGTAGCTGTACCTCACAGTATTTGTGCACGTGATGAGGAACTCAGTTTGAGTTGAAGGTAAGTCTGGGGAGCAAGTTGCAGGGCTGAGAATAAGTGTTTGAGATGGGTGGAAAGCCCATCGGGGGGGCTGAGCAAAGTCAAGATGGCGCTAAACGGCGACTGCTTTGCTTGCATCTTCAGAAATCAGTGAGTTGTTTGTTATGTCTCCCCTCTCGCTGTGAAATGAGGTAACTTCTTTGTCCCTTATTAGGAGAGAGAGAGCCTGTGGTATGTCGAATACCGGGTGAAAGAGTAGTCATTGGGGTACTGCAAGTCTGTGTCGTTATTGAAGCTTGCTGCACGTTTGAGGTGGAGGGCGCTGATGCTTTTTTGCTGGTGGGAGTGGGTGGGAGAGTCATTGCCTTGTTGCTGCTATGCTTGGGGGGGCTTTGGGGTTCTAACATTTAATTGTCATTCATTCTTTGGGGTACTCCTCTGTTTTTGTGGATGTTTGTGAAGAAAAAGAATTTCAGGATGTCTATTGCATACATTTCTCTGATATTAAATGTACCTGTCGAAACCTATTGAAAGATAATATGGTTAGGATTGTCACAAAACTGTTAGTTGCATGACATAACGTATGTGAGTGAAAATAAACCTGATTCTGATTCTCTTGGGGGGGTAGTGACCTCTTCAGCACCATATCAGACACCTGTGTTCAATAGACAACCACTATTCCGAATGCACCGGCCTGAAACCCTCAACCACATCACCCCCACCATCAGCTCACCTGAGCACAGGAACGTGCCCTTCAGCCAACCATATCCATGCTGGCCTATCTAGAGCTTTATTGTCACATGTATATCGAAATATCAAAGCATACAGTGAAGTGTCATCGACCAGCACAGTCTGCTGGGGGCAGCCTGCAAGTGTCGCCATGCTTCTGGCACCAAAACAGCGTGCACACAACTTACTGGGCCTAACCCATACGCCTTTGGAATGTGGGAGGAATCCAGAGAACCCAGAGGAAACCCACATGGTCATGAGCAGAAAGTACAAACTCCTTGCAGACGGCTGCAAGGTGAGGCCACCCTCAGGGTGGAGGAGTGGCACCCTATCTTCCGTCTGGGTAGCCTCCAACCTGATGGTATGAATATCGATTTCTCCTTCTGGTTAAAAAAAATCCCTTGCTCTGGTTAAAAAACTCCCTCCCTCTCCCTTCTTCTATTTCCCATTCTGGCCTCTTACCTCTTCTCAGCTGCCTATCACCTCCCTCTGGTGCCCCTCCTTCTTCCCTTTTTCCTATTGTCCACTCTCCTCTCCTATCAGATTCCTTCCTCTCCAGCCCTTTACCTTTCCTGATCACTGGTCTACACGTATCACCTTCTAGCTACCCTCCCACCTTTTTACTCTGGCGTTTTCCGCCTTCCTTTCCAGTCCTGATGAAGGGTCTCGGTCCAAAACGTCAATTATTTATTCACTTCCATGGATGCTGCCTGACCCACTGAGTCCCTCCAATATTTTCTCTGTGTAGCTTCAGGAAATGAACTCCGATCTTCTGGTTACTGGCGTTACAAGGGCAGGACTTCAGGATTGAAGGACGTCCATTTAGAACAGAGATGCGGAGAAATTACTTTAGTCAGAGGGTGGCAAATCTGTGGAATTAGTTGCCACGAGCGGCTGTGGAGGCCAAGTCTTTGGATGCATTTAAGGCAGAGATAGCTAGGTTCTTGATTAGTCAGGGCATCAAGGGTATGGGGAGAAGGCAGGTGAGTGGGGATGACTGCAAGAATTGGATCAGCCCATGATTGAATGGCGGAGAACTCAATGGGCCGATTAGCATACTTCTGCTCCTATAGCTTATGGTCTCATGGTCTTATAAAGTGTTATGCTAACTGCTACAATACAGTACTGCCCTTCTATTACTGTGCCACAGTCTATCGATCTATTTATTGTAACTTGGCTAATAACGTTTTAATATCATGCTACCAGCCACAAAACAACAAATTTCACAATGTATATCAGTGTCCTTAAACCTGATTCTGATTCTGTTTCTCATTCTGTCCTTCTTGTCTCCAAGAAAACCTCATTCAGCCTTTGCACAGGAATGAATAGCAAATCAGTCCTTCCATTCCTGTTCTGCTCCTTTGCATTTCTCCTTCAGAAATCTTGGCCTTTGTGCCGCCCAGCGTTGCCATCAAATCAGAATCTAATTCACAGGCACAGCATGTGTTATTTTGCCTCAGCCCTGGAATATTTCATTGTTTATAAGTGATTTTGAATTGAAAATTCTTCATATACTTCTGTAATGCAAGAACTGGCAGCGTTGTGAGGAGATGGAAACTTGGCAAGAAAATTTAGAAATTGTGGCAACCAGGGAGTTGGAGAGACAATGAAAGAGCATTGTCTCCAAGCCCAGCCTCAACATCACCCGTTCTTGACACAAGAAAGCAAAATGTAGAGAAATAAATACATGTCAGAAAAAAATGTGAATTGTGGAAAAAGAAGGTGAAGGAAAAATAGGACTCAGTGATGCAACCCTTGCCAAGGACTGATGTGGAAGCAACTTAACTATTGCAACTTAATGATTCCTTTACCCTGCACTGCTCATTTCTACCAAAATTCCTTTTTTCCACATTGCTTGTTTCTACAAAAACCACCATGGACCATCAGAACTCTCTCTCCCACACCATCACCAACCTCATCAACTCTGGAGATCTCCCATCCACTGCCACCAACCCTCCTTTCCCCTTCGCTGCTCGTTTCTACCAGGATTCCTTTACCCTCCACTGCTTGTTTCTACCAGAATTCTTTTACCCACCACTACTCAACTCCACCAAAACCACTAAGCTGCATCAGTCCATTGTCTCTCATGCCCTCACCAACCTCACCATTTTAAGACTATAAGACCATAAGTTATAGGAGCAGAAGTAGGCCATTCAGCCCATCGAGTCTGCTCCACCATTCAATCGTGGGCTGATCCAATTCTTCCAGTTATCCCCACTCCCCTGCCTTCTCCCCATACCCTTTGATATCCTGGCTAATCAAGAACCTATCTATCTCTGCCTTAAATACACCCAATGACTTGGCCTCCACAGCCTCTCGTGGCAGCAAATTCCACTGAATTACCACTCTCTGACTACAGTAATTTCCCCGTATCTCTGTTCTAAATGGACGTCCTTCAATCCTGAAGTCGTGCCCTCTTACGCTGGATTCCCCTACAATGGGAAATAACATTGACATATCTAATCTGTTCAGGCCTTTTAACATTTGGAATGTTTCTATGAGATTCCCCCCTCATTCTCCTGAACTCCAGGGAATACAGCCCAAGAGCTGCCAGTTGTTCCTCATATGATATCCCTTTCATTCCTGGAATCATTCTTGTGAATCTTCTCTGAACCCTCTCCAATGTCAGTATATCCCTTCTAAAATAAGGAACCCAGAACTGCGCACAATACTCCAAGTGTGGTCTCACAAGTGCCTTATAGAGCCTCAACATCACATCCCTGCTCTTATATTCTATACCTCTAGAAATGAATGCCAACATTGCATTTGCTTGTTTTGCCTGTTCTCATTTAATTCATTATCGTCACAGGTTAGGCCAGCTTCTATTGTTAATCCCTATCTGCTTGAGAGGAGAGAGTGGTGAGCTACTTTCCTGAACCTTTGTAGTCCTCTGGGGAAGATTTGCTGACAGGGCTGTTTGGTCCAGTATGTGGACTGGTGGTAGAACGTGGAACAAAACAGCTCAGGAACAGGCCCTTCAGCGCATGGTATGTGCTGGCCATCATGACAACTTAACCTGATCCCATCTATATCTCTCCAGTCCCTGACTGCCTTGGAGCTGGTGCGCTCCACCGGGGACAGTGTGGAGCAGCACCCAGGCAAAAGATTATGCTGCCCTCCACTGTTCGCTCAACAGAAAACAAGCTGTATTTCTGCGGCACTCATAGACTCAGGGTCTGGACTTTCTCATCGCGTGGCTGTATCTTACTGATACATTTATGTGCTATGTGCGCTTTGTGTTGCGTGATGCTTTCTACTGTGTTGTCCCAGGAGTAACGCTGACTCGTGTGGCTGTATTCACAGGTATTCATGTATGGCTGAATGACAGTTAAACTTGAATCGAATTGTCCTTATTCCTGTCTAAATGCCTCTTAAGACATTGGTGAGACTGCATTTGGAATATCGTCAGCTTTGGTCACCCTGCTGCAGGAAAGATGCCATTAAGCTGGAAAGCATGCAGAGGATCTGATGAGTTTATTGCCAAGACTCGAGGGAATGAGTTTTGAAGGGAGATTGAGGAGGTTGGGGCTTTGTTCATTGGAGTGCAGGAGAGTGAGGGGGTGATCTGACAGAGGAGTGTGAAGTCATGAGGGGTATAGGTAGGGTGAATATGCATAGACTTTTTCTCAGGAACTCATGAACAAGATAACATAGGTTTAGGGTGAAGGGGGTGAGACTTAATAGGAAACCTTTTCACCCAGCGTGTGGTCTGTAAATGGAATGGGCTGCCTAAGAACGTGGTTGATCGGTACATTGACGACGTTTATAGACATTTGGACAGATACATGGATAGGAAAGGCTCAGAGGGATATGGGACAAATGCAGGCCAATGGGACTGATTTAGATGGACATTTTGGCTTGCATTTACAAGTTGGGTAGGGGGCAGGTTGCTGTCATGTACGTATGTCTCTCAGTCACAGTTTAGGGAGATACACCGGGAAGAATGCGATGGGTAAATGCAATGCTTTTTAGAGGTGGTACAAAGTGTGCACAAGACACTCTTTGAGAAGGGATTCACGTTGAAAGGTGATGAACAGAGATCCGAACCAACCATAGTGACCCCAACAACCTTAAAATAACAGTTGAACTTAAAATCTAATACACAGAAGTTACAAACCAAGACAGATATACCACATATAATCTATGCTGATGGATGATATGTTCATTTAACTTTATATTTTAATAAGACCGTAAGACATAGGAGCATAATAAGCCATTGAGTCTGCTCCACCGTTTGATCATGGCAGATTTATTTTCCCTCTCAATCCCATTCTTCTGCTTTCTCCACGTAACCTTTGACGCCTTTACTAATCAAGGACCTATTGTAAGAGATGGTGATATAACTTCATGCTCTGTGACATAAACAAAACAAGACTCTGTTAAATGCAATAATAATGCAAACATTAACTTTGTTGGATTTGTCAAACAATGAAAAGACCATAAGATCATAAGAGAGAGGATTAGAATTAGGCCATTCAGCCCATTGAGTCTGCTCTGCCATTCTATCATGGCTGATTTATTATCTCCCTCAACTTCATTCTCCTGCCTTTTCCCCGTAACCTTTGATACCCTTTCTAATTATGAAACTATCAATCTCCACTTTAAATATACTCAATGACCTGGCCTCCACAGCTGTCCATAGCAAAGAATTCCACAAGTTCAACAGCTTCTGGCCAAAGAAATTCCTCCTCATTCGTTAATGATCAACTTTATCTATTTAAAACTAATCGGAAAGCTATAGGAGTGTTAAATTCAGTAATTCTGGAGAGACCACTTCAGTTATTGTCTCATGTTTTAGAATTAGAGATGTTCATGGACAAATATCAAAAGAGCAGAAATATACGCTCAATGACAATTCTTTTCAAATCTTTTTATTGTTATATTATACAAAAGAAATAACACAAGTACATTGAAGTAACAACACTTACAATGTCTCAAAAAAGACATTATCTTAAAGATTGAAAAAAAAATTTGTGAGAACAAAAAAAAACCTACTAAGCAGAAAAAGTGAGGAAAAAAAAGAACCCCGGAACCATGCGTCATACAAAAAGCTTCTAAAAATAAACATCAAACCGTGAGCAAGAAAAGAAAATATACCAAAAATTTACAATTAGATCGTGGAAAAAATAACGAGCATCTTTTCTCAAAATCAAATAAAGGTTCAAAGGTTCGACTTCTAATTTTCTCCAAACTAAGACATAGCATCACTTGAGAGAACCATTGTGACAAAATGGGAGCTGATGTACCCTTCCACTTCAACAAAATGGCCCTCCTAGCTATCAATGTAACAAATGCAATAACATGTTGGTCGGACACAGAAATACCATGAATATTTTGAGGAATTATTCCAAAAAGCACAGTTAATTTATTAGGTAAACGTGAAGAATTCTGCAGATGCTGGAAATTCAAGCAACTTTGATGTATGTTGCGTTAATCTATTAGGATTCTTTTGGATACTTCCTGTACTGAATAAAGTGGTCACTAAGTAAATGTTCATGGTCTTCTGCTGCTGTAGCTCATCCACATCAAGGGTCAATGTGTTGTGCAATCAGAGGTGTTCATCTGCACACCACTGTTGTACCATGTGACTATCACCTTCATGTCAGCTTGAACCAGTCTGGTCATTTTCCTCTGACCTTTCTCATTAACAAGGAGTTTTTGCCCACAGAACTGCCCATCACTGGGTTGTTTTCGTTTGTTTTTTGCACCATTCCGTATAAACTCTAGGGACTGTTGTGCGTGAAAATCCCAGGAGATCATCAGTTTCTAAGATACTCAAACCACCCCATCTGGCACCAACAGTCATTTCTCAGTCAATGTCACTTAATCATATTTCTTCCCCAGTATGATGGATGGTGTGAAGAACAACTGAACCTTTTGAATAAGCCTGCATGCTTTTATGCACTGAGTTGCTGCCACATGATTAGCTGATTAGATATTTGCATTAATGAACAGCTGTATCGCTGCACCTAATAAAGTGACCACCGAGTGTATTTTAGATTTAGACATGTTCAGGGAAAAATACCAAAAGAGCAGAGATATATATTAATGATTTTGACAGTTTGAACAAACAACCATGCATCATTCGTGGCTTGAATGGTTCACCACCTGTTCCATCAGATATGCTCATGCGCCAGGGGTGGAAATGCCATCAACTCCAACAGAGCAGAGTGACTTTGCATTGTATTTGTACACAGCATGAAGCTGAAATTCATCCACACAGTCCTGAGAGCAAGAAGCATGCAGAAGGGTAGGCAGCGTTTCCATTTGTGGTCGTGCAGCTCTGGGAAGGGAATCTGAAGCACGGCTTAACTGTAGTTAACTATACGTCCAATAATAGAGGACATTCATTCAGAGGTGCCACAGTACTGTAGTGGTTAGCGTAACACTATAACGGCGCAGTGATCACCGATCGGGGTTCAATTCCCGCTGCAGTCTGTAATGGGTCTGAACGTACTCACCGTGACCGCGTGGGTTTACTCCAGATGCTCTGGTTTCCTCTCACGGTCCAAAGATGTACAGTTAGGGTTCATGAATTGTGGGCAAACTACGTTGGTGTCAGGAGCATGGCGACACTTGTGGGTCGCCCAGCTCGATCTTCACTGATCTGATTTGATGCAAACGGCACTTTTCACTGTATGTTTCGTTGTTTTGATGCCCATGTGGCAAATAAAGCTAATCTTTCAGGTGAAAGGAAGGATGTGCGGGCCATGTTTTTTTACACAGGGTACGGGCTGCCTGGAATGTGCAGTCAGAAGTGGCGGTGGAGGCGTTCAAAGGGGCTCTTAGATAGGCACAGGAATGTGCAGGGAATGGAGGGATATGGACCTTGTGCAGGCAGAAGGGTTTAGTCCAATTAGATTTTTAATTACAGGTTTAATTAATTCAACACATTGTCCTGGGCCAAAGGGCCAGTTCCTGTGCTGTACTGTTCTATGTTCGATGCACTATGAAATAATACAGAAATGGTACACACACACACTCCAACACCTTACCCAACAGGAACAGGAGACCTTTTATTTCACTAATGGGATACTGTTGAAAAATTTACCAAACTGAACCTCCCAAGACCTCTCATGCTCCTCACAAAGCTTCTATGACCCTCCATCCTCTCAATGCTCCTTTGTCAACACTTCTGCCCCCTCCATCTGTGACGACACCTCTGGCTTTCTCTTATCCCACCATCCTGCCTTTCCATCTGCCCTGCCTCTCACTCATCTGCCTTCCATCTGACCTCCACTCCCCTCCTCCCCCAATGTCCTCTCCCAGACATTGCACCATCTCTCAGACCTCAGATCCATCACCCTCCCCTGCCCCTACAGACACAAACTGGCACTCCCCCTAACCTGACCCTCCGATTTCACTCTCCCCTGTGTCTACACCCACCTCCTTCTCTCTATCAAGCCACCAAATGCCATTTGTAATTTGATGGAAGCAGATTTTGCCATAATCACACACAATGTTTGCTGATTAGTCTCGTGCAGAGGCCATATAGAAGTAGTCATTGTAGACAGAATCTGTCTTTGATTTTCTTTCTCCCTGCGCCAAGAGCCACAGCCCTTTCAGCCACTGTTCTTACCAAGTTGCAAGTGGAGGCGGCCAGAAAAGAATGCTTCAGAAACACACTTCCCATCAGAGATTCTGAGAATCTACATATGGCCACATTGAATATTCTTGCCATCAGTTCTTGCTTTTGTGACTTTTTGACATAATAAGGCTTTTGAGAAAATGAAACTGAGAGTAATTGTCTTCATTATGTTCCAGAGAATGACAGTGGCACCTGGAGGACAGTAAAATAGGAAGCAAAGTTTCACAATGTGTTAGTGCAGACAGTTATACGTCAGAGCAATACGAGTTGGCAGCTATAGAAAACTAAATTGAAATCTAATACAATCTTTACAAATTCTTTAAACCAATCTCCAACATTCTTACACCATGGAAATGTTCTCCTTAGATTAGTTGCCTGTAATCTTTGATTCAAACATCACCTAGAGTGCGGCTTTCAACCGTGTAAGCTTTATTACTTTATATCCATTTATGTTATATTGCCATTACTGGCCCGCTGCACTGTGTACTTGAATGGAATACAGATTACAAGTGTAGCTCTTGATTCAGACAGCTGTGGAACCCAAGCTGTCTTGGTGGAATAAAATCCAACAAACCACAAAGCCTCTTTTGACAACATAAGATCGAGGGGATAATCAAACACTTTAAAGTGATCAAAGTTAATGGTGTAAATGCTGTGAAATCATTTTTGTTGATTGGGAATTAAAATATGGGCCAGCCTTAATATACTTGAATACCAAAATGGGACTTAAGGTGTTAAATGTCCCACAAGGTGTTAAATGTCCCACTATGTTCATGTTCCTCTGCGTTTCAATAATCCAGAGCAGAATGATTTAGAAATGTTGGCAGAAGACTGAAGATCAGCAACAGATCTGAAGGAACTTTATTTGCATCAGAATGACTACTCTTCTGCAGTGAGGTTGGCGAGGTAGAGAGCCTGACTGGGCTCTCACTTCTGTTGGGAGCATCCCCGTGGTAGACCAGGTATAAAAGCATATGGTACCAATGCATTCCAATGGGATTAGTGTAGGTGAGCTAACTAATCAGCGAGGACGTATTATCCAGCTCATTGACTCTATACCTTCACTATAGTAGATCCTACAATTCTGATATACCAAGGAATTGGGCTTTGGAAGAAAACCTGATTCCCACTTTGTTCTTATTACTACTATGGGAAAATCATAGTGGCTACTTTGGGTGACATCTACCAGATAGCATATCTATCCAATTATTTCACTTTTTCTACACCTTTTGCTAGTTCTTTTTGCTTCGTTTGTGTTACGGAAACTGGTGGAGCCTGTGACGTACAGTTCGGAACTCGATCGAAGGATCCAGCGCTGTGCTTGGAGAGCTGCCTCATGGAGATCAGAGATGGGGGGGTGGGAGGCGGTAGAAAGGTCCAAGGACACAAGCTGACTCATGGAAAAGACCAGAGACGAGGAGCAGGGTCACGAACAACTCCATCTCGAGGAGGCATCAAGATGAATGCAGGGGGTGGCTCAGGGATGACTCCCAACGGAGGTGGTCAGCAGCTGGATTGGTGTGTCCGACCCAGATTGGCGGCATTCGGACCCAGGTCAGCATGTTTGGCCCCGGATCAGTGGCGCTGAGACCCGGGTCTGCAGTCACTCTTTAAGGGAGGACCGAGTTCGTGTGGCTGCTCTCCTTGTATGCAGACGAAAAGTAATTTCCCATGTTCTGAGCTTTATGTGATTATTGGTCTCGACTGTATATTGGTTTCCTTCAGTTTTTCGGTGTTTTCTTTCTTGTGGACGATCGGCAGGTGGGTGATCTGTTAATTTTTGTGTGTGGGGTGAGGGTGGCTGGGAGTTTGCTGCTACTGCCGCTGCCGCTGTTCTTTTCTGCGAGTGAGGGTGTCGGGCATCGTGGACTGTTATATGTAGGAGGTTGGCGATTGTTTCCGAGGTTGTTTTTGGGGGAGGGGGAATTTTCAGGTCTGTGAGTCTGGCTTCTTTTCTTTTCATGCGGTGGTGGGGGGCAGTTGATGTCTTTTCTTTCGTCAACCCCCATGGTCTTTCTGTATTTAATGGATATCTAAAGTTGACAAGTATCAGAGGTGTATCCTACATGCATACTTTGATAATAAAATGAGCCCTTGAACCTTTAAAAAATTGACCACTGATTGTATTTTTGTGGTCTTCTGCTGTTGTAGCCAGTCCATTTCAAGGTTGGACATGTTGTGCATTCAGAGATGTTCTTCTGCACACCCCCGTTGTAACATGTGGTTATTTGAGTTACTATCGTCTTCCTGTCAGCTTGAAAACCAGTCTGGTCATTCTCCTCTGACCTTTCTCATTAACAAGGTTTTTTCCCCCACAGAACTGCCGCTCACTGGATGTTTTTTTTTGTTTTTCACACCGTTCTCTGTAAACTCTAGAGCATGAACCAACACCATTAAGCAACTCCATTGACCCCAGGTTGGGAACCCCTGCTCTAGAAGCTGTTGAGTGTGAAAATCCCAGGAGTTCAGCAGTTTCTGAGATACTCAAACTACCACTTCTGACATCAACAATCATTCCACTGTCAAAGTCATTGAGATCACATTTCTTCCCAGTTCTGATGTTTGGTCTGAACAACAGCTGAACCTCTTGACTATGCCAGTATGCTTTTATGCATTGAGTTGCTGCCACATGATTGGCTGCATAAAGATTTACATTAATGAATAGGTGTACAGGGGTATCTAATGAATAGTCACTGACTGTATTACTAGGGAACGAAAGTTTCTCCAGGTGAAATATGACACAGCACAAACTACTTGCATGGTTGACACCAATCATTCCAACCAGGAATTCCATATTTTCTCATGAAATAAAAGAAGGATATGTCAGCCCATTGACTCTGCTAGCTCACAGAGTAATCCCATTCTATGGCTACACTACCATTCCATTAGGGCAGCACAGAAGTGTAGCAGTTAGCATCACACACGACAGTGCTAGCGACCCAGGTTCAATTCCAGCCTCTGTCTGTAAGGAGTTTGCATGTTCTCCTTATGGCTGTGTGGGTTTACTCCGGGTGATCCGGTTTCCTCCCACAGTCTAAAGACCAACTGGTTAGGGCGAGTGAGCAAGTTATGGGCATGCTATGTTGGTACCGGAAGCAGGTGCGTTAGCCTCCTCAGCATTGAGGACATCTTCAAAAGGAGATGCCTCAAAAAGGCAGCATCCATCATTAAGGACCCCCATCACTCAGGATAAGCCCTCTTGTCATTGCGACCATCAGGAGAGCGGTACAGGAGCTTAAAGAAACACCCTCAACAGTTTTGGAACAGCTTCTTCACCTCTGCCATCAGACTTCTGAACAGACAATGTATCCATATTTTTGCTCTCTTTTTGCACTAATTATTTAGTTTAATTTTTTACATATATAGTTCTTACTTTAATTTATATATTTTTTATGTGGTGTACTATAAAGCTGCCACCAAACAACAAATTTCATGATATCTGCCAGTGATATGACATCTGCATCTGACTCTGATTCTGACACTTGCGGGCTCCCACCAGCTCATCCTTGGACTGTATTGGTTGTTGACGCAAATGTTGCATTTCACTGTACGTTTCAATGTTAGGATGTGCGTATGCCAAATAAAACTAATACTTAAGGTCCTTTCCCTCCAGTTTGTTTCCCTGTGAACTCGTCTCCCCACATTCCCAGCAATTTCCTCCAATTTAAACCACCTCAGAATCAGGATCAGAATTATCACTGACTTAGATGACATGACATTTATTTCTTTTGCGGCAGCACTACAGTGGAAAGACATAAATTTACCATAAATGGCAGAAAAAATTAATAGTACAAAGAGAATGAGAAGGTATTCTTTTTGAAAAGTCTTGAGCATATAGAGTGAAGCATATAAAGACTAAAAAGCTTGAGCAGATAGAAATTAAGAAAGAGGATGTTCTGGAGCTTTTGGAAAGCATCAAGTTGGATAAGTCACCAGGACCGGGTGAGATATACCCCAGGCTACTGTGGGAGGCGAGGGAGCAGATTGCTGATCCTCTGGAAATTATCTTTGCATCATTATTGGGGACGGGAGAGGTTCTGGAGGATTGGAGGATTGCAGATGTTGTTCCCTTATTCAAGAATGGAGTAGAGATAGCCCAGGAAATTATAGACCACTGAGTCTTACTTCAGTGGTTGGGAAGTTGATGGAGAAGATCCTGAGAGGCAGGATTTATGAACGTGATTAGGAATAGTCAGCATGGCTTTGTCAAAGGCAGATCTTGCCTTATGAGCCTGATTGAATTTTCCGAGGATGTGACTAAACACACTGATGAAGGTAGAGCAGTAGACGTAGTGTCTATGGATTTCAGAAAGGTATTTGATAAGGTACCCTATGCAAGGCTTATTGAGAAAGTAAGGAGGCATGGGATCCAAGGGGATATTGCTTTGTGGATTAGGAACTGGCTTGCGCAAGGAAGACAAAGAGTGGTTGTAGATGAGTCATATTCTGCATGGAGGATGGTGACCAGTGGTCTGCCTCAGGGATCTGTTCTGGGACCCCCTCTCTTTGTGATTTTTATCAATGACCTGGATGAGGAAGTGGAGGGATGGGTTAGTGAATTTGCTGCTGACACAAAGGTTGGGAGTGTTGTGGATAGTGTGGAGGGCTGTCAGAGGTTACAGCAGGACATCGGTAGGATACAAAACTGGGCTGAGAAGTGGCAGATGGAGTTCAACCCAGATAAGTGTGAGGTGGTTCATTTTGGTAGGTCAAATATGATGGCAGAATATAGTGTTAATGGTAAGACTCTTGACAGTGTGGAGGATCAGAGGGATCTTGGGGTCCGAGTCCATAGGACACTCAAAGCTGCTGTGCAGGTTGACTCTGTGGTTAAGAAGGCATACGATGTATTGGCCTTCATCAACCATGGGATTGAGTTTAAGAGCCAAGAAGTAATATTACAGCTTTATAGGACCCTGGTCAGACCCCACTTGGAGTATCGTGCTCAGTTCTGGTTACCTCACTACAGGAAGGATGTGGAAACCATTGAAAGTGTGCAGAGATTTTCAAGGATGTTGTCTGGATTGGGGAGCATGCCTTATGAGAATAGGTTGAGTGAACTTGGCTTTTTCTCCTTGGAGCGACAGAGAATGGGATGCGACCTGATAGAGGTGTATAAGATGATGAGAGGCATTGATCATGTGGATAGTCAGAGGCTTTTTCCCAGGGCTGAAATGGCTAACACGAGAGGGCACAGTTTTAAGGTGCTTGGAAATAGGTACAGAGGAGATGTCAGGGGTAAGTTTCTTATGCAGAGAGTGGTGAGTACGTGGAACGGGCTGCCGGTGACGGTGGTGGAGGCGGATACGATAAGGTCCTTTAAGAGACTCCTGGATAGGTACATGGAGCTTAGAAAAATAGAGGGCTATGGGTAACCCTAGGTAATTTCTAAAGTAAGTACATGTTCGGAACGGCATTGTGGGCCAAAGGGCCTGTACTGTGCTGTAGATTTTCTATGTTTCCATGTATTCACAGGTTCATGGGCCATCCAGAAATCTGATTATGGAGGGGAAGAAGGTGGTTCTGAATCATTGAGTTTGGGCTTTCAGGCTCCTGTACCTTCATCCCAACCCCTCTCCGAGAAGGGGGCACGTCCCGAATGATGAGGGTCCTGCAGAATAGGGCTAATTCAAAGTGAGCAATTGACCTACGAGTTCACATCTTTGTGGCAAACCAGCACACCCAGTGGTAAAGTATGCAGCCATGGGGAGAATGTGCAGAATCCACCCAGGGATGAACTCGGATCAGTGGAACTGTGAGGCAGCTCCCCTGTGCTGCCCGAATACAAGAGAAGGATGTTTTCCCATAGAATGGGTGCAATGCGGAGGTGGCCATCACACAGCATAAGTGAGGTGAGTAACCAGTAACGTTAGTGAGAACATGAACATGGGGGCATAGCGGTTAGCGCAATGCTATTGCAGCTGGGTACATTCCAGAGTTCAGAGTTCGTTAGCAGCGTCATCTGCAAGGTATCTGTACATCCACCCTGTGGAATGCATGGGCTTTCCCCGGCTGCTTCGATTTTCTCCTACAGTCTAGGGTAAGTTTTTCAGTCATTGTAAATTGCCCCATGATTAGGTTAGGGTTCCTTGCCATTAAGGGTGAAGATTCTGTGTATTTTCCTTCTGAAACTTGGTTCCCCTGTCTTCAGTGAATAAACAACAGATACAAAATTCTGGAAGAATTCAGCGGGTCAGGCAGCATCTATAGAGGGCAATAAACAGTTGACATTTCGGGCCTCCTCCTTCTCTTTCTTCCATGTCCACTGTTCCCTCCTATCAGGTTCCTTCTTCTTCAGCCCTTTACCTCTGCCACCTATCACCTCCCAGCTTCTTACTTCATCCCCCACTCCCTCAACCACTTACCTAACCCCTTAGTTGGTCTCATCTTCACCTGCCACCTTGTACTACTTCCCTCCCCCAGCTTCTTAATCTGACTTCTTCCCCCTTCCTTTCCAGTCTCGATGTAAGGTTTCAGCCCAAAATGTTGACTGTTTATTCCCTGACTTGCTGAGTTCCTCCAACATTTTGTCTGTGTGTTGCTCAAGGTTTCTATCATCTGCAGAATCTCTTGTGTCTGTTCACTGAATTAATTTCAGAAGCAGATTAGAACAAAGTTTCTTGACTTGGTGTGTTTAGTGTGAGCTGGCCACACTGACAGATAAGGTAAGATAAGTCTAGCACATATATCAGTACCAGCAATTGGGCTGAATGGCCTCTTTGCCTGCTGTAATCTCTATGCAACTTAGTTACAGAATATATCTTTATTTAGCTTCTTTGATGTTGGCTTGGATTTGTGTGCAAATCCTCATTTATATTTTTTCCATTCCTGGCAAGATGTTATTTAAGGTCTTGCTGTGAGCCTCAACAGGAAGCTGGAAGACAGGAAAACCAAACCCCAGAGTGTTTTAATCTTAAAATGTCACACTTGCAGCCTCCTTACAGTTAACTGATGTCACTTTATACCTCCCAGAGGAATTAAAGCTGAACTGGAATATCAAAAAAAGAACTTTCTTTCTTATTAATTATCTGTCAGCAAGCCCTCTGGTTAGTGCTGTTTGCTTGAGGATCAAGGGCCATAGAGCTATAGAGAGAGACAACAGGGAAGGTCCTTCAGCCCAACTCATCCATGCTGATCTAAGGTACAGGGTAAAAATGTGACTGATTGATGAAAGTGGGGCTAGGAAAATACAGGATGGGATGAGTAGGCAATAGAAATATCATGAAGACTGTACAGAGAAGAGTGAGTTCTGTTGGTTTCACGGGGCTGACCTGCCTCCCATACCCACACTAACCTCTCAGCTGTGGCACAAGTGGGATGCCAGCAACCTGGAGATCTTCTAGGTCCCTGTTCAGAACTCTAATTTTCAGCCTTGACAACACCCTTGTAAGATCTTCTCTGTACCTCCTCTAGGGTAGTTATTTCTTGTAGCTTGGTGGCTAAATCTATCCGCAGAACCCTAGCGGCAACTACACACAAAAGGCAAGAGGATCAAGAAGTATCTATGGAGGGATATTTGCAGTCACATTTTGGGGCAAGACCTATCAAGCAGCCTGACATCTTCAAAATTATTTCACCATCGAAGACATCTTCAAATGGCAGTGTCTCAAAAAGGAGGCATCTATCATTAAGGACCTCACTCTCCAGGATGTGACAGGTTTAATATTTCAAGTTTATCTGATGTTCCCTGACCTCTAGAGTATCTCCAATATTTTATATAATTTAAACATCATCTACTTAAATTATTTCCCTCAGCAAATAAAGGCAGTTATGCATATGATCTCCAGAATTATAGAAACAAATTATAGAAATATAGCTTACACTTATATTGTGCTTTTAGTGCAACAAAAACATCCTAGGAGACTTATCAAATAAATATTTGACACCAATCCACATTCGGAGATGTTAGCTTTGATGCACATTAGCTTGATCATAAATTTACATATTAAGATATTCCTCAAAGGAAGAGATCTAGATAGGGAAAGAACTTATTGGAGGAGTTCCACAGCTTCGAACCTTAATCATGGCTGTTTCTGGAGAAGCGATTAAAATCGGGGAAGCTCAAGAGGAGAAAAGAAACCCTGGAGGATTGTCCATAAGACAAAAAGACCATAAGACATAGGAGCAGAATTCATCTAGCCCAACGAGTCTGCTCCGCCATTCAATCGTAGCTGATCCTTTTTTTCTGTCTCCTCCTCAACCCCAGTTCCCAGCCTGCTCCCTGTAACCTTTGATGCCATGTCCAATCTAGAACCTATCAATCTCTGCCTTAAATACATCCAACAACCTGGCCTCCACAGCTGCATGTAGCAACAAATTCCACAAGTTCACCACCCTTTGGCTAAGGAAATTTCTCTGCACCTCTGTTTTGAAAGGGAGCCCCTCTAACCTGAGGCTGTGCCCTCTTGTCCTAGGCTCTCCCACCGTGGGAAATATCCTTTCCACATCTACTCTGTCTAGGCCTTTCAACATTCAAAAGGTTTCAATGCGATCCCCCATCATCCTTCTGAATTCCAACGAGTACAGACCCAGAGCCATCAAATGGAATCGTCCTTGTGAATCTCCTCTGGACCCTCTCCAATTCCAGCACATCTTTTCTGAGATAAGGGGCCCAGAACTGTTCACAATATTCAAGGTGAGGCTTCACTGGTGCCTTATAAAGCCTCAGCATCACATCCTTGCTCTTGTATTCTAGACCTCTTGAAATGAATGCTAACATGGCATTTGCCTTCCTCGCCATCGACTCAACCTGCAAGTTAACCTTCAACATGTTCTGCACAAGGTCTCCCAAGTCCCGTTGCATCTCAGACTTCTGGATTTTCTCCCTGTTTAGAAAATAGTCCACACATTTATTTCTACCACCACCGTGCATGACCATGCATTTTTCAACATTGTATTTCATTTGCCACTTTCTTGCCCATTCTCCTAATCTGCCTAACGCCTTCTGCATCCTTCCTGTTTCCTCAACACTACTTGCCCCTCCACTAGTCTTCATATCATCTGCAAACTTTTCAACAAAGCCATCTATTCCATAATCAAAATCATTGATATACAGCATAAAAAGAAGCGGTCCCAACACCGACCCTTGCGGAACACCACTAGTCACTGGCAACCAACCGCTAAAGGATCCTTTTATTCCCACTCGCTGCCTCCTACTAATCAGCCAATTATAGGAATGCATGGCGGTATGGGGAAGAGAGAGGTGGGACACGACAAGAAGAGTTAGAATAAAAGAATTTTGCGAAGTAAGCCCGACTTTAAAATTATTGAAATGGCTGAATTTGCAAAGTTTAGATGTTTACTTAGCCCGGTTTTGGACTGCTGGACTAGGTTTAACAGAGATGAGAAGAATTTTTTTTAGCCAGAGGGTGATGAATCTGTGGAATTCATAACCATGAATGGTGTGGAGGCCAAATCAGTGGGTACAGTATACTTAAAATGGAGGTTGATAGGTTCTTGATTAGTGAGGGTGTCAAAGGTTAAGTGGAGAAGGCTGGAGAATGGAGTTGAGGGAATTAATGAATCAGCCATGATAGAATGGTGGAGCAGACTTGATGGGCTGAGTAGCCTAATTCTGCTGCTATATGCTATCAAAATATGAATTGTGCATTTTACCACAGAGATGAGAATAAATCCTTGTAGTTGCTCATTATTTTTCCCCAAGTTCCTGTCTCCATTTTGAGAGCACTGATTGACTGGTTTTCCAGCCCAATCATACCCATCTTCTGTGTTATAAAAGTTAGTCCTCACATTCCTCTTATACCCTTCGTTTAAATTCTGTAGCCTGCTGCTTCTTAAACTAATGGAACCATTAGCCTACCATTGCTATTACTTCCTATGTTCAATAGCATTGTACTGTGAAGTTAAGCAATAAGGCAGTTATGAGATGTGGGAATTCATTTGATGGGCCAACTTCAATAGCTTCCTTATATATTGTGCCTTTATTGCAACAAAAGTGTCTGAGGAGAATTATCAGACATAGATTTGACTCCAATCAATTTAGGAGATGTTAGTTCTGACACACAGTAGCTCGATCGTAAAATCAGATGCTAGGGTATATCCCAAAGGAAGAGAGCGAGAGAGACAGGCTAAGAGGTTTCTGGAGAGATTCTGGAGCTTAGAGACTTAGTCAGCGCTGCCAGTGGAGGAACGATTAAGATCGAGGAAGCTCAAGATGCCAGCATTAGAGAACAGAAGCCCTGGAGGACTATTGGGCTGGATCGCGGTATGGGAACGATGGAGGAGGGACACCACAGGGGGTTGTGGAAGAAAATCATTTTACAAAGCAGGCCTGATTTTAGGAGAAGGCACCAGGGACAAAACTGGGCAAATAAGCTGATATTGTTCTCAGGTAGGCACAAATGAGCAGAGGTGTGCTGAAAAGAAAATTAGAAGATGCAACAAGCTTTTAGTAACTGTCTGCCAGAGAACTGGGGAGAAAGCAAGCCCGAGGCATTAATGAAAATCAATATCTGCAGATCTGAGATAAAACTGCCACATATACTCAATGGGTCAGGAAGGATCTGTGGAAAGAGAAACATAAACATTCCAAGTCCAAGACCCTTTGACAGAACATGCATCTTATGAAGGGTCACTGACCTGAAACAGTAACCTTGTTTTCCTTTGCACAGATACAGCCTGACCTGATGAGTTTTGACAGAGGTAGTGGCACAAGAGACAGAGCCTTCTACATTCCAGTCAAACCCAAAATAACTTTGAAAATGTGGCATATAGTCCACACAGCTTCTGATTTTTTTTTCATTTTCTAGTATAAAATGTTACCTCAGTAAAGTGTAATATACCATGACAAATTTAAATTGGAAAATTAGACAATAGATTTATTATTGTCAAATTTATGGAGGTAATAGTGAAAGGTTTTTCTTGCATACTGTTCATACAGATCAATTCATTACAGCAGTGCATTGAGCTAGTACAAGGCAAAACAATAACAGAATGCAGAAAGAGTGTGACAGTCACAGAGAAAGTCCAATGTGCGTAGACAATAAGGTGCAAGGCCATAATGAGGTAGAATGTGTAGTCAATAGGAATGTTCTTGTACTAGGAAACTGTCTTATAATAGTTGGACAGAAGATGGGTGTCCATTATTAAGGACCCCTATCACCCAGGACATGCCCTCTTCTCATTGTTGCTGTCAGGAAAGAGGTACAGAAGCCTGAAAAAACACACTGAGCGACTCAGTAAGAGCTTCTACCCTTCTGCCATCTGATTTCTAAATGGACATCGAACCCATAACACTAATAACTCACTAGTTATTGTTTCTGTTTTTGAAAGACTACTTTAACTTAACTATTTAATACACACACACACACACACACACACACACACATAGATATGTGTGTGTGTATGTGTGTGTGTGTGTATATATATATATATATATCCACACACACCTTTGTATTTACTGTTATTTACTTATTTATTTATTCTGTATTTATCATGCATTGCACTCTGCTGCTGCTACTAAGTTAATAAATTTCATGACATATGCCGGTGATATTAAACCCAATTCTGATTCTGATTTCTTGAGCTGAGTGGTATGTGTTTTCAGGCTTTTGTATCCTCTTCCCAACTGAGGGGCAGGAGGGGGTGGGTGGGGGAGGAAAAAGAATGCCTAAGATGGGTGGGATCTTTGACTATGTTGGCTGCCTTCCTGAGGCATTGAGAGGTGTAGAGAGTCCAAGGAGGGAAGACTAGTTTCCACGATGAGCTGCTGAGCTGCATCCACAACTCTCTGCAGTTCCTTGCAGCCATGGGCAGAGCAATTGCTAAAATGAGCCATAATGCATCTGGGATAGGATGGTGTTTCGATAAAAATTAGTGAGCGTTGGAGGGGTCATGCCAAAATTCTTTAGCCTCTTGAGGAAGTAGAGGCACTGGTGAGCTTTCTTGACCATGGCATTTATGTAGTTGTTCCAGAGCAGACTACTGGAGATATGGCATCTGTCTTCATGTAATAATCTTCCCTATCACTGCTTGTGCTCAGTAGATGAAAAGTAGGGAGTGTTTTGATCAGTTCCTCCATTAGATCTGCAGATGGGCAAAGCCATTCTGCCGTTTTGTTTCCTCTTATTGACTGCAACTTCTTGCCTTTCATTAAATGTAATGTATTCAATAGCTCGTAACAACACAACCAAGAAGCTAATTTGCATGTGCCTTGACAGCAAGTTGAGGATTGTCTGTTGCAGTTTGAATTCATGTATCTATCCCATGGTCATATTTTGGGAATATTAGTTTGAGGAAATGGCACATGATTCAGAAAAAAATACATTTGGAAGTAATTATTGCTGATTTAATTTTTAAGTTTGCATTCTACTTGATAGTTATGCGTTGAAAGCAATGGAAGATACTATGAATGACACGTCAGGGTTTATCAGCTCTTTTATTCCAAAGTTCACTGAAGCACTACAAATGCAAGCACAATAAACAAAAAGCTGTAAATATGGGAATCTGGCCTAAGGACAGGTGGTAGACAGTCAGGTCAGGTCAGGTCAGTCAGCATTGGAGGAGAAGGTTGAACAAAGGTTGAAAAATCAGACTGCTGCAGCAACCCAATGGGTCAGGCAGCATCTTTGGAGGCAGAGGGGTGTTCAATGTTTTGGGGTGTGACCCTGCCTCAGGACATCAATGTTCCAGATTGCTGGCCTTTTATCAGATCTTTTGAAAGCTTGTCATCAATACAAATGCTGACACTCTTTCGCTCCGTCCGCAGATGCTACTTGACCTGTTAACAGTGTAAAGCATTTTTCTGATTTTAATAACCTTTGACAATCATTAGAAGGACAAATGTCGTTCTAAAGTTCAAAGTTACGAGGGGTGATTGATAAGTTTGTGGCCTAAGGTAGAAGGAGTTGATTGTAGAAAACCTAGCACATTTATTTTTCAACATAGTCCCCTCCTACATTTACACACTTAGTCCAGCGGTCGTGGAGCATACGGATCCCTTCTTTATAGAAGTGGTCCACAGCAGGGGTGATTGATAAGTTTGTGGCCTAATGTAGAAGGAGATGAGTTATTAACTTCAAACTTTCTACATAGTCAATCAAAGAGTTGAACTGCACATGCATGTAATGAGAGCTGTATAACTCTTCTCCTTCTACCTCAGGCTACGAACTTATCAATCACCCCTGCTGTGGAACACTTCTGGAGGTCCAAGACGCCGACTTTTACAAAGAAGGGATCCGTATGCTCCACAACGGCTGGACTGTGTGTGTAAATGTAGGAAAAATAAATGTGCTAGGTTTTCTACAATTGACTCCTTCTACCTTAGGCCACAAACCTATCAATCACCCTTTGTACTTTATCATCAAAATATGCATACTTCATGCAACCTTGAGATTTGTCTCCTTACAGGCAGCCGCAAAACAAAGAAACCCAAAGAAATCCATTAAAACAAAGGAAGACTGTTGAACACCCAATGTGCAGAGAAAAAAAGCAAACCATTCAAACAATAAAAGTAAGCAAACAGCATTCAGAACTGAAGTTCCTGAGAGTGAGTCATGGCCACAGCCTCAGTTCAGGGCAGAGGCGAGAAACCGTTGCTGAGCAACGAGCTGACTTGGCTTGTTCCTCAACTCCGGCCTTGACACCCTGATTTTTTAAAATCTGACCCAGCACTTAAATTATCCAAACCTCGGCTTGTTTCTTGCTCACAGACCCCAGCCCACCGCCTCAATTTGGCCCATTTCTAATTCGGCTTAGGAGTGAAGAAGACCTGCTGAAAATTCATAGGATCATGGCCATGAGTGACTTGCGGTGCATCTAAATTGAGCTACTGCCTCACACTGCCAGTGACTTAAGTCATGTCCTGCTGTGTTAACTGTGTGGAGTTTTGACTTTCTTCCTGAGGCACTGGAGGTTCCTCCCAAGTACAAGAATATAGAACAGTACAACAAAGTACAGGTCCTTTGGCCCATGATCCTTGTGCAGATCCTTCAATCTACTCCAAGATCAATCTAACCCTTCCCTCTCACAGAGCCCTTCATTTTCCTTCTATCTATGTGTGTATCTAAATGTTTGCAACGGATCAGCAAGCTTGGTAGATTAATTGGTTGCTTGAAACTTTTTCTATCTAAACATCTATTTCCTTCCTAGAAATATTCAGTGACTTGTCCTCCATTGTCTTTGCTGGTAGATAATGAACTCTAAGCATGTGGAAAGATCTCCTCATCTCAGTCCTGATTGACTTAGCCCACATCCTGAGAATGGATGTGACCTCTGCTTCCAGACTCCCCGCCAACGGAAACACCCATTGACCAACCTTTCCTTAGCATGAAGTGATAAAGGGTCAGATATTTAGGACTGAGGTATGGGAAAAACATCTTCACTGAAACTCATTCAGTTTTGGTTTGATTCGGATTATTATCATCCCAGGTACCAAGATGCAGTGTAAAGCTTGTCTTGCAAACAGTTCATACAGATCAAATCATTGCACAGTGCCTTGAACTAGAACAACGTAGAACAATAGCAAAGTTTGAAGTTCAAAGTAAAATTTATTATCAGAGTACATACATGTCACCATATACAACCCTGAGAATATTTTTCTGCAGGCATACTTAGCAAATCTATAAAACAGTAACTGTAAACTGTAAAAAGTTTACTGTAAAAAACATAGATTAGGAAGCCAAGAGTCCATCTTATCGCACAAGAGAGCCATTCAAGGGTCTGATAACAGTGGGATAGAAGCTGTTCTCGAACCTGGTGGTATTTGCTTTCAGACTTTTCTATCTTCTGCCTCATGGGAGGGGGGAGATAAGTGAATGCCCAGGGTGGGTGGAGCCTTTGATTATGCTGGCTGTTTTACTGAGGCAGTAAGAAGTATAGACAGAGTCCATGGAGGGGAGGCTGGTTTCCATGATGAGCTGAGCTGTGTCCACACCTCCCTGCAGTTTCTTGTGTTCTTGCTGCTGTAGGAAAGATGCTATTAGGCTAGAAAGAGTGCAGAGGAGATTTAATGAGGATGTTACCAGGACTCGATGAACTGTGCTATCGGAAGAGGTTAAGCAGGATGAGGCTTTATTTCTTGGAGCGTAAAGGTCTGTGGGGCGAGCTTTCAGAGGTCTTTAAAATCATCAGGTGAATGCACTTAGCTTTTTCCCCTGGGCTGGGAAATCAGGAACCAGAGGGCATAGGTTTAAGATGATAAAGGAAAGATTTAGTCGGAACTTGAGGGGCAACATCACCCAGAGAGTGGTGGCTGTCTGGAATCAGCTGCCAGAGGAAGTGGTTAAGGCAGGTACAAGGGCAACATTTAAGAGACATTTGGACAGATACATGGATAGGTTTAGAGCGATATGGGTCAAACATGGGGAAATGGGACTAGCTTAGTTGGGCATCTTGGTTGGCAAAGGGCAGTTGGGCCACATGCCTGTTCCCCTGCTGTATAACTCTATGTCTCTGTGACTCTATCCAAAGGACTGTAGCTACCCTCTGGATTTGTATAACTGAAAACCGAGATCAATATATATTTGTGGCCTAATGGAACCAAGCCTTAAGGAGATTGAGTGATGGGCCATGAATTTCCTTTCTCCCTGGCTAGGCACCAAGGCTTCTTGTTGTACAGTCAGTGATCTGCCATGATAAGAAATATGATTTAATGATGTAAATGCGGGGTTTACAAACAATTACAGGGGCAGGGGATTCAGGAGGGAGTGGAGGAAAGAATTATATGATTAAGTAAGAAAAGGAATAAAACTTAAGCACCACTTCATACTGAAGTGTACAGTGCAGATTTATTGAAGTTCTTCTGTCCAATCACTCACAGGTATCCAGTCCCTTACTTTAAACACTCGATCCTGCTGCGCGTTGATTGTTACTGTGCCGGGAACCTGGCCTCCATGTTGCCGTCTGTTGCTGTACCAGGAACTTGGCGCAAAGCCCTAGCTGCTGCTCGGGATTCTGGAGCAAGGAGTTACCCGTGGTGCAGTGTGGAGAGGCGGAATGAATGGTGGGGTCACTCCGCGCTGAGGTGTGTGGCTCAGGACTGCAGGCATCGCTGGGGAACCGGCATCGCTTGCTCCATGTGTCGACAGACCGTCCAGGTTCCACGGATTTTCTCATCACCATATACAGGATGTGATGGGAGCTGACAGATTCCCAGCACACCAGTAAATCTTTGCTTTGTATAATACCATAGTAAGCCCTTTTAGCCCAGATTCCATTAGTGCTCATTCTTGCGAATGAATCCTAACCACTAACCAGTATAATGGGATTTCAATAATTCCTTTTCCCCGAGGATCGTCACCTTGTCACAGTGAAAAGGCTTGTGAGTTCCTGAGGTCCCAAGAGCAATGCTGTCTGAAGTTTAGCCATCTGACGCTTACGTCCTAAAAGGGTCACCCATGACGATAAGGTCAAGGAGCAGGTTCAAGACAAAGAGCGATCCAGCCAAAGCCTCAACGTTGTGGGTGAGGGATAATGATGTCACGTCACAATGGCAGAGAAGGTGGAGGAAGACTGCACCAGTGAAAGGTCCCGAGTCTGAATTCTGAACCCTAAACTTGATCTCTCAAAGACCATGTGATGGCTGCCCGTGCATCAGCCCACCCCCTCCCTCCACGTTAAACAAAGTCACACACAGGCATTCTCCATTGGTATCATGGAGTAAGTCCCAAAGAATATTTGGACCCTGGATCAGCCTCAACAGACCCTGAGGTCCTAATAGACATCCCCTTAGGAGAACATCATACTCAACTCGAGTGATCACAAGAAGAAGAATCATTCCTATTTTCCACCCTAATCACAATATATCTGCCCTTCCCCCCTCATACACAACATTTGAACCTATCTGTCTCTCTCAGGACAAACTTTCTATTATATTTTCAAAAGCCAGTTGTACCATAATAGATTTTTGTTACAAGTTATGTTTTTTTCCTCAATCACTGTTTTAGTCTGTTTTTTTTTGAAATCTCTGTGTTCTATAATTCATTTTCCCATTCTCCCTTGAGAATTGGAGGAAAACAGTTTTGATCTTTATTTTGGATACATAAGAGATGGCAGATGCTCTAATCTGAAGCAACAAACATTCTGTTTGAGAGACTCGGAGGGCTGAGCAACATCAGTGGTAGGAAAGGAATTGCAATGACAACAACGCCTTTCCTCCCTTAGATGTTGAATAACCCACTGACATCCACTGGCAGATGATTTGTTTCTTCTCATGTTCCTAGGAGAGAACACCTCCAATCACCTGACATGGTCCAACAATGTAGATGACATGGCCAACATGGTGCATCAATGCCTCTACTCCTTTAGGAGGCTAAGCACGTTTGCCAAGTACTCTGTTATGCTTTGTAACTCCAAAATGTTAAGCTAAATAAAAGGGAAAGACAGGAAATCGGGCATATGATTCTACCTTCGTGTTTACTTTCAGCGAGGCATGTACGTGTCACATGGTTATTCACATATTTTTAGTATAACCATAATCAGTTATGTAAACAACAAGGAACGCTTAATCAAACAATATAGTTGCAAGATTACTCAAATATTACTGAAATATTGAAAACATGACATGCCTCCCTGCTTAGCTTTGAACTCCAGCTCAATATAGAATGCACCTCAACTATATACAGAGTGTGCAATACTAGACGACTGCGATACAGACTTCCACAGCATAGTAAATTTTAAATTATCCCATTCAGGCCTAAAGGTTTAATTGCTGTGCAATATTTCTTACTCTTGTTGGATAACATCTTGGCAGGTGAGATTGTGCCTCTGAAAGCAAACTCATGTTCTGGGGCCTCCTCCGTGGTGCTTGTAGGAGTTGACCCTGAGAATGCAGGAAGTAGTTCTGACAGCTCTGGATGCCTTTCCTGTCCTTCCTTTCTCTTCTCCTTCTTTTTGTATCTCGATCTTGGGAAGGTACATTTTGTCCACTGTGCTATTCTCTTATTAATCTTTCTATTGTTTGCTTTATGATCTGATCTCTCTTTTTGGTTTCTGTTACGAATGTCATTGCCCCAGGCGTTATAAGTTCTCAGTTGGATATCTGAAGGCTCTTTGAAATACTATTGAAGCTCATTTTGTGGAATCACTGTAACAGCTGAGCCAGTGTCCAACTGAATTTTAGTTAATTTGCCATTCACTTCTGGTGTAAGCTATATGGCTTCTCTATTGTTAGTTTTCAGATTGTAAATCTCAAAATACGTCACTCTTATCAATATCTGATTTTTCATCAACAGCATGCAGATTAGTCTTTTTTTGAAACGGCAACTTGACCTCTTAAATCTTTTTCTCTTCCTTGTGCAGTCCATTGACTTTTGTCTGCCCGATATGATCTTTGTATGTGTTGTCACATTTTCTGCACATTTCGCCTTGGCCTTGTGTGTGCGAGCTCCTGCCACAATGGGCACAGTTTGTTTGACCAGGCACACTTCTGTTTAGACATTGCAGTTTTATTCATGCTCACTTTCTTTCCACTACCACATTGACTGCAACTCAATAGTGCCTCTGTCTGCTGTTTCTATTAGCACAGCTATTTCCATTACGCTTTTAAATGTAAGCTGATTATTAAGCCCATTACCAAACTGACATTGCTCAGACAACTTCTTCAATTCAGCCATGTACAATGAAATGGACTCCCCTTCCTTTTGATTCCTCTTATGAAACCTAAAGCACTCTCCAGTCAATCATGATTTTGGTTCTAAATATTCCTGTATTACATTCACAATATCAGCAAAGCTCATTTCAGCTGGTTTGGTTGGAGCAGTTAAACTTCAAAGCCTTTAAATTCAATGCGCTCAGCATAACTGGCATTCATCTCTACCAAGTTACCTTCACTCCAAAGAGAAGAGCCCTAGCTAGTTCGACCTATCCTCGTAAGACATTCCCTCTAATCTAGGCAGCATCTGGTAAACCAGCACGAGAAAATCTGTCAGTGCTGGAAATCCAATGAAACACACGCAAAATGCTGAAGAACTCAGCAAGCTAGGCAGCATCAATGGAAGAGAGTAAACAGTCGACGTTTCTGGCTGAAACCTTTCCCTGGGCCTGATGAAGGGTCTCAGCCTGAAACATTGACTGTTCACTCATTTCCATAGATGCTGCCTGACCTGCTGAGTTCCTCCAGCATCTTGTGTATGTTGTTCGGTATCCTGGCAAATCTGCTCTGCCCCTCTCACTAAAGCTTCCACATCCTTTCTAAAATGAGACAACCAGAACTGAAAATAATACACCTGATGAGTATAAGGTTTGTATAAAAGTCATAAATTATAAGGTCATAATGTTTTTATTATCTTTGTGATGTCAAAAGTAAAAGGACATATGCTTAAGGAAACAGGAAGGAGTTTTAAAGGGGATTTGAGAGGAAGGTAGTTGACAGAGACCCAAGAGATTCTGCAGATAGACAGAAAGATAGGTGGATACTTTATAGATCCCAAATGAAATTAGTGTCACAGTAGCATTACAAATGCACAGATATAAAAATATTAGAAGTCAGAAGAAAAATTAAAAAGTTACCTTAAAAATAAGTACAAGATTTACAAGTCAAAGATCACAAGATTTATAAGATTTCCAAGTTCACACTGATAAGATGGTAGTGCAAGAATTACCATAATTCTTGAGAGATGTTGGAAATCTTGAGTAATGCTAGAGTCCTAAAACATTCTTGAGACATGTTGGAAATCTTGATTAATGCTAGAGTCCTAAAACATCGGCCTGAAACATCGACAGTCCTGGGGCTTGGCAAGGTGTAGTTGATGCAGTTTGTGGATTGGACTCTAGATTTCACATTATAATGTGTTTGTGGTTTCTGGTCACTCCTTTTGTTGCTATTTTATGTGATTTTGATCGGAGTGGCCTGCAGTTAGTGAATGGCACAGTGCTAGATTGAGCTAAACTGAGCTGAACTGAATATGCCTGGACTCTTTTGATGACTTTGTGGGTTGGTGTTTTGTATTCTATGTGTTTCGCACATTTCTTTGCCGTTTGCAGAATTTTTTTTGGGCTGGGTGGGGTGGGTGATGTTTTTCTTTGAACGTGTTCCATGGTTTTCTTTGTTTCATGGCTGTCTGTGAAGAAGACAAACCTCAGGGTTGTACACTGCATAGATACTTTGATAATAAATGTATTTAGAATTTTGAACTTTGAGATTCTGCTGAGTCTGCTGAGTTCCTCCAGCATTTTATATGTGTTACACTGGATTTCAAGTATCTGCAGAATCACTTGTGTTTATGATATGCTAAACGAACTCAGCAAGTCCGGCAGCATCTGACAAGGGGATGATGCTTCAGGCCGAGACGCTTTGTTGTTTTGATTGCTTATTCCCCTCTGGAGATGCTGCCAGACTTGCTGAGTTCCTTCAACATTTTGTATGTGTTTTTGATGCAAAGAGTTGTTCCTATCTGGGACTTGGGGTAGTCTGATCAAGTCACTGCTCTTGAGAGACATTTAGATAGGCAAGGTACAAAGAATATGGACATGGTGTTCAAAAGACAGGTTAGTGTAGATGGGCAAGGAGTTAACCTTGGACATACTGGGTAAAATAACCTTCTTCTCTTCTGTATAACTTTATGATTCTATGACTCTGACAGACCAAGGTAAACTGCTAGACAAGGAAAAAAAGACTATTAAGTGAAAGGCTTGTGGCATTTTATTTAGTTATGAACTTGACTTTTGATCTGAGTTATAATTGTGCCATTGATTATGTCAAAATTCTACTTTCACCAAAATGATCCTTGTGTTTAGATTCAGCTTTAAGCAGCCAGGATTCCCTGCTCGGGACACTAATGTGCTTTTCTGATTTGCTTGCTGTGATGAATTTGTGACATTTTCTTCAGCGGTGAATTTTCAGTGCACCCACATGCTGGACGGCATTAGCAGCTTGCCAATCACCTGGTGTGTTATGCTTATGTTACCTGACAGAAAAGCAATATCATTTGGACTTCTTACAGGTTAATCTGTTCTCCTGGAGAGCCTCCAAAAACCCATGCCCTCCAGAGAGATTTTGAAAATCACGGCTTTAGATTTCACTGATATTCTGTTGTTGCAGATAAAATTTCTTTATGTTCAAGACCAACTCTGTATGGAGAAACACTGCCTCTTAACTCACTGAAGATCTTACTATTGCTAAATAAAGTGTTAACTAACATATCACATAAGACTATCTATCAGCACCATTAGTGTACATGCCCTAAACAATAGAAATTTACTGGAATCTTCAAGCCTTGTTTGCCAACATTTCAGGTTAATGACCTCTTAGTGCACTCTGTAACACAGTGTTGCTATGGAGACTTCTAGTTTTCAACTCTCATATTCAGGGGAATCAAGGAAACTTGGATGTATGTATGCAGAAGTCTTTGAAGGTTGATAAGGTGATTAAAACTTTTTCAGACTTTTATTATTTTCAGATGAAAAGGATACAAGTCTGGAAGGTAAAATTAAAGCTCTGCAAAACGAGTTCAAAGACGAGTGGAATATAGAGAAAGTGCTTGGATCCCAAGGGACAGCTTAGGAAGGAAAACAAGAATGATGTCTGGCTACTATAGGAAGGGATGCAAAAGTATTCGATAGGGCACTGGAAAAACCACTTTAGATACATAAGAGGATTATGAAGCTAAGTTTGTCCTCTTTAGAGCTGGGAAGATTAAGGGGTAACTTAAGTGAAGTTTTCAAGATCTCCAAGGATCCTGGAAAAATAAATAAAGGGAAGCGCTTCATCTCAGCAGAATGGTAAAGAACAGAAAACACATTTTCTTACGTAGCTCTGATAAAAGCATTGAGTAACATAAAGGAAAAAAAAATATCCATGCAGGGTGTGATCAGTACCTGTAATTTACTGCCAAGAAGATTAATGGAAGCAGATTGCATTGTGACTTTCACAAAGATTTGGATAGACAACTGAAGATGAAGTTTTGAGAGACTCTGGAAAAGTGTAAGGAATGGGACTGACCAACTTGTTCTTATAAAGAGCCAAGATAGTCTCAATGGGCCAAATGGTTATGACATAACACTCCTCCCTTATCCCTTATTGTGGTATCCTGGTTATTCCCACCTTCCTCCATTCTACAGTAAAACAGTATTAAGTATGACTGACTGCCATTTAACCTCTCACCTTCATTATTGTGCCACATCTTTTAAAGCTTAATGATGAAGTAGATTTTAGCTTCGGAGTGCAATTGTTTTGTCAGAGAGTAGACACACAGTCAAAGAGGACCATAGAGGTAATTGTGATCCAGTGAGCCCAGAGACACAGGAGGCTGAAATCTGGAGTGACAAACTTGAACTGGAATCTGGGGGAACTTCATGGGTCAAGCAACAACTTCTAGGTGAAGGGTTTGGACCTGAAGTGTCAATGGTCCATTTCCCTCCACAAATTCTATCTGACCTACTGAGTTTGTTCAGCCTCTAGAACCTGCTGAGGCTTCATTAGGCATTTGCCAGACAACCCTTTGAGTATTGTGAGCAGTTTCCGGCCCCATATCTAAGAAACAGAGGGTCTAGAGGAGACTTATGAGAATAATCCTAGGAATGAAAGGGTCAACGTATGATAGCCATTTGATGGCTCTGGGCCTGTACTTACTGGAGTTTGGAAGAATGAGAGAGGATCTTATTGAAACCTACCAAAAACTGAAAGAGTGGACATGGTGCTTCCAAAGTGGGAGAATCAAGGACCAGAGGACACAGCCTCAGAATAGAAGGACATTCCTTTGGAACAGAGATGAGGAGCAATTTCCTTAGCCAGCAGGTTGTAAATCTGGTGAAATTCATTGCCACAGATGGTTGTGAAGGCTAAGTCATTGGGTATATTTAAAGTGGCGGATGATATGTTCTTAATAGCAAGGGTGTCAAAGGGAGAAGGCAGGAGAATAGGCTTGAGAGGGGAAATATATCAATTAAAATTTGAATAGTGGAGGAGACTCAACTGATTGATTGAGCTAGCTCTCCTCCCATGTCCTATGGTCTTATGGTCAATATACTGACCTAGTGCCCTTGTCGGTCCAGCTGATGGAGGCTGTGAGCTTGGGAGATGCTGTCAAAGATGTCCCGGCTACTGGCTGCAGATATCCGGGGACTGGAGCTCATTGGAGCTGTGACGTGTTAGTGGTGAAGGGAAGTGATGTTTTAGTTGTTGGGTAAGGACTGGCAGCCTGGTTTGTCAGAGCTTTTTAAGAGCTGTTGCTGCCATACATATGCAAGCAATTGCAGGGGTATTCCAACCTATTTAAATGGATTTTTCTTGTTTTAGAGTGACCTACTACTTTTTTGCTTAATAAGTCCCACTCATCATTTATACAAAATTAAGAAGGGCAGAAATAAAGTGAATGCCTCCAGGCCATTTTCCTCTCAGGTTAGGGGAGATTAGAGTGAGAGGTCATAGGTTTAGACTGAAATATTTAAATGGTATCTGGTGCTGGAAGCGTGATGGCACTTGTGCATTGCCCCAAACTAATCTCAGACTTTGTTGGGCATTAGTGCAAAACAAAGCATTTCACCGTCTGTTTTCACATTTCAATGTACCTGTGACAACTAAAGCAAATTTCCTAATGTCCTCACTCAGAGGGCAAGTGTGGAACGAGCTACCAGCAGGAGTGATAGATGCTGGTTCAATTGTAACACCTAAGAGAAATTAGGTTAGGTACATGGATGTGAGGGGTATGGAAGGCCATGGTCCTGGGACAGGTAGATGGGACTAGACAGAAGACCAGGTCAGCATGGACTAGATGGGCTGAAGGGCCCGTTTCTCTGCTGTGGTATTTTATGACCCTATGACTCTATTTACTGGCCAAATGACAGCATGTTGCAAAGGTGTTGTCAATAGATACATTGTATTATACATTGTATAAAGAGTCTGGGGAAGAGGAGGTTGGCTCACAAATAGAGAAAGCTTGTAGACAGTGCGACAGGGAGGATAGGCAGGTGATAGAGAAGGGACATGCTCAGACCAAAGGTTTGAGATGCATCTATTTTAACGCAAGGAGTGTTGTGAACAAAGCGGAAGAGCTTAGAGCGTGGATCAGTACTTGGAGCTATGATGTGGTGGCCATTACAGAGACTTGGATGGCTCAGGGACAGGAATGGTTACTTCAAGTGCCGGGTTTCAGATCTTTCAGAAAGGACAGGGAGGGAGGCAAAAGAGGTGGGGGCGTGGCACTGTTGATTAGAGATAGTGTCACAGCTGCAGAAAAGGTGGATGCCATGGAGGGATTGCCTACGGAGACTCAGTGGGTGGAGGTTAGGAACAGGAGGGGTAAATAACTTTACTGGGTGTTTTTTATAGGCTGCCCAATAGTAACAGGGATATCAAGGAGCAGATAGGGAAACAGATCCTGGAAAGGTGTAATAATAACAGAGTTGTCGTGTTGGGAGATTTTAATTTCCCAAATATTGATTGGCATCTCCCTAGAGCAAGGGGTTTAAATAGGGTGGAGAAGGTTTCTTGCCACAATATGTAGATAAGCCTACAACAGGAGAGGCTGTACTTGATCTGGTATTGGGAAACGAACCTGGTCAGGTGTCAAATCTGTCAGTGGGAGAGCATCTTGGAGATAGTGATCATAATTCTATCTCTTTTACAATAGCATTGGAGAGAGATAGGAACAGACAAGTTAGAAAAGTGTTTAATTGGAGTAAGGGGAATTATGAGGCTATCAGGCAGGAAATTGGAAGCTTAAATTGGAAACAGATGTTCTCAAGGAAAAGTATGGAAGAAACGTGGCAAATGTTCAGGGGATATTTGTGTGGAGTTCCGCACAGGTACGTTCCAATGAGACAGGGAAGTTGTGGTAGGGTACAGGAACCGTGGTGTATAAAGGCTGTAATAAATCTACTCAAGAAGAGAGGCATTGATTGTGTGGATAGTCAGAGGCTTTTTCCCAGGGCTGAAATGGCTGCCACAAGAGGACACAGGTTTAAAGTGCTGGGAAGTAGATACAGAGGAGATACAGGGTTTTTTTACTCAGAGAGTGGTGAGTGTGTGGAATGGGCTGCCGGCAACGGTGGTGGAGGCAGATACGATAGAGTCTTTTAAGAGACTTTTGGATAGGTACATGGAGCTTGGAAAAATAGAGGGCTATAGGTAAGCCTAGTAATTTCTAAGGTAGGGGCATGTTTGGCACAATTTTGTGGGCTGAAGGGCCTTTATTGTGCTGTAGGTTTTCTATGTTTCTATGTTTCTAACTGGAACAGCCCAGCAGACTGAGGTGCCTATGTCTATTATTCTGCCTGTGGTGTTTCAGGCAGAGATTTATTGATGGGACGATCTTTACTGAACAGATCGCAGTCTGGTAAGAGTCACGCATCACAAGCAGAGGCAGCGAGCCCAGAAATTTGCTTCTGATTTGTGTCTGATGGCACTTCATTGCACTGAGTGTCGCTGAACATATGCATACTCTGGGGAAGAGCTTTGGTAACAACTGGTACCTCTTACCTTTTAAGATTAACTATCCTAAAGCAGGATAAATGGCTTCAACAAAATTGAAGGGATCAATCGATTCTTGCTCATTAACTTTCTCCATGCCTTTTAAATGTATACAAATGATATGTTGTCATTCGGTGACAGACTGGCCTCCAGCCCGTTGTATTATTGATGGAAAATCCATTTCTTCAAAGGCAAATGCATCACCTGAAAAGATCAACAACACAGAAAAACATCCGCAAGACACTTCAGAGTCTGTAATACAATCACCTCCATTTACAAAATAAACCAAGACATTAACTTAGAGAGTTAAACTAATTTTACCTTGATGTTTATGCATCAAGCAGTTTTTATTGAGAGAATGTGGAGTAAATTTACAGATGGCAGGACATTTAAATGAATTAATATGCATCACTAAGGGACAAACAGTAAAATATGCATCTGGTTTGAATCTCTGATAATGGAACATTAGCATACATTAAATAGAGTCAAATAGAGAAAAATAATTATGCCTTCAACAATTCACAACTTAAACTATCTTGTATGTTAATTAAGAAACTCTGTGAGCTTGCTGGTTGTTTTTTTCCTGTGTTATCACCGAAAGGTCATTGGCACACTGTTCTTCCGTCTCTGATCCATTCTGTGCCAAGACTGATCTCCTTGACATATCTCCTGTTGAGTAGAAGGACAATGTCCAAAGTGAGCTATAGCCATGACAAGTTATTGCAACCAGAGAAACACAATAGTCTGTGAGATTAATGCCACTAAAATTTGGTAGTCAACATTGCAAGCATTAGTGATGTGGAAAATGGAAGTTCCTTACTGATGTGATGAGGAACACTTTGGAGTTTAGGTGCCTCAAAATTGACTTCCCCTCTGGTCATGTTAAACACAGCATATATTTATTTCAACACGCTGTACCGTGCCTTTGAAATGTGTTTCATGGCAGCCATTTGAATCGATCTGACAGACTGAATACAAGCTGCTGATACCACCATATAGATTCCCAACCTTTTTTGGGTGAATACCATGAAGCAAGGGGTCCATCAATCCCGGGTTGGGAAGAACATAAAACATAGAACTGTATATTGTGGGGAAAGGCCCTTCAGCCCACAAAGTCTGTGCTGAGCATGATACCAAACTAAACTTACCCCTTCTGCCTACATGTGATGTATATCCCTCCTTTCTTTATATATTCATGTGCCTATCTAAAGCATACCTAAGTGCCTCTATCATATCTGCTTCCGCCACTGCCCAGGCAGCCTGGTCCATTGGACATATACCACTCCCTATGTTAAAAACCTACTCTGCTCATCTCCTTCAAAAACTCCCCATCTCGCCTTAAATGCATTTCCTCCAATGTTTGATTTTTCTATCCTGGGAAAATGATTCTGACTGGCTAAACCATACTTATACTTCTCATAATTTTATAATCTTCTTTCAGGGTTTACAAACAGCCTCCAGCACTCCAGAGACAACAGTCCGAGTCTGGCCAACTTCTCCTTACAGTTAATACCTTCTAACGTAGGTAGTATCTTGGTGAACTTCTTCTCTACCCTTTAGAAAGTCTCCACATTATACCAGTAATCAGGCAACCAGATCTGTGCAAGACTCCAAATATGCCCTAATCAAAGTTTTATACAACTGCATCATGAACTCTGACTTTTTAACTCTTTGTCCCTGGAGATGAAGGCAAGCTTGCCATGTATATTTTTTACCACAATTTCTGGAAGGTCTGTACTTGGACTCCAAGATTATCGTGCTACGACCATGAGAGAATCTACAGATGCTGGAAATCCAAAGCAACACACAAAATGATGCAGGAACTCTGCAGGTCAGGCAGCATCTGTGGAAAAGACCAGTCCTGAAGAAAGGTCTCGGCCCAAAACATCAACTGCTTACCCCTTTCCCCAGACGCTGCCTGGCCTGCTGAGTTCCTCTAGCATTTTGTGTGTGCCATATAACGTTTTCCATGTTACAAATTAATAATGAATTTCTTGTCAAGAAGAAAGTATGGGTGTGGTTGGGAGCTTACCTACTGAATATTGAAAGGCCTGGATAGATTCGATGTGCAGAGGATGTTTCCGACAGTGGGAGAGTCTAGGACCAGAGGACACAGCCTCTGAATAAAAGGACATCTTTTTAGAACAGAGATGAGGAGGAATTTCTTCAGCCAAAGGATGATAAATCTGTGGAATTCATTGCCACTGATGTCTGTGGAGACCAAGTCAATGCATTAATCTAAAGTAGAGCTTGATAGGTTCTTGGTTATTAAGGGTGTTAAAGGTTATGGGGAGAAAGCAGGAGAAGGGGAATGAGAAGGAAAATAAATCAGCTATGATCTAATGGCAAAGCAGACTCAAACGGCTCAGTGGCTTAATTTTGCTCTTATTTCTTATGGTTGTATGTTTTTGTGGTCTAATGCGCACTAATTTAAGGATGTAGTACTGTGGTATTGCTTCTAGGATATTTGCAGATAAACTCGTGAACCTATAAAAGAATGGACTGAAAAGTTACATTGTCATTGCCTTGAATATTTACATTAGGCCTAACAAGTTGTAGAGTTAAACCTTGGCTGTCTATCAGAATAATGAAACCCTGTCTCCTGTGGATAATAGGAATTGAACAATAATTGAAAATCACTCAGATTAAACTGGAGTGGAATAATGAAATACATGGGTAAATAATGTGACCAATCAGTAAGAATGCAGTTAATAATGATCCTGCTTGACACAGTGTTAGAAGACTGCTGTGACCATTCAATGCTCTACCTTGATTGACTGTTCGAAGCAGGATCTGGTATGATTAAAATTGTCACTGACTGAATGTCGCAGCCACAGTTTGCTACACCATTGGTCCATGTAGAGGGATAGGACTACAGGGGAAGAACTTCAGATTTCATAGCCTCCACAGCATCAGGGACACCTTGAAAAGGCAATGGCTCAAAAAAGTGGCATCCATCGTTAAGGACCCCCATCACATGGGACATGCCCTCTTCCCATTGCTACCAGCAAGGAGGTGGTACAGGAGCCTGAAAACAAGCACTCAATGTTTCAGGAACAGTTTCTTCCCTTCTGCCATCAGATTTCTGAATGGACAATAACCATAAACACTACCTCAATATTTTTTTTGCTCTCTCTTCACGCTACTTACTTAATTTAATTTAACTTTATGTGTGTGTATAATACAAGGAAGGTGAGGTATGTAGAAGGTAAGGTAAGTGCAGTGAAAATTGAGAAGGATGTAGCCACAACTTGATGACCTGAGTTACAGGGGGAAGTTGAATAGGTTAGGACTTCATTCACTGCAGGGCAGAAGAATGGGGTGAAATCTTATCGAGGTATACAAAATTATGAGGGGTATTGATACAGTGAACGCTTGCAAGCATTTTCCTGTTAATTTTGGTAAAAGTAGAGCCATAGGTTTAAGGTGAAAGGTGGAGTATTTAAGGGGATCTGAAGAGGAACTTCGTCTCTCAGCAGGTTGTGTGAGTGTAGAACGAGCTGCCGACAGCAGTGATAAATGCGAGTTCAATTGTCACATTTAGAGGAGTTTGGATAGGTACATGGATGAGAGAGGTATGGAGGGATATGTCCCGGGTTCCCGGGTGCAGATGAATGGGATGAGACAGACCAGGCTGGTACGGACTAGATGGGCTGAAAGGCCTGCCTTCGTGCTGTACTGCTGTATCACTCTATGCAGTGAGAAAGGAAAGCTTGTATCAGACACCAAGAGCCTGTTACAGCAGGATCCCTTGACAAGGATAGGACAGATAGTAAGGTGAAATTCACAGGTATATCAAGAAAGGAAAGAGCGAAATATGAACTCTGTTTCTTTTCACACACCTGCAGCCTAACCTACTGAGTATTTCCAGCAGTGCCTGTTTTTATTGCACAGAAACTTTAGAAAAGTAAGGATGGGGGGGTGGGGGGAAGAGGGTAGAAGTGATAAAGCAGTAAAGGGGAAACTGGTTTATATAATTTTATAAATCTTTGTAAGATCTCCCCTCCTGCCTCCTTACATTGCAAGGAAATCTGTAATTTCCCTACTTTCTCTTTTTTTTCATTTCTTAGTTAATGGAGTCACATGAACTACTCTCAATCTGCAGGACTCATTCCAGAATTGATAGAAGCTTGGAAGATGATCATAAGAATATTTATTGTCTCGGCGGCCATTTGTTCAGAACTCCTTGATGTTGATGTTGATGCTTAGGTCCCTGAGATGTAGCAGTTTTCAGGCTTACTAATTTCTCACATAGTTTTTCTTTACTGGTATTAATTTATTTTACTTCCTCATTTACACTGGACCCTTAGTTCATCATGTTTAATGGGAGTTTTTGTTTGGGGAAAACAGATACAAATTAATTGTTTAACTTCTCTCTTTTGCTCATTCCCTATTATAACCTTTCCATCCTTTTCTATTAAGGATTGAGATAGGATATAGCAGTAGAAGCAGGCTATCGAAGCTGCTTCACATATATATATCCTCATTAGTCTTCTTTTCAAATATATGTTTCTCACAAGTTTAAACTCATTTGATCTTCTTTTACTTTATCAATATCCAAAATGCTCCTCATCCTCATTATGCTTTTTCTGGCTTCTGTATAAACCTTTTGATATCATCACTTTCCCCTGCAGCATCTGTTTGGACTATTTCTTCATGGGATTATTGTTGTCTTTTTGATGTTGGCAGCCATTTTAATTAACTCTATATTCAGACAAAATATCTAGTGTCTTGAAAAGCTGGCAGCTAAATAGAAGCTGGAGCAACTAAATCCCTTGTCCTTTTTGATGCATTAATGCTTACCCCCACAGATCATTACAATAAACTACTGAGGCAGCCTGATACACTTACAAACTTTTCTGAGTCTTCCTCCTTCCCAATTAACAGAATGGCCACCCTAACCATACTCAACATGGTAAATGCCTTTATTAATCAGACTACTGAGTTCAAGCGTCAGGAAGTCACGCTGCTGCTTTATAAGACTTTGGTTAAGTCACAGCTAGAGTATTGCATTCAATTCTGGTTGACCCCTCATAGAGGGGATGTGAATGATGTGGAGAGGTTCACCAGGATGATACCCAGATTAGAGAACACGTGCCCTAAGAAGAGGCTGGGCAAACTTGAGTTGTTTTCTCCGGAGCAGCAAAGGCAGGGCAGAGATGGCCCGATGTTTGGAGGACTCAAACACAGGGCCAGATTGAAAAGGCAGGGTGTTAGGACTGGAGGTTGGGCCAGTTCTGCTCACTGCTCTGCAGCATTTACTTGGTTCCGCGCTGAACAGAGACTGAAGCTGTGGACTGCTTCAGGCTTTGTTTATGTGAACTCACTTTCATTCTGAATGCAATTTGCTCATTCCTATTGTTTGCATGATGGATGTTTTATTTTCTCTGCACAGTGGGTATTTGTTGCTCCTCTGTTCTATGGGTTCTTTTGAATTTCTTTGTTTTGTGGCTGTCTGGAAGGACACAAATCTCAAGGTTGCATATAGTGTACATATTTTGATTATAAATGTGCTTTGAACTTTGAAATTTTGAGAGAAGATTATAAAATTATGGAAGGTACGTTACGGCAGACAAAATCTTTCTCCAGGACAGAAATGTCAAGTACTAGAGGGCATAACTTTAAGATGAGAGGGGGAAAGTTTAAAGACGTAAGGAGTAAGGTTTCACACAGAGATTGGTGGGTGCCTGGAGCACGCAGCATGGGAAATCGTGAGGCAAGTGCCACAGTGGCATTTTAAGAAACTTTTAAATTAAGCACATGAATATGCAGAAAATGAAAGGACAAGGATCAAGCATCAGGGATTAGTTTAATGTGGCATCATCAGTATTAGAATCAGGTTTATTATCACTGACATACAGTATGTCATGAAATGTGTTGTCTTATTGAAGGACTACAGTGCAAGACATAAAAATGAATTTTGTTGGAAAAAGTGAAATACGTAAAGCAAAAGAGGAATATTGAAGAAGTGTTCAGTAAATCTGATGGTGGAGGGAAAGAAGCTGTTCTTGAAGAGTTGAGTGTGGGTCTTAAGGCTCCAGTGCCCCCTCCCTGATAATATTAATAAGAAGTGGGCTTTCCCCAGTGGTAGGGGTTCTTAATGATGGATGCCATCTTCTTGAGGCATCACACTTTGAAGTCCTCGATGGTGGGGAGAGATGAGGCCATGATGGAACTGGCTGAGTCTGCAGCCTCTGTTGATCCTGTGCTTTGGGGCCTCCACGGTAGGCACTAATGCAACCAGTCAAAATGTCCTCCACGGCACATCTCTAGAAATTTGCTAGTCCTTACTATCATGTTTGACACATACATTATAGGCTGAAGGGGCTGTTCCTGTGCTGCATTGTTATACGTTCAATGTTATCCACTCAATGGTCACTTCATTAAGTACCTCCTGTACCTAATAAAATAGCCACTGATTGTATGTTTGTCATCTTCTGCTACTGTAGCCCACCCACTTCAAAGTTCAACGTGTTGTGCATTGCTAGATACTTTTCTGCACACCACTGTTGTAACGTGTGGTTATTTGAGTTACTGTCACCTTCCTGTCAACTTCAACTAGTCTGGCCAGTCTCCTCTCACCTTTCTTATTATCACGGCCTTTTCACCCATAGAAGTGCGGCTCATTGAGGTTTCTTTTTGTTTTCTTGCACCATCCTCTGTAATCTCTAGAGATTGTTGTGTGTGAAATATCCAGGAGATCAGCAGTTTCTGAGATACTCAGACTAGCCCGCCTGGCACCAACAATCACGCTTAGCACCAGCAATACAGTCTGTGTGGCACCAACGATACAGTCAAAGTCATTTAGATCACATTTCTTCCCCATTATGATGTTTGGTGTGAACAACAACTGAACCTTCAGACCATTTCTGGGTGCTTTTATGCTTTGTATTGCTGCCAAATGATTGGCTGATTAGATATTTTCATTAACAAGCAAGTATACAGTTGTAAATAATAAAGAGGCCAATGAGTGTATATTCCACCCTCCCATGCTTCTCTGCTAGCGTGTCTTAAACTTGTAAACTTGAGGAACAAGGGCAGAAACAGCTTGAGAACTCCATAACCTACAGCTCCATCTCTAAACTACACCCTCTCACCCGGAGCTACAGCTCCATCTCTAAACTACATCCCGTCTTGACCCGGAGCTACAACTTCATCTCTAAACTACATCCTGTCCTGACCCGGAGCTACAGCTTCATCTCTAAACTACACCCTGTCCTGACCTGGAGCTACAGCTTCATCTCTAAACTACACCCCGTCCTGACCCGGAGCTATAGCTCCATCTCTAAACTACACTCCATTCTGACCCGGTGCTACAGCAGCAATTCTCCATTAATGCATCTCCAAACCCAGCATTGCTGCAAAAGCATTTTATGCGGAATGATTGCAACACTTCCACCAGGGGGCTCTTCACCACCTTCTCAATGACAATTAGGGAGAACAATCAATGCTGCCCTTTCCAGTAATGCACACTTCCCATCAATACATGAAGCAACTTGTAAGGTAGCCCATTATCACGTGGCAGAACCTTTGGAAAGTTGGTATTGGCAGACTCCTCTGGCCAAATACAGTGATCTATTGATATTCTCTCTGTTGCTGTGAAAATGCTTAAGCCAATAAACCTGGGGCACCTCGTACCATTTTTATGTACAGTATTTTTCAAAAGTCTTAGGCATATAAATATATATATATATATATATATATATATATATATATATATAGCTTGAGTGCCTAAGACTCTTGCACAGTACTGTTTTTGTCAACATGGAGTGAAGAGCAAGCTTGTAAATCTGACCGGAGCAAAGGATGTTGAGAATGGTGAGGGTGGAGTGCCATGGGAGGGGTGTGAGACAGGTGGCAGAGAAGGAGGGATTACTCCAATTGATGCTGCCCTCCGGTGTTCACTCGGTGGAAGACAAGCTGGATTACGTTTGTGTCTGCACTTGCATGAGATGAGGAACTGCTGAGGGCTTGTTCTGCTGAAACGTGGCTCCAGAACAACATCTAAACACCATCAATCTACCAGCCATGACACTCAGGGACTTGGGCTACATTATTTTTTTAAAATATCTTTTGTAACTGTTTTATCCTATCATAGTTATATGAGCTATATGTGTGTAACACGCTGTAAGGTTTCACTGCTAATGTAATGGCTTCTTTGTAACTTTCACTGCTGAAGTAATGGTTTTTCTGTAGCAGCAATGTTTGGGTTATGGCTGGAGATAACAGGACTGTGGGATGCATGTTAGCCAATCAGGATTTTGTTGCCCTGTCTTGTGAATCTGGAAGCAGTTGATTTCACAGGCTTTTGGCAGAGAGAGAGAGATGAAGAGAGAAGACACGAATGGAGAGATTTGGTAGACTGCTGGACAGGGTGGACTCGGACCGAGGGTCCGAAGGGCAGCGACGATCGGAGGAGGTTAATGGGGACCGATCGGCCTATAAGTGAGCTCCAATTTTGCACACAGGCTGTTTCATAAGATTGGGCCCATTTTAAAATTTTGTTTCTCTACTAACCATATAGTCGAAGTAAGAGTTATAAAGCTTAATCGTTTAATCGCATAGTGTGCACTGTTTGTTATTTTGGGGTACTGATTTGTAGCAGGGGAACACATTGCACCACATCCACCCAAACGAGATTTCGTAAGTTTGGTTGGGCTGGGGTTTATCACCCCCTATATTAAGCGGCTAGGTGAAGCGAGAGTTACATGTGTGACTGCTGGTATTGTGTTTTGAACCTTGGCCCTGAAAGAACATTTTCACGCTATCATTGAATGACAATTGAACTTGAACTTATCCTGCCTGCTTTACTGCTCTACTGCCTCAACATCAGCTCCATAGCAAAGAAAGCCCAGCAGCGTCTCTACTTTCTGCGAAGGCTGAGAAAAGTCCATCTCCTACCCCCCTATCCTCACCACATTCTACAGAGGTTGTATTGAGAGCATCCTGAGCAGCTGCATCACTGCCTGGTTCAGAAATTGCACCATCTCGGATCGCAAGACCGTGCAGCAGATAGTGAGGTCAGCTGAGAATATCGTCGGGGTCTCTCTTCCCGCCATTTCAGACATTTACACCACACGCTGCATCCGTAAAGCAAACAGCATTATGAAGGAACCCACGCACCCCTCATACAAACTCTTCTCCCTCCTGCCATCTGGCAAAAGGCACCGAAGCATTCGGGCTCTCACGACCAGACTATGTAACAGTTTTTTTCCCCCAAGCCATCAGACTCCTCAATACCCAGAGCCTGGCTTGACACCAACCTACTGCCCTCTACTGTGCCTATTGTCTTGTGTATTATTTATTGTAAAGTCTGCACTGTTTTGTGCACTTGATGCAGTCCTGGGTAGGTCTATAGTCTAGTGTAGTTTTGTGTTGTTTTACGTAGGTCAGTGCAGTTTTTGTATTGTTTCATGTAGCACCATGGTCCTGAAAAACATTGTCTCATTTTTACTGTGTACTGTACCAGCAGTTATGGTCGAAATGACAATAAAAAGTGACTTGACTTGACAGTGGCAAGAAACATTGATAGAGTCAATGTAAAACCTCATTCCCAGAAAGTACAGGCTTCACTCCCTCACTCTCTTACTTATAATTCAGCCTTTGCTTCTAGATTGTTATCTGGCACAGATGTGTCAAAAGGATGGAAAATCCTAGGATTGCAGAATCAAGAACTGGAGGGTGAGAAGGGAAAGATCTAACAGAAACTTGAAGGGCAACTATTTTTAGACAAGGAGGGTATTTATGTAGAATGTGCTGCAGAGGACTTGTTGAGGCAAGTACAGTAACAAATTTTAAGACAGCTGAGCAAGTACACAGATTGGAAAGGTTTAGAAGATTATGGACCAGATGTTGGCAAATGGGATTAATTTAGATGGAGCATCTTGGTTGGCATGGAACAGATGGATCGAAGGGCATGTTTCCATGCTCTAGGACCCTGTGACTCTAAATACTGAAACTCTGCCCCAAGGTTCAGACAAGTGGGCTGAAAACTACAACATATAAATTATTAGTAGCTGTATTTCACATTCAGATGACTTTCCTTTCTACTGCAGTTTGACATTTCAGAAACAAAACAGGCTCCAACCAAACAGGTTACAAGAACAACTCCATTGTTCCCATGTATACACCCTACCTTATACTGTATTGTATCTGCTGGTGATTTCTTATTTCCCCTTTTATTTGGGACCTTTTGTCCTTGATGGACCATCATGGATTGTGGAAGGCTACGCGTCAGCTCCAGACAGGGAAATGAAAGGTCAGCTGGGAAAGCAGTGGAAAGGCCTTGGAGGATTAGAGCAAGTCCAGGGACAGATTATTGCCCAATGAAAAATACTTTAGTCGTAAATAACAGTCAATTCAGTTTTTCATTAAAATTCTGCCTTAACCTGACATTTGTGGGGTTTAACATAACTAATTAGAAGATTTTCTAATCCGTTGTTCAGTTTTCTCACCTGGAGCATGCACACTAACTCTGCTCTTCAATCTGTTTAGTTGCTCCTAAAATAGACAATTTTTGATGGACATTTTATTTTTCCAGAGGAACATTTCAGCTGCAGAAACATCACTTTTAAATCATAGAAGTTAATAGCACAGTTGAAGTCCATATTCAATTCATTGTGACTATTCCAATTTCTAGGGAGAAATGGAGCCAAGTATCACATTTCTTCCTGTCCACAACCTCATTTCCTACAGGGATCATGAAATTGCTACAGCTCATTGTGTGTGCCAGCTCTGGGGTAACCACTGCTGCCAATCCCACTACCTTACTCTTTCCTCAGAGGACAAGAAGTTAATTCTCAAGTCCCTGAACAATTTCCTTTTGATCTCACCAGTTAATAAACTCATAACTGCTGTTTGACTCCATTTCTACAATTCTGCAGGCACTAATTTCCAGTTCTTTGCTATTCTTGGTGTAGAATTTTTCCTCACAAACCCTTTGTTTTTATTTTATGGCCAAAATTTAAACCCCACCTCCTGATCCTCGAAGCATCAGGCATAGAGACAACTTCTCTCTCTTTCCCTCTTTTTCCTCAGCACAAGGAATAGGCTTCTTGGCTCACGATGTCTGTGTTGACCATAATGCCATTTAAACAAATCCCATCTGCCTGCACATCATCCATATCCCTTCAGTTCCTGCTTGTTCATGTGCCTGTCTAACTGTGTCTTAAATGTTGCTCTCCTATCTACTTCCTTCACAATTCCTGGCATGTCATTCCAGGCACCTACCATGCTCTAAGTAAAAACCTTGTCCTGCACAGCCCCTTTGAACTTGTCCCTCTAGCCTTAAATCTCTGTCCTCTAGTATTTGAAATGTCCGCTATGGGAGAGAGACTCTTACCATCTCTGCCTCTTATAATATGATCTGTTTCTACCGGGTCACCCCTCAGCTTCTGATGCTACAGTGAAAACAATCCAAGCTTGTCCAGGCTAATAATCTCTCATCCAGACAACATCTAATTGGAGTTCAATTCCTGCCGCTCCCCATAAGGAGTTTGTATTTTCTCCCCACGACCATGTGGGTTTTCTTTGGGTGCTCTGGTTTCCTCCCACGTTCCAAGGGTGTACGGGCTAGAGTTAGTAGGTTGTGGGCTTGTTATAGTTGGTGCCAGAAGCATGGTGACACTTGTAGGCTGCCCCCGGCACATCCTTGGATTGTGCCCGTCGTTGGAACAAACAACGCACTTCACTGTATGTTTTGATGTTTCAACGTAAATGTGACAATTAAAGCTAATTTTTAATCTTGAATCCTGATGAACCTGGTTTGCATGACTCCAAAGCCTCCACACCCTTTCCGTAATGCAGCAACAAGTGCACACAATGCAGCTTAAACAAGGTTGTATATGGTCGCAACATGACTTCCCAACTGTCTACTCAGTGCCACAATTTATGAAAGCAAGTATGAAATACACTTCTTTTCACCGTATCTAATGGTGTTGACAGTTTTACAAAGCTAAGGACAAGGATAATGCAAGGATGTAATGCTGAGGCGTTATAAGGCATTGGTCAGGTGCCACTTGGAGTAGAGTGAGCAGCTTTGGGCCCCTTGTCTAAGAAAGGATGTGCTGACATTGGAGAGGGCTCGGAGGTGGTTCATGAGAATGATCACAGGAATGAAGAGGTTAACATAAGAGGAGCATATGATTGCTCTGTATACACTGGAGTTTAGAAGAATGAGGAGAGAACACATTGAAACCTGTCGAATATTGAAAGGCTGAGATAGAGTGGAGGTGGAGAGGATGTTTCTAATATTGAGGGAATCTAGGGCCAGAGGGCACAGCCTAATAGTGTGGGAGTCTACTACTGGAGGGCACAGTCTGACAATACAAGGGCATCCCTTGGGAACAGAGAATTTTTTTTTAGCCAGAACGTAGTGAATTTATCACCCCACACATCCGTGGAGGCCGAGTCATTGAGTATATTTAAAACGGAGTTTGATAGGTTTGTGATTAGCAAGCGTGTGAAAGGGTAAGGGTAGAAGGTAGGAGAATGGGGTAGAGAGGGAAAATAAATCAGTCATGATTGAATGGCAAAATATACTCGATGGGTAGAATGGCCTAATTCAGCCTCGATGTCTTTTGGTCGTATGATTTTAATAGCTGCCTTATTAAACTAAGCATTAAAAATCTACCAGCCATTAGACTAATGAATTATTCTTACTACCCGGTTTGGAGCCAGGCTCTTGATGTTGCCTATCTGTAAAACACTGATTTATACTGAACATAATGACAAATATTACTGAGACAGACCAACAAATAGCAGCCACTCCAGGATGACTGTGCCTTTGCCTGCTTACTGACAATTATACTTTACTGCCGACATCGATTGATGCTGGAGCTGGAAGCAGCACTTGGCATCGGTGCTGGAGTACAGGCAGTCTGCTGGAGGAACTCAATAGGTCGAGCAGCATCAGTGGGCAGGAGGGAATTGTCGACATTTCAGGTTGAGAGCCGGCAGGGAATCCAAGCCAAGCGGGTGTTTTGACCCAGAGCATCGACAATTCCTTTCACCTTACAGATGCTGTATTCCTCCAGCGGGTTGTCTGTTGCTCTATATTCCATTATCTGCATCTGTGACAAGAGCATCGCAGAATCAGGTTTATTATTTCTGACATACAGTTTGTTGTTTTGCAGCAGAAGTATAGTGCAATGCTTTAAAAAACCTATAAGTTACAATAAGAAATATAAAAAAATAAATTTAGATTAGATAGATTAGATTCAACTTTATTGTCATTGTGCCGAGTACTGATACAAAGCCAATGAAATGCATTTAGCATCTGATCAGAAATTCAAAGAATAGTGTTATTTACAAAATAACTGCGAATAAAAAGTAAGTGTGACAGCACACAAATATAAAAGTACTGAGACAGTACAATATGGGTGCAATACTGCTTAGCGCTGTGATGAGAGGTTCAGCAGGGTCACAGCCTCAGGGAAGAAGCTCTTCCTGTGCCTGCTGGTGCGGGAGCGGAGGCTCCTGTAGCGCCTACCAGATGGGAGGAGAGTAAAAAGTCCATGATTAGGGTGAGATGCATCCCTGATAATGCTTTTCGCCTTGCCCAGGCAGCGTTTATGGTGGATGTTCTCAATGGTGGGCAATTGGGTGCCAAAAATCCGCTGGGCAGTTTTCACCACACGCTGGAATGCTTTGCCGGCCGATACGGGACAATTGCCATACCACACTGAGATGCAGTTGGTGAGTATGCTCTCAATGGTACAATGAGTAGCGTAGAAAGAGACCATTCAGAAATCTTATTGCAGAGGTGAAGAAACTATTGCTAAGTTGTTAAGTGTGTGTGTCTTCAAGCTGCTGTACCTCCTCCCTGATGGCAGTGATGAGAAGAGGGCTTGTCCCAGATGGTGAAGTTCTTTAATGATAGATGCTGCCTTTTTGTGGTGCTGCCTTTTGAAGGTGTGTTGATGTTGGGGATCCTTGTGCCTGTGATGATGGTGAAGGTATCCTTGATGGCAGGGGTTCTTGTGCCTGTGATGATATCTTACCGTGATGATGGTGAAGATGTTCTTGATGGTGGGGATTGTTGCGCCTGTGTCGACACCATCTGCAGCTTTTTTAACGTTTTGTGTTTTGGAGCCACCACTCCATGCAGAGAGGCAACCAGTCAGAATGTTCCTGCATAGCGCTTGCTTATTTATTCACATAGCTTCAGAGATATTGCACAGTAACAGCCTCTCCTGGTTCTCCAGCAGTTCCGCCCAATTCCTCCCATGTGACCTTTGGAATATGGCAGAGACTGGCACACGCAGACGGAGCCCATGCAGGCACTGGGAGAATGTACAAACCCCTTACAGACAGCGGCAGAATTGAACCTGGCCAACCTAGTCGCAACTAACGAATTCATAGGATTTTGCAAAGAAAACAATGGTGCTATCTCTGCAGCGAGTGAGGAGTTTGTTGCAGGTTATGCAAGTCTCGGAAATGTACAGGAAGGTGTGGGTCACTGCTGACTAGTGCATCATTGTTGTGCAGGATTCACACCTTGACCTTCATGCACTTTCCCCCTCAGCTGGCCAAAGGCTATGGACAAAATGTATGCGGAAGACATGAGGCAAAAGATTTTTGAGCAGAGACACACGGTCTGCAGGAGTGGCGGAATCAGGCTTCATCAATGCCTTCAGGAAGGTGCCAAATTAGCAGTTGAGAGAAAGAAGTGGATGATGTGACGAGGTTGTCTTCACAGGAAACAATGGGCTGAATAGCCTCCTTCTGCCCCATAACGATTCTGTGCTGTTCCTAAGATTGCTATGGCACTTGAGCAGAATCAGCAGTAATTGCTGTTATCGTCACTGCTGTTTTGACAGCAGTTTTTGGACTAACATTCAATACGACACAGTTTGTATTAAAGATAACAGTCATACAGAATCAAAATTTACATCTTTTGTAACTGCTCTCAAAATGATATTCTTCAAGTATCGCTGAATTATTCACTACTTGTGTTGCTGCACTAGTAAGTGGAATTGACGGTAAAATATTGATGCAATCATGAAGAAGGCACACCAGCAGCTATATTCTGTTTGGAGTTTGAGGAGATTTTGTATGTCGCCACAGGCTCTTGCAAATTTCTACAGACGTACGGTGGAGAGCATTTTGACGGGCTGCATCCCAGCCTGGTACAGAAGCTCCAATGCGGAGGATTGCATGAGCCTGCAGAGGATTATAGTTCAGCCAGCTCCAGCACAGGCACAATCCTCCCACCACCGAGGACATCTTCAAAAGGCGGAGCCTGAGGAAGGCCACATCCATCACCAAGCACCCTCACCAACTGGTACACGCTGTCATCTCACCGGGGAGGAGGTGCAGAAGCCTGAAGGACCCACAGGCAGTGATTCAGACAGCTACTTCCCCTCCACCATCAGATTTCTCAATGGTCCATGAACCTATGAGCATTACCCCATTATTCCTTTTTTTTGGCTTATTTTGTAGTTTATTGTTAATTTAAGTCCTTGGACTGGACTGCTAAGACAGAACAACAAATTTCACATCATCTCAGACAAGGACAATAAAACTGAATCTAATCCTGAAATTATTTCCTCAGAAAAGCCTGCAATTGGAGTTCGCTGCTTCATAGTTGTTAGGTGCCTGCCTGCAGAAGAACGGAACAGTTGTTGATGTTACGGGGGTTAACTGTGTTCAGCCTTAAGCCTCCTGCAAGATCACTTACGTGCCAAGGACGTGGAATATCAGCACATCTGGAAGCTTGGCAGCTGTTAATCAGGTGATCCTGTTGCCAACTGCAAACCCATGCTGTGCAGAATTAGAAACACTGCATCTTCGAGCTGTGGAAATGCTCACCTTCCATCTGTATTATAATCTATCAGTTTTACCGAGATCAAACAGTATCTCCTTCCAATGCACCCAATGAATGATAAATGGATTGGTGTAGATAGTTTATAATGGTCAGCAAGACCATTCTGTGCTGTATGACTATAACGGTGATGGCAACAGCATCACAGGTCATAGAGTCATAGATTACTACAGCATGGAAGTACAGGAGGTCCTATGGCCCATCTCATCCTTCCTGGCCTAATTTTGGTCTCATTCCACCCACCTGCACCTGGACCATAGCCCTCAATACCCCTCTGAACCATGCAGCCATCCAAACTTCTCTTAAATTTTGCAACTGAACCCGTATCTACGACTTCTGCTGACAGCTCACTCCACATTCAGACCACCCTCTGAGTGAAGAAATTTCACCTCAGATTGCCCTTTAATATTTCACCTTTCACCCTAAACCTATGACCTCCAACTTTAATCTCACCCAGCCTCAGAGGAAAAAGCCTGCATGCATTCATCCTATCTATACCCCTCATTATTTTGTATCCCTCCCAACTGTCCCCCTTCATTCTCCTGCTCTCCAGGGAATAAAATCCCAGCCGATTCAACTTTTCCCTAGAACTCAGATCCTCAAGTCTGGGCAATAACCTTGTAAATTCTCTCTCAAAGGTTGCTTGATGTTCCTTGATAGTAAGACCATAGAAATACCAGGGCACAGGGAAGACCATGTCAATCATTCTGCTTATATTGGTTGTAAAAAACGTATTCTGCCCAGTACCAGTTTCTACAATTTTCTTCTTTGCACTTGGTTCTCTCCAGTTTACAACTGGGCTCTGTTTCTGACAATTTCTCAAAAATCAGGAATGTAACCACCCAGCAATATATTTAAATAAAAGCATATGCAAATCAAGGACAACATCAAAATCAAAATAAATTTATTATCAAAGTCTGTAAAAGTCACCGTATCCTACTCTGAGATTTATTTTCCTGCAGGCATTCACAGCGGAACCAGGAATAAAATAGAATCAGTGAAAAGCTAGGCACAAAGACTGACACCCAGCATGCAAAAGAAGACAAACTATGAAAGTTTAAAAAATGAATGATAATAATAGTAATAGTAAGTAATATTGAGAACATGAGTTGTAGAGTCCTTGAAAATGAGTCCAGAGATTGTGGAATCAGTTCAGTGTTGAGGAGAGTGAAGTTATCCACCCAACTCCATTTTCCGATCCTCCGATGAGAATATGTTGTTAAAGCGGGGGATTTCATTGGACCAGTCAGGTGTTGATATGAATCAAGCTCCCACATGGCAGAAAGATGCCTGCAGCCCTGCAGCAGCCAGAAAATCGTTCCAGTCAGTCTCCCAAACATTCACTTGTAATCAACAACGGACGAACTCAGCATCCGTGGAGGGAAATGGGCGGTCAATATTTTGCATTGAGACCCTTCATCAGGGCCGAAAAATAGAAGAGGGAGATAGCCAGTATTAAAAAAAAAAGAAGGGAAAGGTAGAAGCTAGATCCAGTTCAACTTCAAGTTAAATTCAAGTTCAGGTTTGTTGTCATGGACAGTCATGCTCAGGGTATAAATGCTGTGAAATTAGTCTTTTTTGTAGCAGCAGTACAGTACATTAGAAACATGGCAAACAGAAACTACATAAACTTAAATTCATTTAATTTATACATAACTTGCATGACAAAATATACAGACTATTCATGTAAGTTGAGGGAGATATAGTCTGAGGTAGAATTAGGGTTTTTCAGATCGGTTCAAGAGCCAGATGACAGTACGAAGAAGCTACTGCTGAACCTTGAGGTGTGGGCCTTCAGGCCCTTGTGCCTCCTGCCGGATGGCAACAATGAGAAGGTGCCGCTGGCCCGGATGGTAGGGGTCCTTAATGATGCATGTCACCCTTCTGAACCACCACCTCTTGTAAGTATCCTCTTTGGAGGGGAGAGTGTGCAACTCTCCATGATGGAACTGCCTGGATCCACCAATCTCTGTGGCCTCTTGCTTTCCTCTGCATTGGAGTTCAGATACCAGGCAGTGTTGTGACCAGTGATAGGCAGATAGAGGAAAGGAGAATGGAAGTAACAACAGAGGCTGGAGGGGGGGTAATGGAGGCAACAGAGGGCTGCAGAAAATGGAACAGGAAAAGAAGGTAGAGCGTAGAATAATAGAGCTGGGTTGTGCAGAATGGAACAGGAGGAGATGAAAGTATCTGTTCATGTATAATCACATCTATTCATGAAAGTATCATCACATCCATTCATGTGCATGGTTATCACTAAGACAAACACTCATAAATTGGGGAGGATCTGTAAATGTGCTGAGGGTTTCGCTTATCATTTTTAACAGTGACCTAGATGGAGGCCATTTGGGCCATTGAGTGTCCGTTTAGGACAACCCCATCAACACCAATTCCTCATTAATTTCTCTGCAATCCTTTCTCCAGCACATGCTCAAAAACAATTCCACCCCACATACGCATGTTCTTCCAACAGCCAATTGGGATCATTTACAGTAATCATCATTGCCTCCGTGACTCTTTCAGCCAGTGAGTTCCATGCCTGTCACCTTCTCAGTAGAAAGGTTTTCTCCCTTCATTCCTCCTGCAAAACAAAGTTCAAAGTAAAATTATTCTCATAGGACGTTTTTGTCACCATATACCACCCTGCGTTTCATTTTCTTGCAGGCATTTACTGCAGAACAAGGAAATACAATAGAATCAATGAAAAACTACATGCAAAGACTGACAAGCAACCAATGTGCCAAAGAAGCCAAACTGTGCAAATACAAAAATATTAGTAAATAAATAATAGTGAGAATATGAGTTGTAGAATCCTTGAAAATGGGCCCATAGGGTGTGGAATCAGATCAGAGTTGAGGTGAGTGAAATCATTCATGCTGGTTCAGGAAACTGATGGTTGAAGGGTAATAACCGTTCCTAAACCTGGTGGAACAGAACCTAAGGCTCCTGCACCTCTTTCCCGATGACAGCAGTGAGAATGCATGGCCTAGATGGTTGAGGTCCTTGATGACCGATGCTGCTTTCTAGTGGCAGTGCTCTTTGTAGATGTGCTCCTTGGTGCGGAAGGCTTTTCCTGTGATGAACTGGGTTCTATCCACCACCTTCCATAGGCTTTTCTGTTCTTGGGCGTTCATTCTAAATCTGCATCCCCTGGTTTTAACTGAGGAAAATCAGTCCTTCCCATTTACTTCATCTGGCTCTCTCTTGTTATCTGTAAGCTGCAATTAAGTCTCTCCTCTTCCACAAATGAATAGCCTAATCATTCTTCATAGCTATTACTTTCCAATCCTGCTGAGTTCTTGCAATTAATTTTAATTTTTTGAACATTTGGTCAGTTGATTAGTTCCCAGTCATTTGATTTTTTTCTCTCTCTTTGGCTCCTGATAATCACAAGGACGTTTATAAAGAGGAAACTGACAGAAGTAAGAATATAAAATGAAGAAGTGAAAGGTGACCGTTGACCTCACAGTCTAGCTCATTATAGCCTAGCACCTTGGAGTCTGCCTTTCTTTAAAACTCTGTCACTTTCTCTGTAACTTCAAGCCTTTTAACTTGATTCCATTAACAATTTTACACTGTTGCAATGAAATCATGAGGGGTATAGATAGGGTTAATGTAAGCAGGCTTTTTCCACTGCGGTTGAGTGAGACTAGAACTAGAGGTCGTGGGTTAAGGGTGAAAGATGCAATGCTTCAGGGGAATATGAGCGAGTGCTTCTTCACTCAGAAGATGGTGAGACTGTGAAACAAGCTGCCAGCAGAAGTTCAAAGTTCAACGTTCAAGGTAAATTTATTATCAAACTACATGTATGTCACCATACACAAGCCCGAGATTCATTTTCTTGGGGCATTCGCAGTGAATACGAGAGACACAACAGAATCAGTGAAAGACTCTATCCACAGTTAAGACAAACAACCAATGTGCAAAAGACAACAAGCTGTGCAAATACAAAAAGAAAGAAAAAGAAATAATAATAATAATAAAAAATAAGCAATGTGTCAAAAATATGAGACGAAGAGCCTTTGAAAGTGAGTGGATAGTTTGTGGGAACGGTTCACTGATGGGGCGAGTGAAGTTGAGAAAAGTTATCACCTGTGGTTCAAGAGCCTGATGGTTGAGGGGTGATAACTGTTCCTGAGCCTGTTGGTGCAGGTTCTGAGGCTGCTGTGCCTTCTTCCTGATGGCAGCAGTGAGAAGAGAGCATGGCCTGATATTTAATTGTCACTGGTCTGTTATGTGGTCAAAAGGTTGCTTTGGTGTGTGTATATGCACCTAATATAGAGAGCCCTGAATTTTTTAAGAAGCTATTTTCTGTATTGCCGAATTTAAATGAATGTAAGTTGATTATGAGCGGTGACTTTAACTGCTGTCTCAATCTGTCGATTGACAGACCGTCCACCAATCCGTCGCTTCCTAATAAAGCTGCGACTTGTATTAATTCTTTTTTTATTAGAATACGGTTTGGTGGATATTTGGAGAATTAAACGTCCTGAAGAAAAAGATTTTTCTTTTTTTTCACATGTATAACCATAAATATTGAAGAATTGATTATTTTTTTGCTGGACACATGATTGGTGCCCTCTGTTGCTGAGTGTGCATATGATGTGATTGTGTTGGCGGATCATTCACCTATGAAACTAACTTTGAAGTCTTCTGATAATATTCAGATACCTCAGTGGAGACTTAATGTTTCATTGTTACAAGATTCAACCTTTGTAAATTTTATTAAAGAGCAAATTTCTCTATTTTTCGAATAAAATACAACTGAGGGAATGTCAAATTTGGTTATTTGGGATTCGATTAAATCTTTTCTTAGGGGACAGATAATTTCATCCTCAGTAGGTTTTAGAAGGAAATAGAGGTGTGGAGTTAACGACATTATGATTCTATCCAATGTAATATGTTAGGTGTCCTTTTTTTTCTATAGTTCTGTTTTTTTTAGTTTTATTTAGTTGAGGTTAATTTTTTTCTTCTCTAATTTGGGTTTTTTTAGATTTTTTTCTTGTTTATCCCTCTATCATGTTTAATTATATTTAGAGTTTGGGAAACTTTATACATCTGTATTATTACCAATGCTATATTTGTAATGTCAATTATTAATAATGTAATCCCAATCTCTGTTCATTAGTGTTGTTGTTATGTTTATCATTTTGAAAATTAATAAAAAGATTGGGAAAGAAAGGTATAAGAACGAAAACTAAGGCGGAACTTTTACTGATTACTAATAGGATTAAAGAAATAGATAAAGTTTATTCAGTAATGCCTAGTGAAGATCTCGTTAAGGAAAGGATGGAACTCCAAACACAGCATGATTTGCTTTTGACTTTTCCAATTGAGCAGCAACTTCTTAAATCCAAAAGCCAATTTTATATACATGGAGGCAAATTATTAGCTGGTCAGTTTTTTACCTCAATGTCGATGTCATTGTGGCTATCCCTCGAGGTCAAGGATGATGGTCTTCGTTCTGTTGATCTGCTTATGGGCTCTGAAGTGGCTTATGAGTCCAATCTTGACTTTGAAAGTTCTTCCGCATTCAGGGCAGGTAGTTCCAGATGGCAGATCGGGCTTTGGTTGTTGCTGCCTCTCTTTCCATTTTCTTCTCTTTTCTTCTAAATCTGCACATCTGTTGGCTTCAAAAGTTGCCGTTCCTCTTCAGATGATTGCTTGCCAGAGTTTCCTGTCCTTAGCATTAGTTTCCCAATTGTTGATGTCAATGTTACATTTCTTCATGGTGGCTTTTAAGAGGTCTTTGAATCTCTTCTGTTGTCTGCCTCTTTTACGTTTGCCTGCTTTAGCTGGGAGTAGATTTGTTTCGGCAGACATTCGTCTTTCATCCGAACAACATGACCGCTCCATCTTAGTTGGTTCTTGGTGACGTAGGCTTCAATGCTTGTTGTTTTTGCTTCATTTAGCACACTGACTTTGATCCTTCTATCTTCCCAGCTGATATTTAAGGTGTTTCGAAGACAGCGTTGATAGAACTTTTCAAGTGCCTTCAGATGCTGTTGGTATGTTGTCCAGGTTTCTGATGCATACAGGAGCATTGGGCTAAGACCTGATAGAACTGAAATGGTAGATCCTTATGAAATTAATAAGATATTTATGGATTTCTACTCTAATCTTTATAAATCTGAATTTTCAGACAATATTACTTTTATGAATAGATTTTTGCAAAAATTGAATTTACCTAAAATTTCTATTCAAGATATGAATATATTAGATGCACCTATTAAACAAGAGGACATAGCAAGGGCTATATCCTCTCTCCAATCAGCTAAGTCTCCAGGACCAGATGGATACACAGTGGAATTTTATAAGACTTTTACTGATATACTTACACCTCATTTATGTCAAATTTTCACTGATTCTATATCCTCTGGGACTCTCCCGAAAACTTTTTCTGAAGCTTCAATCTCTTTAATGCTTAAAAAAGATGAAGATTTATCTGAATGTGCTTCCTATAGACCTATTGAATGTGGATTTTAAAATTCTTTCTAAAATCTTGGCTAATAGACTTGAGAGTATTTTTCCTACTGTTATTTCCAATGACCAAATTGGATTTATTAAAAATAGATATTCACACTTTAACATTCAAAGATTATTAAACATTATTCACTCTTCTCCATCTAAAGAGTCTGAATGTGTTGTTTCTCTTGATGCAGAGAAAGCCTTTGATAGGGTGGAGTGGTCTTACTTATTTGAGGTTTTGGAAAGATTTAATTTTGGCCCAGGATTTATTTCCCGGACCAAATTGATCTATCATGCCCCTATGGCTGCGGTTGTAACTAATAATCAAAAATCTCCCTATTTTAGATTACATAGGGGTTCTTGACAGGGATGCCCTCTTAGCCCTTTATTATTTAACTTGGCCTTAGAACCCCTTGCTATTGCTCTTAGAGATTCTAACACTGTTCAGGGTATTAAGGGAGGGGACAAAATACATAAGGTCTTGTTATTTGCAGAGGACCTGTTAGTTTATATTTCAGATCCTAGGATATCTATGTTATCTATATTTTCTGAATTCAGTAGTTTTGCTGGGTATAAATTAAATTTACATAAAAATGAGTTATTTCCTATTAATAATTACTCAGATCCAAAACATCAAGTGCCTTTTAGTATTGCTAAAAATTACTTTACCTATCTTGGTATTAAAATTACTAAACATTTTAAGGACCTCTATAAATATAATTTTTTTCCATTAATTGAATACACCAAACAAATGCTTTCTAAATGGTTGCCTATGACATTATCATTAATGGATTGACTTAATGCTATTAAAATGATAGTTTTACCGAAATTCTTACATATATTTCAGGCAGTTCCTTCCTTTGTTCCTAAAACGTTCTTTGACAGAATAGATTCTATAATCTTATTTTATATTCGGAACAATAAAAATCCTAGATTGAGTAAATCCTTATTGCAGAAATTAAAAAAGGATGGTGGTATGGCTTTGCCAAATTTTAGAATGTATTACTGAGCAATTAATATTCGATATATTACTTTTTGGATTCACTATTCAGATAGACATGAATGTCCTTCATGGTTGGATTTGGAGGAAAACTCGGTGAAGGTGTTCTCTTTGGCCTCTTTACTGGGAACTCCTCTTCCCTTTTAATTTTCTAAGATTAGTAGATAAGATTTTAATCCCACTATTAAAAATTTGGTTTCAGTTTCATAGATTTTTTGAGTTAAATAATTTTATTCTTTCTAGTAATATCCATCTCAATTATTTTTTTAAACCATCAATTTTGAATAAGGCCTTTTTAATTTGGAAAACCAAGGGAATAATAACTTTTTCAGATTTGTTTTTAGGGGATTGTTTAATGTCATTTTCTCAGTTACTGGATAAATATGATTTATCTAATGTACACTTTTTTAGATATTTACAAATTAGGAATTTTTTACGTGGTTTGTTGCCAAATTACCCTTCTGCTTATCCACCTAATATGACAGATGCTCTCTTTCAATTTAAATAATTTCAAAAAGGGTTGATAGCTATACAGTAATCTAAAAACGGTTATTGAATTCACGAATGATACCTAATGATAAAATTAAACGTGCTTGGGAATCGGAATTTCAAGAGTCATTTTCAGATAATCAATGGAGTAAAATTTTTCATTTGGTTATTAACTCATCTATTTGTACCCATCATTCCTTGATACAGTTCAAGGTAGTGCCTTGGGCCCATATGTCAAAGGATAAATTAGTGCTTATTTTTTCCAGTATCAATCCTATTTGTGACAGATGTAATATTGAGGTGGCCACTTTAACTCATATGTTTTGGTCTTATATAAAGCTAGGTAACTTTTGGAGAGATGTTTTTAAAATGCTATCAAAAGTCTTGGATCTGGATTTACAACCTAATTTACTTATGCCAATTTTTGGGATTATCCCATCGGAAGCAGGAAATATTCCTCTTTCTGCTCAATGTATTAGATTATGAGAACACTCAGTCCTCTTTTATTGTCATTTAGAAATGCATACATGCATTAAGAAATGATACAGGGGGGGACGTCACGTGATGACGTAGGATTGAGACGTAGAAATCAATTATACTATACTTTATACTTTATACTTTATTGTCGCCAAATGATTAGTACTAGAACGTACAATCATCACAGCAATATTTGAATCTGCGCTTCACACTCCCTGGATTACAAATATTAAATATTAAAAATAGTTAAAATTAGTAAATATTAAACATTTAAATTATAAATCATAAATAGAAAATAGAAAAATGGGAAGTAAGGTAGTGCAAAAAAACCGAGAGGCAGGTCCGGGTATTTGGATGGTACGGCCCAGATCCAGGTCAGGATCCATTCAGCAGTCTTATCACAGTTGGAAAGAAGCTGTTCCCAAATCTGGCCTTATGAGTCTTCAAGCTCCTGAACCTTCTCCAAGAGGGAAGAGGGACAAGAAGTCTGTTGGCTGGGTGGGTCATGTCCTTAATTATCCTGGTAGCACTTCTCCGACAGCGTGCGGTGTAAAGTGAATCCACGGACGGAAGATTGGTTTCTGTGATGTGCTGCACCGTGTTCACAATCTTCTGCAGCTTCTTTCGGTCTTGGACCGGACAAATTCCATACCAGGTTGTGATGCACCCTAGGAGAATGCTTTCTATGGTGCACCTATAAAAATTAGTGAGGGTTTTAGGGGACAGGCCAAATTTCTTTAGTTTTCTCAGGAAGTAAAGGTGCTGGTGGGCCTTCCTGGCAGTGAACTCTGCTTGGTTGGACCAAGTCAGGTCATTTGTGATATTGACCCCGAGGAACATAAAGTTTTTGACCTGTTCCACTTGCGCACCACCGATGTAAATTGGGTCGTGCGGTCCGCTACTCCTTCTGAAGTCAACAACCAATTCTTTCGTCTTGCTGACGTTAAGGGATAGGTTATTGTCTTCGCACCATGCCACCAGGTTCTTAATTTCCTCTCTGTACTCAAGCTCATCATTACTCGAGAATCCGGCTCTCCCGTAAAAATCAGCAAAGTACTGTTTAAACAAAGAAAAGTTAATAAAATAGTTTTTGAAAACTACTTATAAACTAGTCAAGGCTATTTTACGATATGCCTCGTAAACAGAAACAGAAGAAGACTACTGATTTGATGACACCGCGAGATGGGAAGAAAAAAGGGCCTACTACAGCGATGGAACCTCGGGCTCAGGTTGGATCTCCTTCCTCGGGCTCAGGTTGGATCGCCTTCTTCAACGCCAGACATTTTATCTCTGGCGTTGAAGAACAAGGGGCAATGGTGGCGGCAGCGGTCCCTGGGAAGAAGAAGCAGGAATTGCACATACGTAAAGAAGAAGGCATGCGCAAGTCGGTACAAGTCAAACTACAGGAACTGACTGCCACTGAAAGTGAAAGTGACCTGGAGTCAGAATCGGATTCCCCAGAGAATACAGATGAAGAAGAGGAGGAAGAAGAACATGAAGAAATGATACAATGTATGATAGCCTTTTTGACTTTATTGGCTAGGAGAGCCATTTTATTGAAGTGGAAGGATTCTAATCCACCTACTGTCTTTTTGTGGCTTTCCTCCATTATGTCCTCTTTAAGTTCAGAGAAACTAAGAAGTCAGATATTTGATACATCCTTTAAATTTGAGCAAATATGGTGATCTTTTATTCAATATTTTCATTTGATTTGATTTATTACTCTTCCAATTTTTTTGAAGTTTTAGATTTGATCGGAAAATCTTACCTTTTTTCTTGGTTGTATCCTCCGAGTGGACTGCCCAGTCCCCCCTTTTTTTTTCTTTTATTTTAGTGCAGTGGTTTTTTTTTCTTTCATTTTAAATTTAAAGTTTTATTTTCCTCTCTTTATGAATTGATAAGAGGAGAATTAGTTGTCCTTTTTATTATATATTGCGTATTTTCTTATTACTATGTATGATTATGATAATATCTATTTCATCTTTTGTTTATATTGTTGCTGATATATATATTTGAGATAATTCTCCCCTCATCTGTATATACGTTTTCTCTAAATCAGTAAAAAGATTAATAAAGAAAGAGAAGAGAGCATGGCCTGGATGGTGGGGGTCCCTGATAATGGATGCTGCTTTCCTGTGATAGCGCTCCATGTAGATGTGGAAAATGCAGGTTCAATTTCAACATTAAAGAGAAATTTGGATAAGTAAGATACATGGATGGGAGAGGTATGGAGGGCTATGCTCCAGATGCAGGTTGAGGGGACTAGGCAGAATAAAAGTTTGGCATGGACTAGGTGAGTCAAATGGCCTGTTTTTGTTTTGTAGTGTTCTACTAATTCATGAATATTTGTATGGATGGCATGTAAATCAAAGTTTATACCTCAGTACATGTGAACTAATTTCTCCAATTTAACCCTGACATCTGAAAATCTATCAGCTTTGTCATTTGTGGAGAATGAATACTGGGCGTATTCACAACCTTTTGAATAAAGTCAGCAACTCTTCCTCCACACACATTGTGAAGAAAATTCCAAAGATTCAATGCCTTCTGGGGGAAAAAATTTCTTTGTACTGCTGTCTAGAAATGTCATCCTCTTTTCCTTTTTTTTTGTTGTTCTTAGTTTTGGATACTCCATCCAAAGGAAAGATCGTTCAGTGTCTACAGTATCAAACCCCGAAGGATTTGTATGTTTCAATAGGCTGCAGCTCTTTAAAACCCTGGTTCAACCACAGTTCGAGAATTTTCTTCACTTCTGATCGCCTCATTATAGGAAGGATGCAGAAGCTTTGGAGAGGGTGTAGAGGAGATTTTCCAGGATGTTACCTGAATTAGAGAGCATGTCTTATGTGGAAAGGTTGAGCTAGCTCGGGCTTTTCTCTTTGGAGTGAAGGAGGAGGAGAGGTGACGATAGAGATGTAAAGGTGATAAAGAGTCATATATAAAGCAAATAGCCAGCGACTTTTTCACAGGACAGAAATAGCTAATGTGAGAGGGTATATTTTTAAGGTGATTGGATGAGAGGATAGGGGGGATGTCAGAGGTATTTCTTTTACACATGAACTGGTGGGTGTGCGGAATGCCCTGCTGGGGTGGTGCTGGAGGCAAATACATTCAGGACATTTTAGAGACTCTTAAGTAGACACATGGATATAACCAAAAACAATTACAGCACGAAAACAGGGCATCTCAGCCCTTCTAGTCTGTGCCGAACGCTTACTCTCACCTAGTCCCATCTACTTGCACTCAGCCCATAACCCTCCATTCCTTTCCTGTCCATATACCTATCCAATTTTTTTTAAATGACAAAATCGAACCTGCTTCTACATCTATAAAGGATGATTGAAAAATAGAGGACTATATGAGAGGGAAAAGTTAAATTGATTTTGGAGTAAATTAAAAGTCTGGCACAACTGTACTGTCCTATTCAATGAGACCACCTATTCTTTTAAACTCTGGAATTAGCTGATCTCTCCTCACAGGTCACACCTAAATCCCAGGAATTAGTTTGGTGGGGGCGGTCTAGGACAAGAGGGCACGACTTCAGAATTGAAGAACATCCATTTAGAACAGAGTTGTGGAGAAATTATTTTAGTCAGAGGGTGGTAAATCTGTGGAGTTTGTTGACACGAGAGGCTGTGGAGGCCAAGTCATTGGGTGCACTTAAGGCAGAGATGATAGGTTCTTGATTAGCCAGGGCATCAAAGGGTATGGGGAGAGATCAGGGGAGTGGGAATGACTGGAAGAATTGGAACAACCTATGATTGAATAGTGGAGCATACTCAATGGGCTGAATAGCCTACTTCTGCTCTTATATCTTATGCTCTTATGGTCAATCTTTGCTACACTTCCTCCATCACGAGTATGTTCTTCCTTCGGTAGAAGTACCAGACATGTATACACTCAGTAGCCACATTTTTAGGTATACCTGTATACCTGCTCATTAATGGTAGTGCCTAATGAGCCAATCATGTGGCAACAGCTCAATTCATAAAGGCACACGGACACAGTCAAGAGGTTCATTTGCTGTTCAGACCAAAAACCAGAATGGGGAATAAGCATTATCTAACTGTCTGACTGGAGAATAATTGTTGGTGCCTGACAAGGTGGTTTGAATATCTGAGAAACTGCTGATCTCCTGGGATTTTCATGCACAACAGTCTCTAGAGTTCACAGTGACTGGTGCAAAAAACAAAATAAAACACCAGTGAGCCCAAGTTCTGTGGGTGAACATGCTTTTTTAATGAGAGAGTTCAAAGGAGAATGGCCAGACTGGCTCAAGATGACAGGAAGGCAGCAGTAACTAAAATAAGGAAACCAGAGGTCCGCGAGCCAGTCCTCATTAGGGGATTGGAGATAGAGAGGGTCAGCAACTATAAATTCCTCGGTTTTATCATTTCAGAGGATCTGTCCTGGTCCCAGCACGTAATTGACATTACGAAAAGGTGCAGCACCTCTACTTCCTTAGAAGTTTGAGAAGATTCTGCATGTCATTTAAAATTTTGACAAACTTCTATAGATGTGTGGTGGACAGTATATTAACTGGGTGCATCTGCACCACCAGGTTCAAGGACAGTTAATACTTCTCAACCATTAAGCTCTTGAGCCAGAGGAAATAACTTCAGTTGCCCAATCACTGAACTGTTCCCACTGAAATGGACTCACTTTCAAGGACTCTTCAACTTATGTTCTCAATAGTTATTGCATATTTGTTTGTATTTTTTTCCTCATTGTTTTTGTATTTGCAAAGGTGTTGGGTTCCTTTGCACATTGGTTGTTGTGTGTCTTGTTGGGTGTGGTCTTTCACTGATTTTATTGTGTTTCTTGTATTTACTATGATTTCCCACAAGGAAAATGAATCTCAGGGTTTCTATATAGTGACGTATATGTACTTCGGTAATAAATATACTGTGAACTTTGAACTTTAACCATGTGTGACGACAGTGGTATCTCTGAATGCACAACACATCGAACTTTGAAGTGAAAGTGCAACAGCAGAAATCCACGAGCTACTTTATTTAGTTCAGGAAGTACCTACTAAAATGGCAACTGAGTGTACAGATCTGCAGGTGCAGTCCTTACAGGGCTCTAGGGGCAATTTACATAAGACAATCAATCTACCCACATCTTTAGAACGTGAGCAGAAACCAGAGCACCCAGGATAAACTGATACAGGGAAAGGGAGAGTGTACCAACTCTGCATGGGCAGCATCGGACATTTCGGGCCACGATCCTTCATTGGGACTCATGATGGAAGTGCCCATGCCCAAAACATCAACTGTTTGTTCCTCTCCATAGATGCCTCCTGACCTGCTGAGTTCCTTTTAACTTCCTCCATTGTATCCACCTCCACCACCACCCCTGGCAGCATTTTCCAGGCACCCTCCACTCTCCATGTAAAAGTTTTCCTCACACATCCCCTTTGAACTTATCCCCTCTCACTGGAATTCTGGGTTGTGCAGAGCAGCAAGTTGCTGAGCTGCATATCTAACTGAGAGTTCCGGCAGATGCTGGAAATTCAGAGCAACACACACAAGATGCTGGAGGATGTTTGTCATATCTGGATGATGGGGTGGTAAACTGGATTAGTGAGTATGCAGATGATACTAAGATAGGTGGCGTTGTGGGTGGATAATGAAGCAGGTTTTCAAAGCTTGCAGAGAGATTTAGGCCAGTTAGAAGAGTGGGCTGAAAGATGGCAGATGGAGTTTAATACTGATAAGTGTGAGGTGCTACATTTTGGTAGGACTAATCAAAATAGGACATACATAGTAAATGGCAGGGCATTGAAGAATGCAGCAGAACAGAGGGATCTAGGAATAATGGTGCATAGTTCCCTGAAGGTGGAATCTCATGTGGGTAGGGTGGTGAAGAAAGCTTTTGGTATGCTGGCCTTTATAAATCAGAGCATTGAGTATAGGAGTTGGAATGTAATGTTGAAATTGTACAAGGCATTGGTAAGGCCAAATTTGGAGTATTGTGTACAGTTCTGGTCACCAAATTATATGAAAGATGTCAACAAAATAGAGGGAGTACAGAGAACATTTACTAGTAGAAGTGGTAGGAGCAGGTTCAATATTGTTATTTAAAGAAAAATTGGATAGGTATATGGACAGGAAGGGAATGGAGGGTTATGGGCTGAGTGCAGGTCGGTGGGACTAGGTGAGAGTAAGCGTTCGGCACAGACTAGAAGGGCCGAGATGGCTTGTTTCCGTGCTGTAATTGTAATATGGTTATATGGACCTCAGTAGTAATAAACAGCTAAAGTTTCAGGCCAAGACCATTCTAAATTTGTGTGGCTGGAAAACAAATGTCTTTGTAACACCACACACCAGTCCTCATCAAGGAATCAGAAGTGAAAAAGATGAGCAATTTCAAGTTCCTAGGTATCAATATCTCTGAGGATCTCTCCTGGGCACAACATATCGAAGCAGTTACAAAGAAAGCACAACAGTGGCCATGCTTCATTAGGAGTTTGAGGAGACTTGGTATGTCACCAAGGACACTCACAGATTTCTACAGATGTACCGTGGAGAACATTCTAACTGGCTGCATCACTGTCAGGTACTGGGGGGTGGGGGCACTGCACAGGATTGAAACAGCTGCAGAAAGTTGTAAACTCAGTCAGCTCCATCATGGGCATTGGCCTGCCCACCATCCAGGACACCTTCAAGGAGCAATGCCTCAAAAAGGTGGCATACATCTTTAGGGATCTGCATCTCCCAAGACATACCCCTTTCTCACTGGTACCATCAGGGAGGAGGGACAGGAGCTGGAAGGCACACACTCATTGAATATCTTCTTCCCCTCTGACTTCAGATTTCTGAATGGACATTGAACCAATGAATACCACCTCACTACCTGATTTTCGCTTTTTGCACTAGTTAGTTAGTTTAACTTTTTTTAATATATATGGACCTCTAACTGTAATTTGCAGTTTTTATTATGTGTTGCTGCCACATAACAACAAATTTCATGACATATGCCGGTGATATTAAACCTGATTCTGATCTTGCTTTTCATGTATGTTCCTGCACAATCAGCACAGGAAGGTCTGGCTCCCAACATTCTGATGGACTGAAAATTTTTTCTTGTGTCGGAGAAGATTAGATTGTAAAAGAAATTAGGTTACTTGCGCTCTGGTTGTGGCTTTATTTTGGAGTTCAGTGCCTGACGTAATGAGTCCTTAGCTCTGGGAAGTTAGCTGGAAGCCTGAAGCGATGAAGACTGGTGCAGGGAGAATGGGTACAAGTATCAGCTCGATTTCTCCACACTGCCACTGTGCTTGTTTTAGAACACCTGACAGTCATTGTAATTCTTTAACGTAACCTGGGATTTCAAAAGATGAGGGTCACAAGTCCAAAACTGTCAAAACACAAAGAGACTGGAGGCTTAAAGAAATTTCCCCTGATAACATTATACCTCACGGAATAGACTTGTATCGAAGCAGTTACAGCTTTATTGTTTTTACCATTGAACATTGCTGGAGTCATATCTAGCCACAAAAATAAGGCTTGATGTGTGAATTCCAGGCAAGACCAGCAAGAGCACTGACAGTTCCTGCTCCTGAAAAATGTGATAAATTCATAGAATCATAGAATTCTAATGAGTAAGAAGAGGTCATTTGTCCTGTCTTCAGACCCTCTCATCTCCCTTCATCTTAAAGTCACCAAATCATTCTCTTTCTCATACCTATCCAATTCTCATTTTAAAAACCCTCACTAATTCTGCTTCCACAGCCCTCAAAGGATAGTCGGCCGTAGTATTTGTAGAAGCCATGTGTCTGTTCTCTGTCTGCACTGTATTCTCTGTTGCACGTTTATTATGGTAACTAGTCACATGAGTGGGGGCGTGGTAGAAGCGAAGGGAGTAAGTTCTGCATTCATGCTCATTTCGTCACAGTTTGCGGCTTGGGACTGGTGGAGGTCATATTTTTGCTGACCACCCAATATTGCTCAGTAACGCTTAATTGTTTGCTAATTGTTAATAAAGAATTGAAGTAAGGAATGCAACTCTTTGGAGCAATCATTTCATTGGAGCAGTGATGCGTCATGCAGGGGTACCCCATGGCAGTCACAGGCTAGCAGCAATTGGTTTGATTTTGGATTTGTTTTTAGCTGCTACAGTACAGGCAGTCCCCAAGTTACGAACATCCGACTTACGAACGGAGGAAGGAGAACGCTGTCCGCCATTTTAAGTTGGATCACAACGCCGTCTGCCATTTTAAGTCGTTGCCATTAACACTGTGTTGAGTGTGTAACTTTGTATTTGGCTTAAGTATTTCTTAGCAAGATTCACCCTGATTCCCTCCCCCTTTTCCAGTCAGCACCACCCCCACTTGTCCCATTTAACCTGTGTCAGTGTGGGTGGACTTTAGGACCTGGGGGAGCACAGGACCCGCTGCCCGCAGCTGCTGCTGAATCCGCAGTGTTTCTGTTCCGTTGACGGAAAACGATCACGATTGAAAATAAAGTGGAAATAATAAAGCAATCGGAAGGAGGTGAAATGCTATCGGTCATTGGAAAAGCTTTAGGCTACAGTTGGTCAACGATTGGAACAATTTTAAAGGATAAAGTGAGAAAGGCCCTGCCCCGATGAAAGCTACAATTATTACTAAGCAACACAGTGGTTTAATTATTGAAATACGTACGTTTCTTACGTGCTTTATATGCCTAGAAAGGTAAAATATATACTATAAACTAAGACAAACATTTGACTAACTGACGCTAAATAATACCGGATGTACTTGTTCCGACTTACGTACAAACCCGACTTACAGATGGACTCAGGAACGGAACTCATTTGTAACCCGGGGACTGCCTGTAGTTGTAGATCAGAATATTTATTTATTTATTTAACTGATAGCAATTTCTATGTCTGGCACTGCATTGCTGCCACAAGACAACACTTTTCATGACGAATGTCAGTGGTAAGAGTCGGTAAATGAGCAGGCGTGCCGCAGATTCTCCCTGAGGTCGGTGGCTGATAGAACTGATGACAGCATGTCACAGCGCGCGCGTGTAGGAGGGGATCCAAGTGCCGAGGAATGGCAGGCTGTCTCTGCCACAGTAGCTGCTGGCACTGTCTCAACCCGGGAGCGGCAAGTGCAGACAACGACTCAACCCCAGGAGCGGGGGAACAGCAGAATCCTCATGAAGAGATAGAAACAAGAGCTTAGATATAGGAGTAGTAAGAGAGCACTGGAGGAATGACTGAGCAACACCACAATACAACTCATTCTCTCCAACACAATAGCTCTACTAAGGTGTTGAATGAGAATCCTCTTTAAATACTCATAGACTGTGGGGAACTCAAGCCCGTCAGTCACAATTAACTTGACAAGATTAATCAGAAAGCAAGGGATTTAGCGACTCTTGTTAAGACAATTAGTAAATTGGTCAAAGATGGGAGGGTGAAGTGTAGGTTTGTATATATATATATATATATATATATATATATGTGTGCGTGTGTGCGCGCGCGTGCGATTGGGTGAAGGGATTTAGAATGTATGTCTAGTGCACATTCTGGAGCAGAGGGTGGTGGTAATGCGCCATTAAGCTGGATGCCAACCGCCGTAAAACAAGATACAGACAGACAGACAATTAGTAAATAAGGTGTTTGAGAAACCTAGTGCCTAACACTCTACAGCAAGCCAAAGAGGTCTGCAGGCTCATGACAGGAACAGGTCATCTGGTAGGAGAGACAGGTTGATAACAAGGTCAGGGTGCATCTGCAGAGAGAGATTGGCCAAGAGGGCATGCATCACCTGGGGAGAGTTATGAACAGGCAAGGAAATACCTGTGAAGAGTGATTTTGTCAATAGATAGGGAATATCTGTGGAGAGAGAGATATTGTGAACAAATAAGGAAAGAACTGGGGTCCTGGTGAAGGGTCTCTGCCTGAAACTTTGACTGTTAATTCCCCTCCATTGATGCTGCCAGACCTGCTGAGTTCTTCCAGAATTTTGTGTGTTGATCTGGAGTAAGCTATTGTCGACAGCCCAGGAGAGATATTGACCAGAAGAACAGGCAACGTTGCAGAGGGAGGTTAACTAAAGGTCAGGCAACATCTGTGGAGGGAGATGCTGCCTTGCCTGATTATAATTTATTTGTGTCTTCTCCTGCTTAATTTTCCCAGAGCAAATATATTCAATCATTCCTAATTCTTCAATGTGAACACATTTGCTTCAAGGAAATAATCAAAATATTAAAGAACATTGAGAACAATATCCGGTTTGTTGATGAAGTGGATGGCCTTTATTTGCTTGTATTTTTTAACGGTTGTAGTGAACAGAAGGAGGAGATTCATAGTTTAATTTCTTAGGAAATTTAATCCAATCTAATTTTGAAGAGGAAGCTTACCACAGTAGAAATGCCTGCTCCATCTTATAGGTGGTCCACAGAAATTATTCTTCTCCTTAAGCTGTCGTCCTGAAATGAGTTACCATGACCAGAAGAACAAAGTGACCTTTATATAATTAGATTTTGCTTTTCATTTCCATTTGTCTGAAGTCTGTATCAACACACAAGTAATTGGGCTCATCGAGATATACAATGAACTTTTTTTATTTTGGATTTAATTTTCTCCTTTTCAGATTTTGTGGCGAGGCGCCTTCACTGCTAACATGTCCTCGATAAAAGCAATCAAAGAATGCCTAGTCTCACCCAACCTCAGAGGAGGAATCTATGCAGAGGTCAAAGAAAAAGGGTATTAAATCAAAAATCAATCTTAAAATGGTTTTCAGTTGGTGTGCTCAGTAGCAATGTTTGAGCCAATGATTTCAATTCTGAGACCTGAGGTAATATCTAATTCAGACATGCAATGGGAATCCCCTCTCTGTTTCTGAGTCACGGAGTACGACAGCACAGAAACAGGCCCTTATCCATACTTCTCTTAAGTGTTGCATCCACCATTTCTGCTAGCAGCTCTTTCCACACTCACACCATCCTCTGAGTGAAGAATTTCCCCTTCAGATTCCCCTTTCACCCTTAACCTATGACCTCCAGTTCTAGTGTCACCTAACCTATTTATACCCCTCATAATTTTGTATACCTCTATCAAATCTCCCCTCATTCTCCTACGCTCCAGGGAATGAAGTCCGAACCTATTGAACCGTTTCCTACAACTCAGGTCCTCAAGTCCTGGCAAATTTTCTCTGTACCTTTTCAATTGGAATTGCACCCAATACTCCTAATTTGGTCTCACCAACACCTTATAACATCTCAATTCCTGTACTCAATACTCTGATTTAGGAAGGCCAGTGTGCCAAAAGCTCTCGCTATAACCCTATCTACCTGTGGTGCCACATTCATGGAATTACAGATCCTTCATTTCTACCTCATTCCTCAGTGTTCTATCATTCATTGTGTATGTCCTACTCTGGTCTGTCCTCCCAAAGTGCAAAACCTCACACATGTCTGCATTAAACTACATCAACAATTTTTCAGCCCATTTTTCCAGCTGGTCCAGATACCACTTTCCACTTTTGACTAGGTTTCCTAGTAGAAATATATATCGAATATTTTCAGGTAATTTCTAAATAAGTATGAACCAGATTATTGCCATATCAGCTAGCTTTACAGTCGTTCTGCTTCCCCAATTGCAAGGATATAATTTAGCCTTCAAATGCTCATCTACGTTGCACTTAGTTCAAGTTCAATTTCGAGTTCAAGTTTATTGTCCTTCAACCACACACATGTCTACAGCTAAACAAAATATTGTTCCTCTGGGGCCCACGTGCAAAGCACGGTACATATAGTCACATATAGCACATACAATTACAGTCCCGCACATACAGTCACAAAATAATATGAACACAGTTCCTGAGTTCCACTTAGGGTCAGTGATGGTTGAATTCTTATCTTCCTCAGCCTCCTTCCAAAATTTAGTGTCTTCGCTATCCAGCCGTAGTCTGATCACGTCATATTCTTTTGTCTTGTGAAGCCGTAGAAGCAAGTTCTTGCTGAACTCCTGCTTATGGAAAACATGCAATAAGCAAATTTAAGTTATTTTTAATTTAATTATGAGTATGACATTATATTATAATAGACAACAGCTTGGTTTGCATTCCCATCCTACATTGGCCCCAGGGGTTTCAATCGTACTGATAGTTTCTGATGGTTCAATAGCAATTGGAACTAATTTAGTCATAAGATTATGGCCAAGTACTCATTAAATTAATGGAACTTCAAATGAGAAATACTGAACAACATATATTTGCAAGTTCCGCCAAATTAATAATATTTTTATTAGCTTTCATCTATATTTGTTCAAAATATTTATCTTTGTTGGAACTTTATGTGTTAATGTGGATACCATGATGTTTCTTTTTTAATATTTAAGATATTGTAATATTTTACAAGTAATTGAATTGGGGTCATTACGGAAGCTGAGAATCAACGATAATGAGATATCATTCTGTTCCTGCTTCCGAGCAAAATAATGTTTTGCCTTGTTGCTCAGGACCAAGCTCTGGTAATGACTCATTTCCCCCTGCAGGTTCTGTACCAATGCTGCTCACACAAAATTCAGCCAATGTTAGTATCATAATGTGATACTATCCACCGGGAGGCTACTAGACCCATCCCATGTATGCAAGCCCTTTGACTTAACCAGTTAGGTCCTCTCCCTATAGACACAATATATTGTTGAAAGTCTCCTGGTCTGGTATGGCAATTTGAATTTGCTGTTAAGTTTTGGTGGTTGTCCATCATGTCCAATGATGACAGGAAACCTGTGTGGGAGCATTTTTGAGGTGGAAAAGCCGTTGCAGTAGGGCCGTTCCACTCGGTCAACCTCAAGGGTCCAAGTCCAAAAGTATGAACACAAGCATCACAAGCTGGGGTCTTCCTTGGTTGCAGTGGATGACCATGACATCTTCCATGACTTGTCGTGCTCTTTGCTCTCTATGGAGAATTGCAGTACCGCCTTCCTGGCTGTTGGATCTCACTGTAGATTTCATCTGCCCAGTCCTCTGGAGTTGACTTCGTAGAGTAAGACAGGGCTGTCCCTGTCTCACCGCAGTATGAAGCTACTGGCTATCTTCACCTGGTTTAGCCCGTCTGTCAAAGCGGTGTACTGGGCTGTGGCCACTGTCACATGCAAAAAGCTACTTGGAGCCACGGGTGAGAGCTGAGAATTCAGTGGGGACCAAAGGTGAGTGAGCTGTCCCAGAATGAACACAAAGGTGAGTGAGCTGTCCCAGAGGTGCCAGCCTTCCCTGGGCACCCCATACACCCCCTGGAAAGTAAAAAGCAGGAAAAATAGTGGACTCCTCGCAATGCCTCATGTTGCTTGTTGCTTCCCATCAACCAGTCAGTTCTTGCGCCAACTAGCACAACCCTAATCACTACCCCAGGACAGCATCACCATGATCACTTTGATTAGTTTGTATGCAATTGACTTCTTTTGTTTTAAATCTGTTTCCCCTTGTAAACATTGTGTATAAAATTTATGTTTAATTCATGTTTTATTCCCTGTGAATGTGGCTTATTTGATGCGGCTGCAAGTAAGGTTCTCATTGCTTTGACTTAAAAACTATGAAATTAGGACGGTTATAGAGGGAAAGTATAAGCAAAGGATTATAAAATCTGTAAAACACAGAGCTGTAGGGAATGTGAAGCAGATCAGATGAAAGAGAAAGAAAACTGAGTGTACAGTATATTGCGGTGCAGAGTAGCCATAGTGTTGCTGCACTGGGGTTGCCAATGGGACTGGTTGAGATGGGTACCTTGGTTGGCATGAACAAGTTGTGCCAAACGGCCTGTTTCCATTCTGTATGACTGAAGCATACAGTGAAATGCATCGTTTGCATTAACAACCAAGACAGCTGCCAATGGAAGTTGTGTTGGCTATTCATGAAAGTGAAAGTGGTAGATGCGATTTTGTTTGCAATATTTAAGAGAACTTTGGACATGTATGGGAGGGTATGGAGGCCTATGGTCCAGGAGCGGGTCGACAGGACTAACTAGAACAGCAGTTTGCAATGGACTAATGGGCCAAGTGGCCTTTTCCTGTGCTGTAGTGCTCTCTCACACTATGATACAGACAACGTGATGATGGGATTAATTAGATCGGCATTATCATCGATACCGACTGGGTGGGCCAAAGGCCTGTTCCTATGGGTTTCTGATCTCCAGGATGCTCTCTGGGATGGAGCCTCTCAGCCCTGAGTAGAGACTGCACAGGCTTCACATGTAGAAGCTAAGAGGGGAGCTAACTGAAGTAAACTAAATTATGAGGGCCATAGGTCTGACAGAGAATGAGAAACTTGCCTCCTTCACCGAGGTAGCTTCTACAACTGGAGGATGTAAAGGTACAAGATACAGATGGGATTTCAGGAAGAATTTTCTTTCCCACCTGTAAAGTAGTTGAAATCTGGAATACACTGCCCAAAAAGTTGATGGAATTACATACTGTCAGACCATTTAAGGGATACTGAGATGAGCATCTGAGAGGCCATGGTATAGAAGGCTACAGGCGAAATAAAGGAACTTGATGGCTAGCATAAAGGATGTGGGCTGAATAGCCTGTATGACTTACTGACTCTAAATCATTTGAAATCACCCATAAAGTGTCCAGTTTACAGCATGCTCATTTTGAAACATATTCTGTGTTCCTGTGTTCAGCAATGTTTGTTTATAATCAATTTGACTTTTTTTCTTTTCATAAATGAGAGAAAATATAGCACAATGTTTTTAATATGAGACTCTGTCATACACCATTGGGTTTCAGCTGTGGTGTCTGGAACGTAACCAATAACCTTAATCGAGTATATCATTTATCTCGTTTGTTCGCGTATTCAAAATCTATTTTTTTTATTTTTACTAAACATGTTTTCTAAAAGTTTTAAAAAATCAATAAAGCAAGTCTCAATAAAAGCATTTTAGTTGATACCAAGTGTTAATAAGTGATCAAACCTTTTTTGACTGGGAAGATGAAATATAATTGGGTTTTATCTGAGAATTGCAGCAGAATAATAGTCAGAGAATGACATGAAGAGAATGAGTTCTAAAGGTTCAGAATGTTGCTGTTTGACAGGACAATCAATGACAGGTAACACCAATCCAACACTTTATACTTGTGAATATAATTCACTCTAGCTATCCATTAACCACACTCATTAATACGATAACATTACACTCTTCGGTATATTCACTTGTCTTTGGAAACATTATGTCAGGAGAGCGTTATACCAATTAACTCTGTAAACATCAATATTCTGATGCAATTGTATTGGGATGGCAGATGTTACAAGAAGCAATTACACCAATCAATAGATTATCTGATATTTTGACAGTAACAATGGTAACATCCCTTAAAGGTTTGCACACAATAATCAATCATCAAACCATTGTTTCTTCTGCGGTATCTCCCTCTGATCTTTTATCTCCCTCCCTGCACTTATGCCTGCAAGCAGGACAAGTGCTTCATCTGCCCCGAGACCTCCTCCCTCACCACCATTCAGGGCCCCAAACAGTCCTTCCAGGTGCTGCCATAGTTCAGCTGTGAGTCTGTCAGGCTCATCTTAAATCTGAGGCTCCAGAGCAGCCTCTTCTACTGGGGGTAGGGGGTGGGGGGTGGGGGCACTTTGTTCAGCAACTTTCATCCATCTGTTGCAAAAGGCAGGATTTCCCAGTGGCTGCCCGTTTCAATTCAACATCCCATTGCCTTTTCACATGACTGTCCATGGCAGCCTCTACTTCCACAAAGAGGCTAAACTCAGGATGGACGAGCAATGCCTCCTTTCTGGGTAACCTCCAACCTGATGGCATGAACATTGATGTCTCCAACTTTCTGTAATTTCTCCCCTTTCCTTCCTTCTCTCTTTTTCCATTCCCCATTCTAGTTATCCTTTCACCCCTTCTCTTCCCCTCACCTGCCCAACAACTCCCTCTGGTTCCCCTCCCCCTTCCTTTTCTCCCATGGTCCATTACCCTCTCCCATCAGATTTGTTCTTCAGTCCTTTATCTCTTCCAGCTATCCTGCCCCCCATCTTCTCATTTCATGCCTCTGCCCATTCACACATACACCGTCCGCCTCACCTGGTCTAACCTATCATCTGGCACCTTGTACTCCTTGCCCTCCCTCCAATTTCTATTTCCGGCTTTTGCCCCCTCCCTTTACAGTCCCAATGAATGGTCTTGGGTGAGACTGGTGATTCTCCTCCATAGATGCTGTTTGATTTGCTGAGTTCCTCCAGGATTTTGTAAACACAAGAGAATCTGCAGATGTTTGGAATCTGGAGCAACACACATAAAATATTGAAGGAACTTAGCCGGTCAGACAGCATCAGGTCACCTCTCATCCTCTGTCGTTCCAAGGAGAAAAGGCCAAGTTCACTCAACCTGTTCTCATAAGGCATGCTCCCCAATTCAGGCAACATCCTTGTAAATCTCCTCTGCACCCTTTCTATGGTTTCCACACCCTTCCTGTGGTGAGGCAAGCAGAAATGAGCACAGTACTCCAAGTGGGGTCTGACCAGGGTCCTGTATAGCTGCAACATTACCTCTCGGCTCCTAAACTCAATCCCATGATTGATGAGGGCCAATGCACTGTATGCCTTCTTAACCACAGAGGCAACCTGCTCAGCAGATTTCAGTGTCCTATGGACTCGGACCCCAAGATTCCTCTGATCCTCCACACTGCCAAGAGTCTTACCATTAATACTATATTCTGCCATCATATTTGACCGACTAAAATGAACCACCTCACACTTTTCTGGGTTAAACTCCATCTGCCACTTCTCAGCCCAGTTTTGCATCTTATCAATGTCCCGCTGTAACCTCTGGCAGCCCTCCGCATGATCCACAACACCCCCAATATTTGTGTCATCAGCAAATTTACTAACCCATCCCTCCACTTCCACATCCAGGTCATTTATAAAAATCACAAAGAGTAGGGGTCCCAGAACAGATCCCTAAGGCACACCACTGGTCACCGACCTCCATGCAGAATATGACCTGTCTACACTCTTTTCCATCTGTGGGCAAGCCAGTTCTTGATCCACAAAGCAATGTTCCCTTGAATCCCTTGCCTGCTTACTTTCTCAATCAGCCTTGCATGGGGTATCTTATCAAATGCCTTGCTGAAATCCATATACTCTATATCTACTGCTCTTCCTTCATCAATGTGTTTAATCACATCCTCAAAAAATTCAATCAGACTCATAACGCATGACCTACCTTTCACGCATAGATCCCCTGAACATTTACCACATTACTTCCGTACATTTCCCTGAGAACATCCGTTTCTAATTTATGCTTCCAAGATTTTGCCTAATAGCATCATATTTCCCCTTACTCCAACTAAACGCTTTCCTAACTTGTCTGTTCCTATCCCTTTCCAAAGCTATGGTAAAGGAGATAGAATTGTGATCACTAACTCCAAAATGCTTTCCTACTGAGAGACCTGACTCCTGACCAGGTTCATTTCCCAATACCAGATCAAGGACAGCCTCTCCTCTTGTAGGCTTATCTACACATTATGTCTGGAAACCTTCCTGAACACACCTAACAAACTCCACCCCATCTAAATCCCTTTCTCTAGGGACATGCCAATTGATATTTGGGAAATTAAAAATCTCCCACCACAATAACCCTGTTATTATTATACCTTTCCAGAATCTGTCTCCCTATCTGCTCCTTGATGTCCCTGTTACTATTTCTATGTCCCTGTTACAGAAGCTGGGAGGAGGGGAAGAAGTATAATCTGCTAGGTGATTGGATAAGACTGTGTGAAGGGGGAGGGTGTGTTGATAGAGGAGGGGGCTGAATTAAGAAGCTGGGAGGTGATAGGTGGAAAAGTTAAAGGACTGAAGAAGAAGGAATCAGATAGGAGAGGATCATGGATCATGGGAGAAAGGGAAGGACGAGGGGCACCAGTGAGATGTGGTGGGCAGATGTGGAGAAAAGAAGGGATAAGAAGGCAGCCAGAATGGGGAATAGAAAAGCAGAGAAGGGGAAGGGGGGAGAAATTATCAGAAGTTAGAGAAATCAATGTTCATGGAAGGTCTGGGCCCAAAATGTTGACTGTTTATTCCCCTCCAGAGATGCTGCCTGACCTGCTGAGTTCCTCCAGCATTTTGTGTGTGTTTCTACAGGATCAATCTTGTTTATATTTTAACAATGATCTGTGCTGTAGTTTATCCTGCACATTACATTTTGTTTCTTGCCTTTAGTAGTGGGTCTGAGAAGGTGATGTCACGTTTCTGCACATCAATAAACTCTGCACTCACACAGACCAACCACATGGTGTGGTTGGTACCCTGTGTGGATGTCCAGCTGCAAAGGTCGTGCAGGTTACTACACAAACCTCGCATCTTCCTTGCAATGCAGCCAGGGAACCTGAGCAGTGGGTGACAGCTGCCCATCCCGCCCACACTACAGGTGGATCCTGTCTGCCTGCATTTAAACTTCGAACTTTGAACTGCTCAAGCAAGAAAAGAGGAATGGTGGAAGTCAAATCCCTGGCTGATAAAGCTCCTCCACTTGCTTCTTGCAGCTCCTTTACCCAGCAATGGACTACCAGTAATCAATCTCCTGCCACTGGCACCTGACAGGAATAAAGACACAGACTATTTTCTAAAGAGGGAGCAAATTCAGTTATCAGAGGTACAAAGGAGCTTCTGAGTCCTCATACAGGATTCCCTAAAGGTTAACCTGCAGATCGAGCCAGTGGTGAGGAAAGCAAATGCAATGTTGGCCACAAAAAAATGCTGGTGAACGCAACAGTCCAGGCAGCATCTATAGGAAGAGCTACAGTCAATGTCAGGACGAAGGGTCTTGGCCCAAAATGTCGAATGTAGCTCTTCCTATAGATACTGCTTGGCCTGCTGCATTCACCAGCATTTTTTGTGTGTGCTGCTTGAATTTCCAGCGTCTGCAGATTTCCTCATGTTTGCAATGCTGGCCTTCATTCTGAGAGGGCTAGGGTATAAGAGCAAGGATGTAATGCTGAGAATTTATAAGGAACTGATGAGACTGCACTTTGAGTATTGTGAGCAGTTTTGGTCTTATGGATAATCCAAATCTTGTGTGGTTGGAGTTGGGCGGTGCGCCGAACAATGACAATAAAACAACAGCAACTAAGCAACAACAGCAAAACAAACCACTTTCAATCCTCCCACCTACCCACTCACACACACAGAAAGGCCTCCAACCTCACAACAGGCCACCTCTAGGCTCCCAACCTACCGTCTCAGGCCTGGAATCACAGATTCATAGACATCGGGCCTTTGCCTTCTGGACATAGCATCGGGCCTCCAACTAGCAGTCTTTGGATGTCTAATTCAAAGAATATTAGAAAATTAGCTACCCCCTTCTCAATCCAAGTACCACTGCATGCCCCAGATCCTAATGCACTTAGAGCTCATAGAGACATTCAGCATGGAAATAGGCTGTCCACCTATCACATCCCCACCGATCAATGGACCCCCCACAGAAATGTTACCAGACGGGGCACTGCTTGACAGACGGAAGTGGTGCACTCTCAACAGAGCGAGAGTGGGAGTCTGTAGGACGGGAGACAATATGGTGAAGTGGGGTTTAAAGACCGGCAAATCCTGTGAGTGTGGCGAAAGGGTGCAGAACATTGAACACGTTCTGCGCAACTGCCCTCTCTCACCTGATTTAGCTGACACTGACCTGCTCAACATCAACCAAACAACACTAGAATGGCTGGCTGTCTGGTGTGACAAGCTATGATGATGATGAATGGAGACCCATCCTTATTGATCTCCTCTCCCCGCACTTGGCCCATAGCCTTTAAAGCCAAAGCAATTGAAGTGATCATCTACACCCTTCTTCGAGCCTCAGCTTCCCACACTCTCTCAGGCAGCATGTTCCAGGTACCTGCCACTCTTTGGGCGAGGGAGGTCCCCCCTCAGATGCCCTCTAAATCTATTGCCCCAAATCTACGTCCTCTGGACTTACATGCCTGGTTAGCGCAATCACTTTACAGCACCAGTGTATGCTGATTGAGTTTCTATTCACGCTGCTGCTAAGAAGTATGTATGTTCTCGCCATGACCATATGAGATTCCACCGTGTGCTCCGGTTTCCTGCCACATTCCAAAGATGCATGGTTTAGCTTTAGTAGGTTGGGGCATGCTATGTTGGCACCAGAAGCGTGGTGACATTTACTGCCCTCAGCACAATCCTCACTGACTTGATTTGGTGCAAACGACACATTTCACTGTATATTTTGATATACAGGTGACAAATAAAGCAAATCTTTCAAAAAATTTTCCTGCAGCCAATCCTTTCTATGGCCTTCATACTCTTATATTCATCAGTCATGTCTCCACTTAACCTCCTCTACCCCAGGGAAACAAGACACTCTCACAAGTGAAGCATTCCATGCAGGTGGGTCTCCTCTGCACCCTCTCCAGCGCAGTGAGGCTCTTCTTATAGAGCAGTGATCAGAACTGTATGCAGTATTCCAAATGAGGTCTGACCAATGGTTTAGGAAGTTGGGAGAGTAACGTCCCTGCTCTGTATTCAGTTTCCCAAATAATGAAGGCTGGTATCCCATATATGAGAAAATCTAAAGATGCTGGAAATCCAAAGCAACACACCCAAAATGCTGGAGGAACTCAACAGGTCAGGCAATGTCCACAGAAAAGAATAAGCAGTGGACGTTTGGAGTCCTGAAGAAGGGTCTTGGCCTAAAACATTAACTATTTATTCTTTCCCATATTTGGTACTTGACCTGTAGGGTTCCTCCAGTGCCCCTAGTGCCTTTTTTTAGTTTTATTATCTACCTCTGCTGCCATTTTTGTCAGCCTCAAATTGTGTTACTTTTCCATACATGAATCAGACGAGCTAACTCTGAGCCTCAACAGCATTGCGTTAATTTGTATGCTGTGATTCACAGGGCAATATAACATGAAGTTACATGGCATACAGCAGAGTGAAAACACTGTAGCTCTGTATTTGCACAGTGTTTTTTATATATCTGATTGTCGTCTTGGATGGCAATGAACCTTAATGCATACCAATGAGTGTTACATTTAAAAGAAAACTCAGTTGAGATGCGCTGAGATTTTGAAATGATCTTAGAGTTGTTAGACATTATAAAATAATGAATGTGATTTCCGAATTCTGGTGACTCCCAATGCTATCTTGTGTGCCATCCTTTTTACATTTAGATCTCTTGTATTCCACAATGTCTTCTTCAGTGTAACAATCTGTCTCATTTTATTGTTTATTTTCCCTCTCCTGCTTTGGAATTAATGCTACAGCTTGATGGAGGAAAGGTCAGTTTATATGTTAGATAAATTCACATTTCAGTCCAATATGCATTGATTCCCCAGTGCTTCCTTCAAACTCGGCTTCAGCATGAATGCAGTACGAGCTAAAATCGCCCGTGATCTTAATATAATATACTCTTCATAATGGACTCTTCCCTCATCATCCTCTAATTAAACTTGTCCCTCTTGTATGCTTACACAAACCAAGCCAGCAAAAGGCAATAACCTGAAGTGGAATGGAAACAATACTATGGACTGCTACAGGCCATGTTATATGTAGATTTACATATTATTCTTTAACTAATTTACTTCAATGAGTTTGGTTTCTAGACTGCATTCTAAATACACTATTTTCTTGTATTCATTTAAGTTGTGATGTCCATTATGTAATAATTAGTTTATTTGATTCTCTATGGACTCTGTCTATACTTCTCACTGCCTCAGTAAAGAGCCAGCATAATCAAAAACCTCACCCGCTCCAGACATCCTATCTTCTCCCCTTTCCCTCCTGTTGTTATCAAACTTTTGAATGGATCTCTCATATGATAAGATGGGCTCTTGACTCACAGTCTACCTCATCATGATGACTGAAACCTGCCGAATGTTGAGAGGGCTGGATAAGGAAGATGTGGAGAGGATGTTCCCTAAGCGGCACAGCCTCAGAACTGAGGGGTGTCCTTTTAAAACAGAAGTAAGGAGGATTTTTTTATTAGCCAAGAAATGGTGAATCTGTGGTATGCTCTGCCACGGACTGTGGTGCTGGCCAAGTCTGTTGGCATATTTAAAGCAAAAGTTGATAGATTTCTGATTGGTCGGGGCATCAAGGAAGATGGTGAGAGGGCAGGTGTATGGGGTTGAATGGGATTCTGTATCAGCAATGATGAAATGGTGCAGCAGACTCAATGGGCTGAATGGCCTAATTCTGCTCCTATGTCTTATGATCTAATGATCTTGCACTACCACCATCTTAAAAGTTTCTCCCCAGGCAGTTAATCTGATCAGCGATTCTAGTTAGCTCCCCTTTGCCCCCTCCTATCTATTAACTCAGGCACTGCACTGTAAACCACTTTTTATACCGCTGTTTACATTGTACATACATGCTGGTTCAAAGATCAAAGAATTTATTATCAAAGCACATCTTTACGTATTTATGCACATTTTGTTCCATATCTGTACTTTAACCTCTTGCTTTAATTGTTATATACAGTGGATTCAGGTTTATTGGAACACAAAGGGACGAGTACATTTTTGGCCCAATTAAACAGCTGCCCCAATTAGCGGGTTTCATGGAAATAGTTAAAAAGGTATAAAAAAGACAAACTGAGAAACAAATTATATATTTAAATGAAATACAGAACAAATTAGAACACTGGCAATAGTACTACAGTATTATATAACTGTGTGTTATTTCCTAATAGTTATCGCCAAAGGAATTCACCGAGTGTGCACATGAACAAAATCCCGCAGACATCTGGTACTGGACTGCCTTCGTATAATGCTATCAATAATTGCATCCTCCAAATCATCATTTTCACTGTAACATTCAAGATTATTGTCAATACCTTCAAATTCTTCATAAATCCTAACTTGTTGAAGTAGTGAAATCATTTCATTTTCACTCTCTGATGTCTCTGACATCTCCAAGCCTGAATGATTGAAACCACAGTGAGCAAAATAGCTCTGACTTGTCTTACTGCTTATTTCTTGCTGACTATTAGTGACAAAAATCACTGCTTTTTGAACACAACCACACACAATTGAAGCTATGTCCAAATCGTTCGCTCTAAGCACAGTGTAGTGTCTCACGAGGCTGATGCGAGTTAGAACTTTTGCAGCAATAGACTCCTGCCCCAATTAAACAGAATAGTGTCCCAAACAAATGAAAGGAATCCCAGCAATTTTCTCAATTAATTTTTGTTCAAGAGTTTTCCCAAATAAGTGGCTGTCCCAATTAACCAGAATCCACTGTAATCCTTTATTCTTTATAATTGTTAAATATTGTTGTTTTTTGTTGTCTTTTATACCAACACATCACAGCAAATTCCTAATACATGTAAATGCATATGGCCAATGAAGTTGATGTTTATCATTTACCTGCATTGCACTTTCCCTGTAGCTTTTACACTATTACAATATACAAGACAAGACTTTCACTCTACCTTGGTACATGGAACAATATTAAACCAATACCAATATTCTGGAGTTTGGTAGTGCAGCTGTGAAGTTGTTGTACCAGCAGTCAAGATTCTAGACCACTCTTCTGGTGACTCAAATTTGAATCCACGTTTACTGCTGGGGAATTTAAATTAAAAAATTAGATCAAGATTCAAGATTGTTTAATGTCATTTCCAGTACGCAAGTGTAAAGGAGAACAAAGTAATTGTTACTATGGGTCCATGCCGCACTAAAAAAACACAGTAAGATAAAGAACACAATAATTTCAAAAAGCAATAAATATACAGTAAATACATAGCAAACAACACACACAAAATGCTTGAGGAACTCAACAGTCCAGGCAGCATCTATGGAAAAGAGTTCAATCGATGATTCAGTCCTGCCAGAAGGTCTCGTCCTGAAACATCGCCTGTACTCTTTTTCCATAGATGCTGCCTGGCCTGATGAGTTTCTCCAGCATCTGCAGATTTCCTCTTGTTTGTGAGTAAGTACATTGGATAGTTTATACACATAGATTGGCTGCATGTCCATAAAGTGACACTAGGTACCTAAGGTGACCGACAGAAAATAACAAAGTAGTGATGGTTAGCGGTGCGAAGGGGTGGGTTCGTGGGTGCGGGTGTTGATCAGCCTTACTGTTTGGGGTAAGTAACTATTTTTGAGTCTGGTGGTCTGAGCGTTGATGCTACGTATCACTCCCTGATGGGAGTGAGAGTAAAGTCTATGATGAGGGTAGTTGGGATCCTTTATGATATAACTGTTCCTTTTCTGGCACCTTTCTGTATATATATTCTTGATGGCAGGTAGGCTGGTAATCAATATCTGGAACTTGTTGATAGCATTAACTTAAAGCCACCAAATTGCCATAATAAGCTCTGACCACTCTCTACCTTATGAAATACTCCCAAACGTTTACCTCTTCCATTACCACCATTTTCTGATAAATCTGACCTTCACTTACACATCTTGCAACTTAGTACACTGTATTCATTGTTCACAATGTGGCCTCCTTTACACTGGAGAAACCAAAGCAAGTGCTAAATTGGGGAAAGGCTATTACAACAGTGGCACACACACAAAACGCTGGAGGAACTCAGCAGGTCAGGCAGCATCTCTGGAGAGGAATAAACAGTCAATGTTTTGGGCCGAGACCCTTCATCGGGTCTGCAAAGGAAAGGGGGAAGGAGCCAGAATAAGAAAATGGGGAGGAGGGGAAGGAGTACAAGTTACTTTGTAGAAGGTAGAAGGTTTTATAAAAGGAGAGGTGGATGGGTGAGGGACGGGGTTGAAATGAGAAGCTGGAGAGTGAAAGATGGGTTGAAGAAGAAGGAATGTGAAAAGGAGAGGACAATGGACTATGGTATAAAGGGAAGGAGTTTTGGCTCCATAGGGAGTGATGGGCATGTGAGGAGACGGGAATTGGGAAGAGAGGAGCCTTTTCTAAAGCAGTAGAAGACATATACATATATAATTAAGCCATAATAAAGCTAAAATTAATTAATTACACATAGAGCATTACAGTCATAATTGCATTACAGAAAAAATAGCTGCTGAGGACATATTGTACAGTTGCATGAATACAATCAATGATAGGTTATGATCAGCATGTGAAAGCCTGAAGGGAGATCAGGCTTCTTTACTAACAGTTTAAGCTATTTAATAAGGGGTGCATAAACCGATGAAGAAATCAGTATTGTTTCCCTAAGCCCCTTTTCCCTATGTCCAAATTGCTTGATTATCATCCTTCAATGAATTATTGACAAAATGCAAGAGAGAAAGGAGAAAAGAAAGTAGTGCCTGAAATGTGTCTTTCTTAATATAGCTCTTGCCTACAATAATATCATTAATTAAAGATAGAGAGAAATATCAGCTTTATTTGTCACGTGTACATCAAAACATACATAGGTAAATGTCGGCCCAGATCAGAGGCAATGCAATCCGACATTTGTTATATTTACGTGCTGGGCGGCACCTAATTAATTAGCTTGTTTATTTCGGCTTTTTTCTTGAAGATGTGCTGGGTGTGTTCTGGCTACCGCTGCACCACTGCATTCTTCGCGGCAATGTATCGGTCTGTGGCCTTAGAGACAATGGTACTCTGAATTCCAGTGCCCCGAGCTGTAATAGTGTCACACTAATCACTGTTCTTCGACAGTGCCCTGTCTGATTTGAGATGCCTTCCAACTACCATTTTCACTGACAGCTTGCTTCACACTTGAACCACCACCTGATTGAAAAAAATTTCACCTCAGATTGCTCTTTAATTTTTCACCTTTCACCCTAAACCTATGACTTCCAGCTCTAGTCTCACCACACCCCAGAGGAAAAAGCCTGCATGCATCTACCTATAGCCCCCATAATTTTATATGCCTCCATAATATCTCTTCCTCATTCTCCTGCAGTCCAGGGAATTAAGTCCTTACCTGTTCAACTGTTCCTGATAACTCGGGCGCTCAAGACCCAGCAAAGTCCTGACGTTTCAGAGGCTGAGGGGAAATCTGACTTGAGTTTATGAAATCATAAACATAGGTAGCATAAACAGTCAAAATATTTTATTCTCAGAGTGGATGAGAGGGGAAAGTTTAAAGGGGATGTGTGGGTGATTTTTTTTATGCAGACAGTGGAGGATGTTGTGAATGGTCTACCAGGGGTAATGGTGGAAGCAGTGGAATTTAAGAGGCTGTGAGATACACACAAACATGTAAAGAATGAAAGGATATGTACATCATCTATTGGCAGAAGAGCTTTTGTTTAATTTTGCATCATGTTCAGAACAGGCAAGTGGGCTGAAGGGCCTGTTCCTGGGCTGATATCGAAGTTGTGTTCTCGACAAGTGTTCTACTTTCCTGTTGTGACGTGCCCATCTTGTGCACACAATAGTTGTCGGATATTACTTCTGATATCCTGCAACATGCTTAGAGCTTGCATTGAAGCAGCAGACCCAGCCTACCATTCTCCGCCTATTTCAGGTCTGTGAGCGGAAATTTAAGACCTTGCATTGCAGAGCTTTACTCTAATCAAGGGGTTCCCAACCTTTTTTTATGACATGGACCAATATCATTAAGCACGGGGTGTGTTGACTTCAGGGTGGGAAACCCTAAACTCATGATGGAGAACTCAGGAACAATTGCTGCTGAGCAGCTGTGTGAATTAGGACTGAAGAATAGGGCAGGTAAGGGTGGGAAATCAAAGTTTAAAGTAATTTTATTATCAAAGAATGTATATGTTACCATATAGAATAGAATAGAATATCTTTATTGTCATTGTTGTGGAGCAATGAAACACAGTTTAGCAGCTCAACGTTTTGCAGCATGACAAAGAATATATACATAAAATAAACTCTAAAACCTCAGGAGTGCATTAGGATTCCTTAGGATTTATTTTCTTGCAGGCGTTTACAAGAAAGTGAAGAAATACAACAGAATTCACGAAAAGCTAAACACAAAGGAAGACTGACAAAAAAAAACAATGTGCCAAACTACCAATAAAAGATATACTGTGAATATGACTTGTAAAGAGTCTTTGAAAGTAAGTTTGTAGGTTGTGCTATCAGTTCAGGTTTGAGGCGAGGGAAGTTACCTACACTGGTTCAGGAGTCTGATGGAACTGGGGCAATAACTGTTCCTGAACCTGATGGTGCGGCTCCTGTACGTCATGCCCGATGGTAGTACAAGAAGTGGGCGTGGACTTGCTGGGGGTTGGGGTGTCCTTGAAGATAGATGCTGCTTTCTTGTAGCAGCACTCCATGTTAATATACTCTATAATGGGGAGAGTGTTGCCTGTGATGGACGGGGCTGTGTCCACACTTTCTGTAGCCTTTTAGGCATTGGCGTTTCTATACTTGACGTGATGGTACTCTCCACTCTGCATCGAGAGAAGTTTATCAGAGTTTCTGCTGACATGTCGATGACCTATGCACAGTAGCTTTAATGAGTGAAGTTGATTTCTGCAACAGTCCAGTAACATTAGGGTCTTCATTGCTTATGTGTCTTTGCCTCATTTTATTGATTTATTCAGTCAACTGAATATAAACGCCTGTTGTTGGTATTTGAACCCTTGCCTCTGGGCTGGTGCTCCAGATCCCAAGATACCAATCCGAGATCTACAGCACCAGCCCAGAGATAAAAGTTCAAACATGTCATTCCCACACGTCGGTCCATGGCCGCCTCCTGTGCCACGATGAGGCCGCCTTCAGGGTGGAGGAGCAACATCTTATATTCCAACCTAATGACACGAATATTGATTTCTCCTTCCAGTAAAAAAAATTCCTCCCCCTCCCTTCTTTTCCTATTCCCCACTCTGGCCTCTTACCTCTTCTCACCTGCCTGTCACCACCCCCTGGATCCCCTCCTCCTTCCCTTTCTCCTATGGTCCACTCTCCTCTCCTATCAGATCTCTTCCTGTCCAGCCCCTTTCCTTCCTGCTTCACCTTACCTGGTTTCACCTATCACCTCCTTCCCCTCCCCCACCTTCTTATTCTGGCATCTTCCCCCTTCCTTTCCAGTCCTGATGAAGGGTCTCAGTCTGAAACGACGACTATTTATTCATTTCCATAGATTCTGCCTGACCAGCTGAGTTCCTCCAGCATTTTGTGTGTGTTACTTTGGATTTCCAGCATCTGACGAATTTCTCATGTTTTGGATACTACTGTTCATCCAGAAAGTCAGGAGCCATGGAGCCATGGAAACTAGATAGTATGCATTTGGAGTTAGCTAGCTCACAGAAGACAAAGTGTGGTAGTCGATGGAGTGTATTCTATCTGGAGGTTGCTGATCAGTGATGTTCGAAAAGGATATGCTTTAGGACTGTGATCCTTGTAGTTTTTATGAATGACTTGGATGAGGAAGTGGAAGGGCGGGTTAGTTAGTTTGCAGATGACACAAAGGTTGGTGGTGTTGTGGACACAGTAGAAGGTAACAATAGGCATGATAGGATGCAGAGCTGGTCTGAGAAATATTGACAAACAAGCAATGTGCAAAAGAAGATAAACTATGCAAATTAAACAATAAATAAGTAAATAAATAATACAGAGGACAGGAGTTGTAGAGTCCTTGAAAGTGAGTCTGTAGGTTGTGGGATCAGTTCAGTGTTGAGTTGAGTGAAGTTACCCACACTGGTTCAGGAGCCAGTAGAAGGGTAATAACTGTTCGTGAACTTGGTGGTGTGGGACCAAAGGTTCCTGTACTTCCTTCCTGATGGCAGCAGCAAAAAGATAGCATGGCCTGGAATGCGGGAATCCTTGATGATGGATGCTGCTTCCTTGTGGCAGCACTCCTTGTAGATGTGCTCAAAGGTGTTGAGGGCTTTGCCTGTGATAACTCTACCCAATTTACACCAGTTCACCGCCATCCTTTACCTGTGTGCTGTAATTGGGGCCCGGATTCTGTTCTGGTTCACAATGGCAGGTTGAGTCTTTGAGAACAGCTCCTTGAGGAGCTAAGTGGTACCAGGCTTAAAGCTTGATATGAGGCATTTCACACAAGACTTTCTTGTCATTATTTGCCAAAGCTACTTAGTGCTGTGTGTTGTTGCTACAGTGACTTGGACCATTTGATTCAGCTTTCTAGGTAAAGTGAAGTCATTGTTTTCAAATCTATTTGGGTTAGGCTTTCTTCCTGTCTTTGAACGACCTAGTCTGAGATAATGGCATTCATGTAGCATTGTACTGAGTTGATGCTTTAACGAGGCTGCCACTCGCAGAAGCTGATGTGCAGGGTGGCCAGAGAGGGGTAGCACAGGTGGCGGGCTTGTTGTGCTCTACCTAGGGGCAGCTCACTCTCCTTTGGTCCCCACCTGCCACCCAGCTCTCACCTGTGGCTCCAAGAAACTGTTTGCATGTGACGCTGGCCATGGCCTGGCACACTGCTTCAACAGACGGGCTAAACCAGGTGAGGGTAGGCGGGAACCTCCAACTCCGGTGAGGTAGGGATATGCCTACCCCAGCAAGCAAAGTCAGTTCCAGCGGACTATACAGATGAGGTCAAGTACAAGGTGCAATGACCAACAAGTCCATGATGCTTCATGGAGAGCGAAGGGCATGACAAGGGCATGCACCTCAGTGTTGTCTCTGGGTACAACCAGCTGGGATTGGAGTGGTTAAATCTAATATCTTAATAAAAATTTCCTCCACAACCTTTGGGGTTCTTGCGTCATTTTTCTGTCATTCATTCTTTGGGGTTTTGTTTTCCTTCTGTTTCGAGGATGTCTGCAGAAAGTAATAATTTCAGGTTGTAAATTGTATACATTCTCTGATATTGAACTTTTGAACATTCAAATCAAGGTCCATTTCATCTCATCCAGAATCCTTATATAACGTTGTGATGCATGATCCTACAGCCTTTAATACTTAGGTACTAAAATATTTATCTATCTCTACCTAAAATCTATCTAATGATATCAGAGGCACTTACACCAGCTTGACCAACTGCAGCAGCGTCACCTGCATTCTCTGATGAAGATCACCTGGCGAGACAAGGTCTCCAATACCGAGGTCCTCTCTCAAGCCAGAACGCCAGCAGTTTCAACCTTGGTGATGTCAGCCCAACTGCGCTGGGCGGGACATGTTGTCAGAAGACTGCCCAAGGACATCTTGTACGGCTAACTGGCCAGTGGTACCCGAAAACGAGGAGGCCAGCGACTACGGTACAAGCATATTCTGCTCAGGAGCCTCAAGAAAGCTGACATTGCCCCATCAACATGGGAGGATCTGGCTCAAGATTGCTCACAGTGGAGGGACGCCATCAGAAAAGGTGTGGATGCTGCTGAGAACAAGCTCAACGAGGCAACAGAGGAAAGGCACAGGAGGCACCACAACAGAGCTTCTGCCCCTGTTGCCCCTCCAGGCCTCACCTGCCAAGTATGTGGCAAGCAGTGCCTGTCAAGGATCGGCCTGTACAGCCACTCCAGGACGCACATATCAAACCCCACTAACTGACTGAAAGGAACCATCATCATCCTATGGGATGGATAGCCAGAGAGATTGAATGAACTACTCTCCACCATGCTGGGGGACAGAAAATTCCAGCACCTCCTGAGAGAAGAAATTTATACACATGGTTGCAATAAGCTGAACCGTCTCATGTGCGGCACGGTAGCGTAGTGGTTAGCACAACGCTTTACAGTACCAGCGGCCTGAGTTCAATTCCCACCACTGCCTGTAAGGAGTTTGTACATTCTCCCTGTGGTCGCGTGGGTTTCCTCCGGGTGCTCCGGTTTCCTCCTACATTCCAAAGGGATACTGGTTGGTAGGTTAATTGGTCATTGTAAATTTTCCTGTGCCCACCCAACCCATTATGGTTGCATGCAACAAGATATGGTGAAAAGTTTTTGATTGCCATATGGACAGATTATGCCATACAGACAGTTTATGCCCTACAGAACATGACTGAGGCAGTAAAATGAAAACAGAATGCAGAATATAGTGTACTATTACAGAAAGCCAAATAAAGTGCAAGGGTCATGACAAGGTAGACATGGACATTCAGAGTTCACCAGTTAGATACTGGGAGTTCTGTTCAAGAGTCTGAAAACAGTAGGATAAGAGGTGTCCTTGTGCTGGGTGGTTTTTGCTCTTTGGAATTTTGTATCTTCTATCTGATTGGAGGGTGAGAAGAGCGGATAACCAGGGTGGGAGCAATCCTAATTACGTTGGCTGCTTCACAAAGGCAGACTAAGTATAGGCAGACTCAGTGGAGAGAGGTCTGGTTTGCATGACTGATTGGGCTGCATTCAGAGCTCTGCAGTTTTCTGTGATCGCAGTCAGAGCAGTTGCCATACCAACCCGCCATGCATCTGGGTTGCAAGCTTTCTATACACAAGATATTCTGCAGACACTGGGAATCTGGAGTTGCACATACAGAATGCTGGAGGAACTCAGCAGGTCAGGCAGCATCCATGGAGAAGAATAAAGAGTCGATGTTTCAGGCCGAGACTCTAAGGATGCTTTGATTGTAAAAATATAGTGAGAGAAAACGTGACATAAGGTTTCTGCACGCGACTGAATGGGCTTTGATTTGGATGTGGAGGGATTTTTTCTTAAGGTATCTGATTTAACCACTCCACTCCCAGTTTATTATATTGAGAGACAGCATTGAGGTACTGGAGACATCCTTCACCGTCTAAGGATGTAGAGGCACTAGTGTGTTTTCTTGACTGTAATGTCCACCTGGACCAGAACATGGATGTATTTACATCTAGGAACTTGGCAGCTTTCAACCATCTCCACCACTGATACAGACAGTGGCATGCACTCCACCCTACCTCCTCTAGAGTGTTTGATTTAAGATTTAAGATTTATTTTATTTCTTACATCCATCTCACAACATGAGGGAGTAAAAATCTTTTTGTTGCGACTCCATCGCTATGTACAGTCAATAAAGAAGGGAAATGTGAAAGGATATTGCCCAAACACTAAAATTGTATATGTACAATCAGCTATGCAGTCAGATCAATGTATATGGATAAATCTGATAGTCTGATGAAAGAAGCTGTCCAGTAGCCAACTGGTCCTGGCCTTAATGCTGTGGTACCGTTTGCCAGATGGTAGCAGCTGAAACAGTTTGTGTTTGGGGTGGCTGGAGTCCGTGATGAACCTCCGGGCCCTTTCTACACACCTGCTGCTGTAAGTGTCCTGAATAGTGGGAAGCTCACATCTACAGATGCGCTGGGCTGTCCGCACCACTCTCTGCAGAGCCCTGCAGTTCAGGGTAGGACAGTTTCCGTACCAGGTGGTAATGCAGCCAGTCAGGATGCTCTCGATGGTGCCCCTGCAGAAAGTACTGAGGGTATGGGGACTCATGCTGAACTGCTTCAGCTGTCAGAGGCGAAAGAGGCGCTGCCGTGCTTTCTTCACCACACAGCCAAACTTGAAACTGCTCACCCTCTCAGTTCCAGTCCCATTGATGTCAATAGGAGTTAACCTGTCTCCATTCCTCCTGTAACCCATGATCATCTCCTTCATTTGTTTGACAGTGAGGGAGAGGTTGTTTTCTTGGTACCATTGTATCAGGGTGTTGTCTTCTCCTCTGTAGGCTGTTTCATCATTGTTTGGAAATAAGGCCTATCAACATCATGCAACCTGCAAATTTGATCAGCAGATTGGAGCTCTGGGCCTGTGTTTGCTGGAGTTTAGAAAAATGAGGAGGGGGATCTCATTGAAACCTATCAAATATTGAAAGGCCTATATACCACGGATGTGGAGATGATGCTTACTACAGTGGGGGACTTCCGGACCAAAGGATATAAACTCAGAATAGAAAGACATCCCTGTAGAACCAGGCTGAAAAGGGATTTTATTTAGTCAAAAGGTGGTGAATCTGTGGAATTCATTGCCACGGACAGCTGTGGAGGCCAAGTCATTGGGTATATTTAAAGTGGAGGTTGATAGTTTCTTAATTGGTAAGGGTGTCAAAGGTTATGGGAAGAAAGCAGGAGAACAGGGTTGATAGGGATATTAAATCAGCCATGATGGAATTGTGGAGCAAACTCAATGGGCTGAATGGCCTAATTCTGCTCCTATGTGTTATGGTCTAAGGATGGGAAAAAGCAGCAGAGAATGAATCAATGCAAGCAGGCTACTGCAGCCAATCCGACTGAAATTGTTTAGTCTGTTCCACTGGGAACCTGGTTGGGCCACATCAAGCTCAAAAACAAGTTTGAGTTGCACACTGTAATTCAATTAGACTAAAAAAAGATTAGCTTCATTTGTCACGCATATGTCAAAGCACAGAAACATGCCATGAAATACCTAATTTTTGGCAGTGACCTACATAGCCCGAGGGTTTTGTGCTGGATCAGCCTGCAAGTGTTGCCACGCTTCTGGCAGAATAGCCTGCCCACCCTTACTGACCCACATGCCTCTGGAGTATGGGAGGAAACCAGAGTCCCCGGTGGAAACCCATGTGGTCATGGGGGGGGTGGGGGGGGGGGAACGTACAGGCAGCAGTGCAGATTGAACCAAGATCTTACAGCTGGCGCTGTAAAGCATCACACTTGCTGCTATCGAGCCACCCTCTCAGCTACCATACTTCCTTATTAAGAACATGAATTAGTCAAACCGCCACCATGAACCAGGACCTTGGTTGATCCTGTGCCTCAGGACCGTTAACCTGCCTGATCCCCACACCATTCCTTTTGTGCCCACAAGTCTAACGATCTCAGTCTTGATCATTCCAGAAGATTCTGAAGATTTGCCACCCTTGGAATAATCTCAGTCCTAACAACTGACCTTTAATAGTGAGACAATCCCTGTCCAAGCCCGGTCTTGACCCTCCAGCGAGGGAAAAGAGTTTCTTCATGTGCACATTGTCAGTCCTTCTCAGAATCTGATACACTCCACTGAGATTACTGTTCATCCTTCAAAACAGTAACAATACTTCAATCCTACATAATATTTCCTCCCCATAAAGTGAGAAAGTGTATCTGTGCCAAAATGCTTCCAAGTCAGGCTCAGAGGACGAACCTGCACCCAGAGCACTAGCTGTGCTCTCCCCAAACCCGTGCACATTTGCACCAAAACTGCCTTATTCTTCAGTTCCAATCTCTAACTGACCTGGTATGGAAACACCAACTACCAGGAAGAGAAAGTGGTGAATACCACCATGTTCAGGAACAGCTACTTTCTACAGCCATCAAGTTCTCGAGCCAGGCTCATAACCCGAATGCTATATGCGCAGTTGATTACTAGGAACCACCATGGTTATGTCCTCATGTCCAGTGCTTCCGATGCGGCCTCCACTATATTGGTGAGACCCATCTGGGGGACCACTTCGTCAAGCACTACTGCACTATCCGTCACAAGCGGTGCTTGCCAGTGGCCAAACATTTCAATTCCAATTGCTATTCCCATTCCGACTTGTTGGTCCAAGGCCTTCTCTTGTGCGAAGATGAGGACCCCCTCGGGGTAGAGGAGCAACGCCTTATATTCCAACTTGGTAGACTCCAGCCTAATGTCCTGAATACTGATTTTTCCTTCACGTAAATAAATTCCCCCTCCTCCCCATCCTCTATTCCCCTCTTTGACCCACTTCTCATCTGCCTATCACTCCACCCTGGGTGCCTCTCCTCCTTCACTTTCGCCTCTGGTCCACTCTCCTCCCCTATCATATTCCATTTTCTCCAGCCCTTAGACTTTTCCACCCACCTGGCTTCACCTATCATCTTCCAGCTAGTCTCCTTGCCCTCTCCCTACCTTTTTATTCTGGCATCTTCACTCTTCCTTCTCAGTTGTGAAGATGGATCTCAGCCTGAGAGATTGACTGCTTATTCATTTCCATAGATACTGTCTGACCTGCTGAGTTCCTTCAGCATTTTGTGTGTGTTACTTATGTCTTTGTTTTTTTGCACTGCGGTCTTGCTCAGGCACAGTCTTTCTTTTCACAGTATGATATAATTTTGCATATAATTTATGTATATTTTATATCCTGCATATTGTATTAATCTGCATGATATTGCTGCAAACAGTTTTTCGTTGTACCTGTATCCCACCATACTCAATACACTTGACAATAAATCAGCCTCGACACGCTTCATAACATTGCTAAGCATATTCTATAACAGAAAAAATGCCAGTTAACAGCCATCTCTGTATTACAAAAGCCAGGTCCTTAAAGCTAAACAAATGGCTAACATTGTAAAATATAGTCGGTGACCACTGAGTATAGCCCTTCCACTTTGGAACTATACTTATCTTAGACAAACAGGAAGTTTTGAATCACTGCTGACTTGGGTCTCATTGATGGTGGAAGAGCTTTCGACTGCCAAGAGCTCTGCCCCTGCCCTGTACTTGCTCGGTAATGCAAATATCTAATCCGGGAATCATGTGGCAGCAACTCAATGCATAAAAGCATGCAGATATGGTCAAGAGGTTCAGTCGTTGTTCAGACCAAACATCAGAATGGTGAAGAAATGTGATCTAAGTGACTTTGGTTGTGGAATAATTGTTAGTACCAAATGGGTTTGAGTATCTTGGAAACTGGATTTTCATGCACGGCAGTCAACAGAGAACGGCACAAAAGGCAAAGCAAAAAACACCCAGGGAGCTTCAGTTCTGTGGCAAAAATGCTTTGTTAAGGAGTGAGGTCCAAGGAGAATGGCCAGACTGATTCAAGCTGATGGGAATACAATGACAATTCAAATAACCAGGTGTTACAGCTGTGGTGTGAAGAAGAGCATTTCTGAATGCATAGCACACCAAATCTTGAAGTGATATGACGACAGCAGCAGAGGATGATAGACTCAGAAGCTGCTTTATTAGGTACAAAACTTACCTAATTGAGTATATTTCACCAGCATCCGATTACCAATGAAAGAATACCCAAAGACCTTTGGGGGTGTTTGGATGGTTAACGAGAATCAGCTAATTCACGGCCGAATTGTAATCTGCGTTCATCCCTTTGCCCACTCACTGAGCCTGTGAGATTCCATGCCTTTTCCGAATGTTCACTTCTCCACCTGACAATGTATGGACCATTTAGAAATTCACTGCATCCACTGCAAACCCATAACATACGATAAACCATATTTAAAGCATCGTGCGTTTACTTTCACTTTCATCTTGGCTGCTTTTGCCAGACACCACTCTCAGGTACTCAACTCAAGTGACCAATCCTCATGGGTAAGTGGAAAGCTGTGTCTGTTTTTGGGTCAATTCTTTAAGGAGTGCAGAGTACCCTGAACACATTGGGAGTATAGACAGTTATCAGGAGTGGGGAACACTGGCTGTCTTTCTCCTCCTTTGAGAAGGGGAGAGGTGATCTGCTCCCCCATTCCCAGAAGCGAGATTAACTAAATCAGCCCACACCCACTGTGGGAATTCCACATCTCCATCACGTCCCTCACAGTGGAGTAGATTTAGAACAGGGGTTCCCAACTTTTTTTATGCCATGGACCAATACCATTAAGCAAGGGGTCCACCATGAAGCCCAGGCTGGGAATGTCTGATTTAGAGTCAGAGTTGAAACAGGTCCTTTGACCCACTGTGTACATGCCGTCATTATAGATTATGCTCATCAGCGGCACGAGAAGTATCATGTCAAGGTCAATTTAAAGTCATGTAGCATGGAAACAGGCTCTTTGGCTTAACTTGCCCTTGCCAACCAGGATGCCCACCTACACTAGTCACACTTCACCATTTTTGGTCCATATCCCTCAACACCTTTCCAACCTGTGGACCCATCCAACTGCCTTTCAAGTGTTCTTATTGTACTTGCCTTAATCACTTTCTCTGGCAGCTCATTCTATATACACATCAACCACCACGTGAAGAAATTGCCCCTCAGGTCTCTTTTAAATCATACCACTCTTAATTTAAACCTATACATTACCTTACTATACCCTAGTTGGGTGGTCTTTCATTGATTCCATTATAGTTACTATTCTATAGATTTACTGACTATGCCCACAAGAAAATGAGTCTCGGGGTTGAATATGGTGACATGCAGGTACCTCGATATTGAAATTTACTTTGAACTTTGAACTTCCAAATTTCTTCTGTGCTCCGGGGAATAAAGTCCTATCCTTCCCATCCACCCCCTATAGTTCAACTCTCAAGTCCTGCCAACGTTCTTATAAATCTTCTTTGCACTCTTTCCAGTTTGATGATGTCTTTCAAAGTAAGAACGAAAGAGAGCAAATATATTGGGGTGGTACAGTAAAATAGTGGTTAGCACGACGATTTACAGTCCCAGCAACCGGGGTTCAATTCCCACTGCTGTATGCAAGGGGTTTGTACGTTCTCACCATAACTGCGTGGGTTTCTTCCGGGTGCTGTGGTTTCCTCCCACAGTCCAACAACCTACTGGTTGGTGGGTTAATTGGTCATTGTAAATTGTCCCATGAGTAGGCTAGGATTACTTTGGGGGATTACCGGGTGGCATAGCTCGAAGGGCCAAAGGGCCTATTGTATCTGATAAGGGCTGTATCTAAATAAATAACCATTGACTGAATATTTGGATAATTCTAAACTAGATTACAGAACCAGAGGTTTAAAAGAAAACAGGACAACCAAAACTGCACACTATATTGCAGCTGCGGCCTCACCAAATCTCATACAACAGCAAGGTAACATTCCAGCTCCAATGGTCAATGATTGATGAAGGCCAGTGTGCCAGACGCATTCCTCACCATAATGCCCTGCATTACAACCATATCTATGCCTTATCTCTTTACTGAATTTATGGATCTCCCGAGCCCTTGCTTAAGGCATGCAGTAACTTTAAAATTCACGAAGCTTATGAACACTTGCTTTTTGCAGGTTATCGTTTCATTGTAACTTTACACATTAATTCCTCAGTTAAGATACTCTTACCATGAGGGTCCCTTGCTGCTGGAATGATGCCTATTTAAGTTGGGCTCAAGCTCAACATTTTTTTTTCATCAAGCACTTTGGGGAAAATGCATAAACATGCGAGATTCTGCAGATGCTGGAAATCTAGGGTAACACACACAAAATGCTAGAGGAGCTCAGAAGGACAGACAGCTACAATGAAGTGGAATAAACAGTTGATGTTTGGGACATTTCAGGATCCCACCATTCAATCATGTTTGATTTTCTTTTTCCCTGTCAGCAACATTCTCCTGCTTTTTCCCAGTAAAATTTTACTTTATCTACCTACCTACCTATCTATCTATCTACTTATTGAGATGGTGTGGAATAGGCCCTTCGTGCAGTGCCATCCTGAAAACCCTGATTTAACCCTGGCCTAATCACGAGACAATTTACAATGACCAATGAACCTACCAACCGATTTGTCGTTGGACTGTGGGAGGAAAGCAGAGCACCTGCCGCAAACCCACACGGCCGTGGAGACAACACACAAACCCCTCACAGTCAGCAGCGGAACAATAATAAAACATTTTGGATTCTAATTTCTGCTGCAGAGATCTGAGCAGAAAAAACATCAAGCTGCCTTTCCATTGACACACTGAAGGAATGTTGCAACATACAGGTCCAGCTACTGGAGTTGATGCCTCACATCTCCAGAGACCTGATCTCAGATGCTCCCTGAATGGACTTTCCACATTCTCCCAGTGACTGCGCCTGTTTCCTCACAATCCTTGAGGGTAGCTGGTCAAATTGATCACTATAAATTTCCAAAACAAAATAGGATTGAGTGCTTGCTGGTCAGTGCAGACTGGGCAGCCAAAAGCCCTGTTTCCATGCTGAATGACTTTGCATCTGTCAGAAGCACTGTTTTTCAGGTGAAATGTCAGACAGAGGCCCTATTTGCTCCTTCAGGTGGACACGAAAGGTCCCATGAGACGACCTTGAAGAAAAGCTGCCTGGTTCTCACAAAGCCTGCTGCTTATACACAAAGTTAAGGGAAAATAGGAGCAGAAATTGGCCAGCAGGGCCCTCAAGTCTGCATGCCATTCAAAATCAGAATCAGGTTTATTGTTTCTAACATATATCATGAAATCTGTTGCTTTGTAGCATATATATATATTTCTTAATCATAAATCGTCGGAGGTTTAGTAAATGGTCGGAGGCTTGAGGTTTTCGGATGGACGGACTCTGTGTCGGCTGTGGTCAGCTGCTTCCAAGGCACCAGCAGTTGTCGGTGCCTTGGAGGTTTATGGCAGGGAGTTTCTCTCTTTTGCCGCCTGCTATCGGGGACTCGGAAGTTGATCGAGACTTGAGACTTTTTTTTTTACCGTGCCCATGGTCTGTTCTTTATCAAATTATGGTATTGTTTTGCACTGCTGTAACTATATGTCATAATTATGTGGTTCTGTCAGTGTTAGTCTTTGGTTTGTCCTTTTTTTTTGTGATATCACTCTGGAGAAACATTGTATCATTTCTTAATGCACACATGCATTTCTAAATGACAATAAAAGAGGACTGAGTGCTCTCATAATCTAAATTAAAATACAATAGTATATATCACTGTACAGTTGCTACAAAGCAACATATGAAACAAAATAGTGAAGTAGTGTTTAGTGATAGTGGAGGGGAAGAAGCTGTTCCTAAACATACTGAGCGTGCAGCTTCAGGCACGTCTTCCTCATCCCTGATGGTAGCAATGAGAAGAGATTATGTCAGGGGTGGCCAACCTTTTACATTCCATGCGTCAATTTTTCACGCACGAGTTCCATATTAACATATTTTTCCAAGAATTGAATGGGGGTACAAGAGTTGTACGGCGCATCTGAACTCGTGAGTGAAAAAATTGACGCATGGAATGTAAACGGTTGGCCACCCCTGGATTATGTCCCAAGTGATTGGGGTCCTTCATGATGGATACTCCTTTCTTGAGACATCACCTTTTGACGATGTTCTCGATGGTGAGAAGGCCTCTGCCCATGATGCTGCTAGCTGAGTTTACAACAGTCCGCAGCTTTTTCTGATCCTGTGCAGTGGTTCCTCCATACCAGGCAAGTGATGAGACCAGCCAGAAAGCTCTCTACCATATCTGTAGACATTTGCTGGTTTTTGGTGGCACACCTGATCTCCTCAAACTCTTAATGTTGTCCTTGGCATGCTTTCTTTGTAATTGCAATAAGTTGGCTGTAGGGTAGATCCTCAGATGTTGACAGCCGGAACTTGAAGCTGCTCACTCTTTCCACTGGTAACCCTCAGTGAGGATTGCTGTGATTCATGCTGCTTATGCCATATCTACCCTAGCCTCATCTTCTCTGTGCCAAGTGTTGTACTCCTATATTTAAATACATAATAAACAGATTTACCTCCAGTTTAAAAACTCCTTGTGGATTCAACCTCCACAATCTTCTGTGACATGAAATTTTCACGCACCTTGGTGTTAAATGTCTGGCCTGCTCTTTGTCTTTTGAGGTTCTCCCACCCGTGAAAAGACCTCAACATCTACCCTGTCATGTTATCTATCTCATCCTCTGCAATGCATATTATTACATTGTGACATTACTGTGAGTCAATGCTACTGCAGCACCAGCGGCTAGGGTTCAATTCCCGCCACCCTCTGTGAGGAGTGTGTATGTTCTCTCTGTGATCGTGAGGGTTTCTTCCAAGTACTCCAGTTTCCCTCCACATTCCAAAGACGCTCTACGGGTTAATAGGTTAAATGGTCACTCAGGTGTATGGGCGGTGCAGGCTCTCTGGGCCAGAAGGGCCTGTTACTATGCTGTATCTATCAATAAATTAAAAGAAATTAAATTAGCAATTCTTTCATTCATGGGATGTACGTAGGTAGCTGAGGCAGTGTTAGATTTTCTTGTCCACCTCTGAACTGAGAAGGCAGTGAAGAACCAACTACATTTAAAAATGCAAACACGAGGAAATCTGCAGATGCTGGAATTTCAAGCAACACACATAAAAGTTGCTGGTGAACGCAGCAGGTCAGGCAGCATCTCTAGGAAGAGGTACAGTCGACGTTTCGGGCCGAGACCCTTCGACAGGACGAACTAAAAGAAGAGCTGGTAAGAGATTTGAAAGTGGGAGGGGGAGGGGGAGATCCGAAATGATAGGAGAAGACCGGAGGGGGAGGGATGGAGCCAAGAGCTGGATAGTTGATTGGCAAAAGGGATATGAAAGGACCATGGGATGGGAGGCCTAGGGAGAAAGAAAAGGGGGAGGGGGGGAAACCAGAGGATGGGCAAGGGGTATAGTGAGAGGGACAGAGGGAGAAAAAGGGGAGAGAGAAAAAAAAATGTGTGTATATAAATAAATAACGGATGGGGTACAAGGGGGAGGAGGGGCATTAATGGAAGTTAGAGAAGTCGATGTTCATGCCATCAGGTTGGAGGCTACCCAGACGGAATATAAGGTGTTGTTCCTCCAACCTTGCCCATCCTTGCCCATCCTGCCTGACCTGCTGCGTTCACCAGCAACTTTTATGTGTGTTGCAACCAACTACATTTGTGATTCTGAAGTCAGTGACAGACCAGACCAGACATAGTTGGCAGATTTCCTTCCCTGAAGGATATTAGTGAACCAGATTTTTTATTTTACTGACAATCTGTGAAGTTCAATGGCTACCATTACTGAGTTAGATCATTTTTGCAAAAAAAAAATAATTGTTGGAACTTAAATTCCCCAGCTGGATGGATTCAAATGTGTGTCTCTCGATAAAAGGCTCAGAAATTTGGTTGTTATTTCAGTATCTTAACCACTATGCTACTCCAAAAGCACTTAATTGGCTATGAAGTCCTTGAGCTCATAAAAAACCTTATATAAATGCAAGTCTGTGTTTCTCAACTATTGTTTAAATGATTAAATTCCACATTTAATAACCAGCTCTTGATTCACTACCATGATTGAGTATGAAGATTGTGTGAGCGATTCATTAATAATTTCAGTTTGAACAGAATTAATACTGTAGGGTATTGATTAAAATCTATCTGATTTGCTAATGATCTTCAGGAAAGGGAATCTGCTCCCTTATCTGCTCTGGCTCAAATATAACACCAGACCCACCATTGTGGCTGTTAACAGCTTCCTGAAGTCAGGGATGAATGGAGGCAGACAATAATGCTGGTAACACACACAAAATGTGGGAGGAATTCAGCAGGTCAGGCAGCATCTATGGAGATGAATAAATAACCTGGCTTCTTTCCCCATCCTTTACTGTCCTGAAACCTGTAACGGCTACTGTTTATTCCTCTCTATGGATGCTGCCTGACCTGCTGTGTTCCTGTAACACTTCACGTGTGTGTTGCTCTGGATTTCCAGCATCTACAGTATATCTTGTGTTTATAATAAATACAGACATCCCTAATGATGTACACACACTGGTATTGCTTAAGAGATTGACTTTATTTGTCACATGTACATCAAAACATACATTGAAATGCTCATTTGCTTCAATGACCAACATGTCTGAGGGGGTGTGCTGAGGCCTACAAGTGTCGCTATGCTTCTGGCACCAACGTGGCAAGCCCACAATTTACTAATTTAACACAAATGTATCTGGAATGTGGGAGGATATTTAGCCATGGATATTCAAATCCATCACTGAGATTCAAGCTGACAGACTAGCCAATCATCAATCATCCTGCTGCTTTCACTAAAGCGTATGTACATCTCAGAGAATAACTGTTGTTATGAAGCATACTGTTATGACTACCTGTTAGAACAGGGTCATCAGCTCTGATTCTCTGAAATGGAGCATCTCGGGACATGCTCAACATAGTTGTTCTTACACCACTTCTATTCAAAATTGTCTTGCTTACTCAACTGGAAAAGGTAATTGCTGATAGTGGAGGACAGTGAGATGTTTAGGACCTTGGCAGACATTGGAGCTTCTTCTGTGTAGGTATCCCTTGGGTTTGAGGATGACTCACTTTTACCCATTGGATTCTGAGGTGAAATATTGTGACTAACTTTGGGAAATACTGACTCCTCCAGAGACTGAGCAGCTATTGTCTGACAGGATAAGTGGGTAAAGTTGAACAGTTGATGTCTATGTACAGGTGTCCCCCGCTTTTCGAACGCTCGCTTTACGAAACCTCACTGTTACGAAAGACTTAAATTAGTACCCTGTTTTCGCTTTCAGAAGGTGTTTTCACTGTTATGAAAAAAAGCAGCGCGCGAGAAAAAGCAGCACGCGAGAAAAGGCAGTGCGTGCCCCGAGCAGCTGCTCTCTCCCGGATTCGGAACAGCATTGCTTAAACACGTGCTGTGAGTAGCCGTTTGCCAGATGAGTTCTAAGGTATCGGAGCAGCCTGAAAGAGCTCGGAAGGGTGTTACACTTAGTGTAAAACTAGACATAATTAAGCGTTTCGATCGTGGGAACGAAGTAAGGACAAAGTGAGTTTGGCTTGTGGAAGCTGACGAAGATGATGTTGAAGAGGTTTTGGCATCCCATGACCAAGAACTGATAGATGAAGAGCTGATGCAATTGGAAGAGGAAAGGATAACAATCGAAACCGAATGCAGTAGCGAAAGTGAAGCAACTACGTGAGATTTTCGCTGCAATGATAAAGTACGACTTTAATTTTGAAAGAGTACGTAGGTTTATGGGATACTTGCAAGATGGTTTGAGTCCTTACAAAGAACTGTATGATAGAAAAATGCGCGAGGCTCAGCAGTCAAGCAAGCCTTCCACATCAGCCACAGCAGACGACGAACCTCGACCTTCGACATCGAGGCGGGCAGTCATAGGAGAAGATGAGCTGCCTGCTGTAATGGAAACAGATGATGAGATGACACCCCAGTGTCCCACCACCCCAACACCCAGGCCGCGGACAGATACTGTACCGAGAATGCAGCAGTAGCCAGGAGGCACACAGCACATCCTTAAGAAAAAAGCGGAAATAAACATGCTAATTAATTAGGTGCCGCCCCACTCGTAAATGTCGGCCCAGATCAAAGGGGATGAAATCGGCAATCGGCACTGATCTGGGCCAACAATTACGTGCCAGGCAGCACCTAATTAATTAGCATGTTTATTTCGGCTTTTTTCTTAAAGATGTGCTGTGTGCCTCCCGGCTACGGCTGGACCCCTGTGTGCTTCGCGGCAATATATCGGTCGGCGGCCTGGAGGGTGGGGACCACTGCACCAGCCAACCTGCGACGACTCAGCCTAACACACCATCATCAGTGTGCTCGACACTGTCTTACCAATTCCGGTAAGTGATACTACACTGTACATACGTTATTTTTACTTTATATAGGCTGTGTATTTTTATGTGTTATTTGGTATGATTTGGCAGCTTCAGAGATAAAGGTTACTGGAGAGAGTGATCTTGCCAACAGCGCTTGCGTGAGATTTTCTGCTGACGGCGCTTGTGTGAGATTTTTGCTTCAGCGAACAGTGTGGTAATGATTGTGGAAAAGTATTTCTACTTTATATAGGCTGTGTATTTATCTTATCATTCCTGCTTTTACTATGTGTTACTGTTATTTTAGGTTTTATGTGTTATTTGGCATGATTTGGTAGGTTATTTTCGGGTCTGCGAACGCTCACAAAATTTTCCCATATAAGTAAATGGTTATTGCTTCTTCGCTTTACGACATTTCGGCTTACGAACCATTTCATAGGAACGCTCTACCTTTGGATGGCGGGGAAACCTGTACTCCCAAACTTAGACAATGTTCTCTGGGCCACGCTGAATGCACCTGGTCCACTGTGGTGGGCCACAACTTAGAAATATTCTGGAGTCAAAGAGAATAGTACATTTAACAAAAAGGCTTTGAGAATATGTCTGAATCCTTTTTGCTGTTCATCTGATAAGCACTTACATTGAAGTTGACAGTGAGAGTCATTGAGTAATTTTAGAAACAGAGATTTGGAGTCATAGAGCATAGATATCTACAGCACATTACAGGCCGTTCGGCCCACAATGTTGTGCCGACCATATAACCTACTCTAGAACTTCCTAGAATTTCCCTACCACATAGCCCGCTATGTTTCTAAGCTCCATGTACCTATATAAAGTCTCTTAAAAGACACTATTGTATCCAGCTCTACCACCTTTCCTGGCAGAGCATTCCACACACCCACCACTCTCTGTGTGAAAAACTTACCTCTGATATTCCCTCTGTACTTACTTCCAAACACCTTAAAATTATGGCCCCTCGTGTTTCTCATTTCGGCCCTGGGAAAAAGCCTCTGACTATCCACACAATCAATGCCCCTCATCATCTTATACTCCTCTATCAGTTCACCTCATTCAAGTAGTATGACACCCGCTGCTGAAAGCTAAGAAGCTTTGAGAGAAATACAAAAGTAATTTACCGCAATTGCTGGAAAAACACTGAACCATATACAGTGGCATGCAAAAGTTTGGGCATTCCTGGTCAAAATTTCTGTCACTGTGAATGGCTAAGCGAGTAAAAGGTGACCTGATTTCCAAAAGGCATAAAGTTAAAGATGACACATTTCTTTAATATTTTAAGCAAGATTACTTTTTTATTTCCATCTTTTACAGTTTCAAAATAACAAAAAAAAGGAAAAGGGCCCGAAGCAAAGGTTTGGGCACCCTGCATGGTCAGTACTCAGTAACACCCCCTTTGGCAAGTATCACAGCTTGTAAACGCTTTCTGTAGCCAGTTAAGAGTCTTTCAATTCTTGTTTGGGAGATTTTTGCCCATTCTTCCTTGCAAAAGGCTTCTAGTTCTGTGAGATTCTTGGGCCATCTTGCATGCACTGCTCTTTTGAGGTCTATCCACAGATTTTCGATGACGTTTAGGTCAGGGGACTGTGAAGGCCACGGCAAAACCTTCAGCTTGCGCCTCTTGAGGTAGTCCATTGTGGATTTTGAGGTGTGTTTAGGACATTATCCTGTTGTAGAAGCCATCCTCTTTTCATCTTCAGCTTTTTTACAGATGGTGTGATGTTTGCTTCCAGAATTTGCTGGTATTTAATTGAATTCATTCTTCCCGCTACCAGTGAAATGCTCCCCGTGCCACTGGCTGCAACACAAGCCCAAAGCATGATTGATCTACCCCTGTGCTTAACAGTTGGAGAGGTGTTCTTTTCATGAAATTCTGCACCCTTTTTTCTCCAAACATACCTTTCCTCTTTGCAGCCAAAAAGTTCTATTTTAACTTCATCAGTCCACAGGACTTGTTTCCAAAATCAGCCTTGTTTAGATGTTCCTTTGCAAACTTCTGACGCTGAATTTTGTGGTGAGGATGTAGGAAAGGTTTTCTTCTGACTTTTCCATGAAGGTCATATTTGTGCAGGTGTTGCTGCACAGTAGAACAGTGCATCACCGCTCCAGAGTCTGCTAAATCTTCCTGAAGGTCTTTTGTAGTCAAACGAGGGTTTTGATTTGCCTTTCTAGCCATCCTACAAGCAGTTCTCTCGGAAAATTTTCTTGGTCTTCCAGATCTCAACTTGACCTCCACTGTTCCTGTTAACTGCCATTTCTTAATTACATTACGAACTGAGGAAACGGCTACCTGAAAATGCTTTGCTATCTTCTTATAGCCTATTCCTGCTTTGTGAGAATCAAATATTTTAATTTTCAGAGAGCTAGGCAGCTGCTTAGAGAAGCCCATGGCTGCTAATTGTTGGGACAAGGTTTGAAGAGTCAGAGTATTTATAAAGCTCTGAAATTTGCATCACTTGGCCTTTCCTAACGATGACTGTGAACAAGCCACAGCCCTAACAAGCTAATGAAGGTCTGAGACCTTGGTAAAAGTTACCTGAGAGCTCAGATCTCTTGGGGTGCCCAAACTTTTGCATCATGCTCCTTTCCTTTTTTTTCCACTCTAAAATTGTACAAAACAAAAATAATACACTAATCTTGCTTAAAATGTTGAAAAGAATGTTTCATTCTTAACTTTATGACTCTTGGAGATCAGTTCATTTTCTACTCACTTAACTATTCACAGTAACAGAAATTTTGACCAGGGGTGCCCAAACTTTTGCATGCCACTGTAAATGATTATATAAAAATAAAAGCAAGCATAGGAAAGTTAAACTACAAGAATGATAACTACAAAAAAAGCCTCTGGCTATCCACACAAATTATACAACTCTATCAGGTCAACACTCATCCTCTGTCGCTCCAAGGAGAAAAGGCCAAGTTCACTCAAACTATTCACATAAGGCATGCTCCTCAATCCAGGCAACATCCTTGCAAATCTCCTCTGCACTCTCTCTATAGTATCCACATTTGGTAGTCATATAGGGAGGAGAAATAAGCAAAGGAAAAAAAAAACTAAATTAGAAAAGCAAGAACATGGGAAATAGGATCCTAAAATGGCCCCTCTATCTTGAAGGCTAATCTGATCTGTGGCTCCAATTTCACTTTCCTCTTTGATTCCCATAAGCTTTTGTTTTCCTTTTCCCAAAAGTTTACCCCAGCCTTTTAAAAAATTGCTTAGCATTTATCTTTTGGGAATGATAAAGTTTTCCAATCTTCAGAGAGAAAAATTTCTTCCTCATTCCTTAGATAGGTTACCATTTGTTGAGAAGCTATTCCATCCAGGAGTCCCGTCAGCATCTCCCCTGCCAAACCCTCCACATCGTTTCCGAAATTTCATTGAGATCACTCCTTATTCTTCTGAACTAAACAGAAGATTAAAGCTTAAACTGTTCACTTGTTCCTCATAAAACAATCTCTTTGTTCCTGGAATGAATCCAGAGGATACCTCTGCATTGTCTCCAGGCAAGCATATCCTTCCTTAAATAAAGAAACTAAAACTGTGCATCGTCGTATTCGAGCCATGCACAGTTATTGCCTGTTTTCCCTATTTATGTGCTCAACCCATCTAGGAATAAAGGAGAAACAAGGCAATAAGGAACACTATGAAAAACTAATCTTTTTTTTATTAAATTTGTAATTTCTCAAAAATCTCCAGCAATTTACCGTCTCAAAGAATGAAGCTTTGCATTTGTAATTGTTCACCATCTGGATGAAGACAATTATCATATCATTAAAAGGGTAATTATGCTATTAATTACTAGATTTAATTTTCTGTGGCAAGTGTAATGGGCAGTTAAGGTGCAAATGCAGCCACTTCATGAAAATCACAGCAAGGTTAAGCACAGAATACAAAGCACGGGGTGGAGATGCTCAAGTTAGTCAGCGGCAGTCACACCCTGTGACTTCTCAAGAGAAATTACAGTCCATTATTCTTTAGTGAAGTTATGGGCATGGGCTCCTTTAAGGCTGCACCTTATCTAATTGGTCTTAAGTAAACTGTTTCTTCAGTTCGTTTCAAGGTTAATTGCCAATCAACTTGGTGATGGATATTCTGACATGGTCGAAAAATCAATGGAGGAGAAAAAGACGTCTGGACACTGATGAAATTCATTTCAAACAAATATCTGTGTAGAATCAGAAAGGTTATCTTTTATCTTCATGCTGAGATTTGCATACCTCCAGCAGCACCTAATGCCTCAGATGAAATCTCACTGTAACCTTTGACACCCTGACAAATCAATAACCTGTGATCCTCTGCTTTAAATATACATACATACCTACATTTACATTTATTATCAAAGGTAGTATAGATTATACAGCCTTGATGTGTGTTTGCTTCCAGGCGGCCGCAAAGCAAGAAACCTGAAAGATCCCAATCATATAAAAAAGACCAACCTCCAATGCAGAAAGAGAAAGAGAGAGAAAAATACAAATTGTGCAAACAACAACGGTATTCCAAACCAAACTGAGATATTCGATCCAAATCCTCAGAACAGCCTGGAGCAGGCCCAAAGCCTCAGTATTCAGTTCATTGTATTAGCGGGTCAAATCACCGCAAAGTTTGCAGACACGAAGCACAGCAGCGAGGGGACAGTTTCACAGGCTTAGTGTCGTGGAGAGAGGAGCCCCCAGATTATCTAGGCCGGCATCTAAATTGTCTGAACAGTGAATCGTGCCTCACATTAGGATCCGGGACCTGCTGTGGTGAATCACTCCAGGCCTAGAACCTGATGCCCAGTGATTCATTTCGGATCTAGATTTCGCTGCCAAAGAAGCTGTTCTCAACCTCTCTAAATTGGCTCAGTGCTTTGTGCAATCCACCCTCACACCTGGGTTAGTTGGATGGGTATCAGAATTTCTCTGCCTCATCTTCTCCTTTCTGAATCATTCACTCCTACCAGCTCCAAGTGAGTTGATTTTGCAGCGCACCAGCAGGGTACATCTCTCGAATTTACTTTGCCCTCGCTTGCCTCTTCATTGTTTGTAGTAATAGTTTGCCACAACTTACTTCAAAAGGGTGTTATTAGTAATGTTTTTAATCTCTTCCTTTGCTTTTGAATTACCTGTAAGCTGTCACACACCTCTAGAAGCACCATCTGAAGCCAGAAAATATACCCAACAACTTAGTTCCCACAGCCATCTGTGGCAATGAATTCCACAGATTCATCATTATCTCGCCAAAGAAACTCCACCTCATCTCTGTTATGGATGTCCTCCTATTCTGAGATTGTTTCTTCTGGTTCTAGTGTCCCCCGCTATAAGTCTATCTAGGCTTTTCAATATTTCAGTATTTGATAGGTTTCAATGAGATCCCTTCTCATTCTTCCCAACTCCAGTAAGTACAGGCCCAGTGCCATCAAATGCTCCTCATATGTTAATCTCTTGAAGCTCCTCTTGACCCTCTCCAGTGCCAACACATCCTTTCTTAGATATTGGTCCAAATCGCTCACAATACTCCAACTGCAATGCCTTATAAATCCTCAGCATTACGTCCATGCATTTATATTCTAGTCCTCTCAAAATGAATGTTAACATTGAACTTGTCTTCCTTACCACCGGCTCAACCTGCAAGTTAACCTTTAGGGAATCCTTCATGAGGACTCCCATGTCCTCTGATTTTTGAAGATTTTGCGCATTTAGAAAATAGTCTGTGCCTTTATTTCTTCTACCAAAGTGCATGACTATACATTCCCTACACTATATTCTATCTACCATTTCTTTGCCCATTCTCCTATTCTGCCTAAGTCCTCCTGCAGACTCCCTGGTTCCTCAACAATACCTGCCCCTCCACCTATCTTCGTATTTTCCAAAAACTTGGCTACAAAGCCATCAGTTCTGTCATCCAAATCATTGATGTATAATGTGAAAAGAAGCAGTCCCAGCACCGACCCTTGTGAAATACCGCTAGTCACCAGCAGCCAACTAGAAAAGGCCCTCCTATTCCCACTCTTCACCTCCTGCCACCCAGCCACTCTTCTATCTATGCTCGTATCTTTCCTGTAATACCATGGGCTCATACTGGAAGCCCAAATTAGAAATGTTGACATCAATTGAATTTCAGGAAGTGATCCCAATGAGCAGGCATAGATAGGGTAAATGTGCACAGTGTTTTTTCAGGGGTTAGGGAATCTAGAACAAGAGGCCATAGGTGTAAGTTTAGAAGGGAAAATTTGATAGTAATTTGGAGGCAACTTTTTCGCACAGAGGGTGGAAGGAGCCGCTAGAGTAAATGGTTGAGGTAGGTACATTAACAAATTGTAGAAGACAGTTCGACAGGTACATAGTTAGGAAGAGTTTGGATCAGGGATTCCCAAGCTGGGGTTCACAGACCCCTTGGTTAATGGTAGGGGTCCATAGCATAAAAAGTTGGGAACACCTGGTTTAGAGAAATATGAGACAAATAATAATAATAACTACTTATTTATAGATCATTTTTCATACAAATGATACAGTTCTAGTTGATTTACAATGGTATAAAGTGCACACATAAAAATAAAAGACAAAATGCTGTTAACCAAAAGCAAGGTTAAATAAATAGGTTTTGAGCTGGTGTTTAAAAGCATCAACTGAGTCTGCATCCCTTATAGTTTACGTAGGTATTGAGTTCCACGGTTTAGGACCACAGGTGGTAATAGCTGACCAGCCAATTTCCTTTTGAGGGAGATTGCTTAAACTTAAGAGGTTGACCATGGATGTTGTGTCCCAGCTGTCTACGTGATACTCAAACCAGGAGGTACGATATGGAGAGCAAGCTGTTGCCCATGTAGCAGGCTTCCACTCTCCATACAGCTGATGAATCCAAAAGAACGGCAGAGACCGATACAGTTTGGCACCAGTGGTGTCACAGGAGATGCCAGTCAGCATTGAACTCAATGTAGAGCTGCCTTAGGGAATCTAGGTCTGGATTTTTCCCTTGGGGTTTACTCCCGAAACCTTCCCCATCGGTGGATATAGCCGCAGGGCAGTGGAAGCTTGGGATCAGAGTTTTCCTCCTCCTAGATGAGCCTCCAACCACAGCTGACGAGCCCCATCTGCCCGAAGCGACTGGATTCAAGGCCATAGAAACCTGACTTTGCCCCTGCTCCAGTCAGTAGAAATGGTTCTAGCGGGTTTAGTGGCTAATCCACACGTGAAGTCCATGTGTTGGACTTGGTCGTCGGAGGCTATTCGAGCGTTTAAAATAACACGTTGATTGAGGCCCTTGCTGAGTTTTGAAGAGAATGCGTAAAGTTCAACCTGTCAAATGGAAACTAAAACAAACTTCAAAAAGATCCCATGGCATTGGGAGCATTTAATAGGTAGTGGGAGCTTAGCCCCACTGCTACCCCAGGCTATAACAACCTTACAGAATCAATGTTCATTTAACCTGCCCAGTGGGAATGAAATAAAAGCTTAAAGGATGAACAAAATGTTATGAAATTATGTTTACCTTCAACATGGTATCATCTTGAGACCATCAAATCATTCTTAAATAAACAGAGCCTAACTCTTGAGTGTTATGTAAAGAAAAGTGAGTCCAGGATGGCAATTTCTAGAGCACAGAACTGATGGAGACAACTGTGCCCACTGAGTCAAATGCTGACAATGGTAGCTGAAGGTAATGATGGTTTTACATTAGGTGTGGTTACAATACAACCTGTGACATTTGTATCAATTAGTAACGTTTTCCATGTCTGCTGGTCATACCCTATTTGTCAAAATTCCAAGCTGAAAGTAAATTTTATTAACAAAGTACATATCCACACCAGGACCTAATGGGCATCCATTAGTCTCATGAGGCCATGGATTTGCGCCTTGGAAGGTTTCCAGGGCGCAGGCCTGGGCAAGGTTGTATGGAAGACCAGCAGTTGCCATGCTGCAAGTCTCCCCTCTCCCTGAGACCAATGTTGTCCAAGGGAAGGGGATTAGGACCCATACATCTTGGCACCAGTGTCGTCGCAAAGCAATGTGTGGTTAGGTGCCTTGCTCAAGGACACACACGCCACCTCAACCAAGGCTCGAACTAGCGACCTTCAAATCACTAGACGAACGCCTTAGCCACTTGGCCACACGCCAATGTCACCTCATACAACACTGAGGTTTTTTTTCCTGCAGGCACACTCCGTAAATCTATAGAATGGTAATTATAACAGGATCAGTGAAAGATCATGTTGAGCCTAGAAGCAACAAACTGTGCTAATGCAAATATAAATAAATAGCAATAACTAACAAGAACATGAAATAACAAGATAAAGAGCCCTTCAAGTGAGATCATTGATTGTGGAAGCATCTGAATAGATGAGTGTAGTTATCTCCCTTTGTTCAAGAGCCTGCTGGTTGAGGGGTAGTAACTGCTGAACCTGGTGGTGTGAGCCCTGAGGCTCTTGTACCCTCTACTTGACGGTAGCAGCAAGAAAAGAGCGTGGCCTGGCTGGGGAGGATCTCTGACGATGGATGCTGCTTTCCTACGACAGCCTTTTATGTAGATGTGCTCAATGGTTGGGAGGGCTAATCTGTGATGTGCTGGGCTGAATCCATTACCATTTATAGGATTTTCCATTCAAAGGCATGGGTGTTCTCATACCAGCCCGTGATTTAGGTAAATGCTGTTCTTTCATAGTTAAATTACAGTTTATGCATCAAATTGACTTGAACAATTGTTGTCATCAGTGCAGAAATTCCTCCTTAATTGGATTATTTGAATAACTGCATCCTTTTTGAAGTTTGTTTTATTATTAGCTAAGTTTCCATATGACAGGCTGAACATTACGCATTCTTTTCAAAACTGAGCAAGGTCCTCAGTCAACGTGTTATTTTGAATCTTTTACTTTGCAAAGTAATTACATCAACAATTAGCATTTACATAGCACCTTCTCTTACATAGGGCAGCACAGTAGCGCAGCGGTTAGAGGAACGCTTTACAGCACCAGCGACCTACGTTCAGTTCCTGTGAGGTGTTCTCCCTGTGATCGCATGGGTTTCCTCCAAGTACTGCAGTTTCCTCCCACATTCCAAAGACAGACGGGTTAGTCGGTTAATTGGTCTCATGGGAGAGGCTGGAAGGCCCCTTTACCGTGTTGTATCTCTAAATAAAATAGGATAGTTAGGCCTCCTCATACCTAACAAAGAATTTTATCAAGCAACAATTGACACCAACCCCGGGAGGAGTGACAGAAGCATTGCTGGGTCAAAGTTTCAACAATGGAGGAGTGTCAAAGTCAGTTTGACTCTTTATTGTCATTTGTACAAGTACACCTAATAACAAGTGAATTAAATACATACTTGCAGCATTACAGGCACATAGCATCAGATAAACAGCATTCATTAGTCAGACAGAAATTATAGACAATCTTTTCACAGAAAGAACATAATTAGAACAAAGAACAGTCAACTTTTATACAAAGTGATCATAGTGGTGCTATACTGTAGTGACTAAGGTTGTGCTAGTTGGTTCAAAAAAGAGAGAAAAACAAATAAATCAGCCTATTTCTGGCTTCTTCCCCCTTCCTTTCCAGCCTTTATGAAGGGTCTTGGCCTGAATCATTGACTGTTTATGCCTTTCCACTGTTGCTACCTAACCTGCTGAATTTCTCCAGCATTTTGTGTGTGCTGCTCTAGATTTCCAACATCTGCAGAATCTCTTGTGGTTACAAATAAATCATCTGAACTGGTTTAAATAAAGGGTCTCAACCCAAAATATCAGCAGTACATTTACATCCATAGATGCTGTCTAACCTGTTGAGTTCTTCCAGCACTTTGTGTGTTGATACTGGCCAGTCAATGAGGCCCTCGATGCTCTTCACTTGGTTCCAACTCTCCCTAACTTTACCACTGCAATTCTCCATTTGTCTGTTCCAAGTGTTTTAATCTGACAAGTTTTAAGAGGCCTCTATTATCCTCAGCTCATCTATTCCTTACTGTTCAGAGCACCATATTCTCTGGGCAAGATACTGTCCATTGAGTTCTCTATTTAATTTTTTTGGAGATAATCTTCTGTTAATCCCACATGATTAGCTTCACTCGCCCCATCACTGAAACATTCCCACAGCCTATGGACTCACTTTGAAGGACTCATGATTTTGATATGTAATGTTTATTTAAATTATTATTATTTGTTTCTTTTTGTATTTGCGCAGCTTTTGGACATTGGTTCATCATCCAGTTGGTGTGGTCTTTCATTGACTATTATTGTTACTATTCTGTTTTGGAATTTTTTGAGTATGCCTGCAAATAAATGTATCACAGGATAGAATATGGTGACATATATGTAACACACATCAAAGTTGCTGGTGAACGCAGCAGGCCAAGCAGCATCTGTAGGAAGAGGTGCAGTCGACGTTTCAGGCCGAGACCCTTCGTCAGGACTAACTGAAGGAAGAGTGAGTAAGGGATTTGAAAGTTGGAGGGGGAGGGGGAGATCCAAAATGATAGGAGAAGACAGGAGGGGGAGGGACGGAGCCAAGAGCTGGACGGGTGATAGGCAAAAGGGGATACGAGAGGATCATGGGACAGGAGGTCCGGGAGGAAAGACAGGGGGGGGACCCAGAGGATGGGCAAGAGGTATATTCAGAGGGACAGAGGGAGAAAAAGGAGAGTGAGAGAAAGAATGTGTGCATAAAAATGAGTAACAGATGGGGTACGAGGGGGAGGTGGGGCCTTAGCGGAAGTTAGAGAAGTCGATGTTCATGCCATCAGATTGGAGGCTACCCAGACGGAATATAAGGTGTTGTTCCTCCAACCTGAGTGTGGCTTCATCTTTACAGTAGAGGAGGCCGTGGATAGACATGTCAGAATGGGAATGGGATGTGGAATTAAAATGTGTGGCCTCTGGGAGATCCTGCTTTCTCTGGCGGACAGAGCGTAGATGTTCAGCAAAGCGGTCTCCCAGTCTGCGTCGGGTCTCGCCAATATATAAAAGGCCACATCGGGAGCACCGGACGCAGTATATCACCCCAGTCGACTCACAGGTGAAGTGTTGCCTCACCTGGAAGGACTGTTTGGGGCCCTGAATGGTGGTAAGGGAGGAAGTGTAAGGGCATGTGTAGCACTTGTTCCGCTTACACGGATAAGTGCCAGGAGGGAGATCAGTGGGGAGGGATGGGGGGGACGAATGGACAAGGGAGTTGTGTAGGGAGCGATCCCTGCGGAATGCAGAGAGAGGGGGGGGGAGGGAAAGATGTGCTTAGTGGTGGGATCCCGTTGGAGGTGGCGGAAGTTACGGAGAATAATATGTTGGACCCGAAGGCTGGTGGGGTGGTAGGTGAGGACCAGGGGAACCCTATTCCTAGTGGGATGGCGGGAGGATGAAGTGACATATATGTACTTTGATAATAAATTCACTTTGGACTTTGAATAGACAAACAGAGAGAGACATGCCCACAGCAAAATAGCAAGCTACAGCTTGTCAACTTAGAACTAGGAAGACATTAATAATCGGATCAATTGGCATGGTGCTTTGTACAAGTGATTGCCAGACCGATGAATGATTTCTGGAAACTATATTCCATAATGATTTAAAAATCAGATTTTGGGGTTAAACTAGGTCCTGGCAGAATAACAAAACAGTTACTCTGCCTGGTGCCATTGACCCGCACCTGGATGGGAAAGGTATGGAAGGCTGTGGTCCAGGTGCAGGTCGATGGGACCAGAATAACAGTTTGGCATGGACCAGATGAGCAAAAGAGGCGATTTCTGTGCTGTAGTGCTCTATGACTCGATAACTCTAATAGTGTAAACATAGAGATGCAAATGCAAGGGAGACTCTCCCAGGGAGGAAGCCATATTGCAATTTATTTGACATCATCACACTTGAAATGACACCTCTCAATATGAGTATATAATAAGTATAAATGGTGTGGTCTTTCATTGATTCTATTATGGTTATTATTCTATTATAGATTTATTGAGTATGCTTACAAGAAAATGAATCAGGATTGTATATGTATTCTGTTAGGAAATTTACTTTGAACTTTGAATTTTGAAATCAAATCTGCTTCCGCCACTTCCCCTGGCAGCTCGTTCCACACTCAGACCACCCCCTGAGTGAAGAAATTCCCTCTTGGCATCTGTTTTATTTCAAAAAGTATTTCCTTACTGTAAAGTTTTGTGGGATCTGCAGGTCGCAATGTGCAAAGTGCCTGATAAACTGATCTCCTGAGTAATTTAGTTTGAACTTTGATTGTCGTTGTCGACTCAGTGAGGTGTAGGGGCTGATTGCTTGCTGGATCTCCCTATGGTTCCAAGATTAATGTTGATTTAAGTCTCAAACTGCTTTTCACCAGTACTATAACTGAGTTAGGATCATTAAGCCGCCTTGAAAATTGCTAATTCTTTTTCCGATCTCCATACATTTTGGCCATTTGTTAAATTTATTAACTGAAATAATTTCAATATAATTTTCAACTAAATGATTTATCTCTGTTACCACACTACTGGGTTCTCCACTCAAAAGCCTTCCGACAGCTGCTAATGTTATTAATATAATCCAGGGTCGTTGTTTTTATTGTGATTTGCTTATGCGAGGCTGTACAGTATTGTACCTATCATTCCAACTGTCCACCTGTCACTCTTGATGAAAATGGAGCCTGGAAATTAAATTGCATCATGCAATATTTCTCCGCAGTACGCAATTCATATTTTAAAAACAAAAATCAATTATAAATGTGAATGGTAGATTTAGTGCAAGTTCCACTGAGTTGTTGATTTTCCTTCCGAATTCTCCCTCTGACTTCTCCTCTCTTGATGGTCCATGGGACATCTGGTCAACTAATGCAGAAGCAACTGTTCCAAGCATGAGGGAGGTCAGCCTTAATGTAACTTTCTCCTTTATTGACTCTGTCTACAATTCCTGCTCACTTGGGAATCAGAATCAGATTTAATATCACCAGCATATGTCGTTAGAATTGTCGATTTGTGGCAGCAGTACATTGCAATACATAGTAATAAAATCTATGAATTACAATACGAAATATATATAACAATAAATGAAATAAGTAGTGCAAAAAGAGAGGGGAGATAACAGAGGAAATGTTCATGGGTTCGTTGTCTATTCAGACATCTGGCAGCTGTTCCTGAAACACTGAGTGTGTGTCTTCATGCTCCTGTACCTCCTTCCGGAAGGGAGCAATGAGAAGGCAGCATGTTCTGGGTGACGTGCGTCCTTAATGATGGATGCAACCTTTTTGAGGCATCGTCTTTTGAAGGTGTCCTGGATGCTGGTGAGGCTGGTGCCCATGATGGAACTGCCAACGTCATCAAAGACCCTCCAACTCCATTTATTCTCTTTTCTCTTTTCTTCCCCCTTGTATCTGACAGAAGCTACTAAAGCTAGGAAAACATGCACCACCAAAGTTCAAAGAAAACTTATTATCAAAGCAGATATATGTCACCATATTCTACCGTGAGATTCATTTTCTCGCAGGAATTCACAGCAGAAATACAATAGAATAAATGAAAAACTACAGTTATAGTTGTAGTCACGGTCATACTTTATTGATCCCGAGGGAAATTGGGTTTCGTTACAGTTGCACCAACCAAGAATAGAGTATAAATATAGCAATATAGAACCATAAGTAATTAAATAATAATATGTAAATTATGCCAGATGGAAATAAGTCCAGGACCAGCCTATTGGCTCAGGGTGTCTGACCCTCCAAGGGAGCAGTTGTAAAGTTTGATGGCCACAGGCAGGAATGACTTCCTATGACGCTCAGTGTTGCATCTCAGTGGAATGAGTCTCTGGCTGAATGTACTCCTGTTCCCAACCAGTACATTATGTAGTGGATGGGAGACATTGTCCAAGATGACATGCAACTTGGACAGCATCCTCTTTTCAGACACCACCGTGAGAGAGTCCAGTTCCATCCCCACAACATCACTGGCCTTACGAATGAGTTTGTTGATTCTGTTGGTGTCTGCTACCCTCAGCCTGCTGCCCCAGCACGCAACAGCAAACATGATAGCACTGGCCACCACAGACTCGTAGAACATCCCCAGCATTGTCTGGCAGATGCTAAAGGACCTCAGTCTCCTCAGGAAATAGAGACGGCTCTGACCCTTCTTGTAGACAGCCTCAGTGTTCTTTGACCACTGTTCTACACACAAAGACTGATAAGCAACCAATGTGTAAGAGAAGACGAGTTGTTCAAATGCCAGAAATCAAATAACAAATTACAAATAATAATAAACATAAATGAGTAAGTAAATAATACTGAGAACATGAGTTTTAGAATGCTTGAAAGTGAATCCATAGAGTCCAAGTGGGAAATAATGTAGCCTGGATAGCAATGAAGTGGGGCGAGGCAATAGATGGAACAAGTGAAGTGTTTGTGATACCGTGAAATAATGTGTCTGTTCTGATGAAGTTACTTTATGTAACGTTGTTCAGTCTGTGTGATCCTGTACACTTCGTCCTACTTGATTTACACTGGACAACAGGAGAACAGAGATAGTACGTTATCTGGAGAGCATTCTATAAAGGTGCCCTGTGAGTCTGCCATCCTTGGCTTCTCAGCAGTAGGAGGTGCTGTTCAATCGGCCTCTTTAACTGCAGCTTGTTTTGTAGATAATCCACAATGCAGCAACCATTGACAGTATGAATGTTAAAGATGTTGGATGGAGTGAGAGTCAGGCTTGTTGATTTGTCCTGGATGGTGTTGAGTTTCCAGCCATAGAGTGTACAGCACTTTGGCTCAATGCATCCATGCCTACCAAAGTGCCTTCCTGAGGTATTTCCATTTGCCTGCAGTGGTCCCATATTCTTCCAAACCTTACCTGTCCATGAATCTGCCCTAATGATTTTTAAACATTGTCATTTTACTCACACACACTGGCCATTTTATTAGGTACAGGAGTGGAACCTAATGTGGTCTTCTGCTGTTGTATTCCATTCACTTCAAGGTTTGACATGTTGTGCATTCAGAGATGTTCTTCCGCACACCGCTGTTGTAACACATGGTTAGTTGAGGTACTGTCATCTTCCAGTCAGCTTGAACCTGTCTGGCCAATCTCCTCTTAGTAACAAGGCATTTTCACCAACAGAACTGCCGCTCACTGCATTTTTTTTTGTTTTTCACACGATTCTCGTAAATTCTAGAGACTTTTGTCTGAAAATTACAGGAGATCAGCAATTTCTTAGGTATTGTAACTATCCCATCTGACACCAACAATTATTCCACGGTCAAAGTCACTTAGATCATATTTCTTCCCCACTCTGATGTTTAGTCTGAACAACAACTGAACCTCTTGGCCTTGTCTGCATGCTTTAATGCTTTGAGTTGCTGCCACATGATTGGCTGATTAGATGTTTGCATCAATGAGTTGGTGTACAGGTGTACCTAATAAAGTGGCCACTAAGTACTGTATAGCTCTTCCTCCTTGGAACTGTACTTATCTAGCCAGATGGGAAAAATTTAATCACTCTGCTGACTTGAGCCTCATTGATGGTGGACAAGCTTTGGGCTGTCAAGAGTTCTGCCCCTGACCTGCTTAGTCTGACTTAATTAAATAGGTCCCAGGGAAGGCGTTCAGTGTGGCTTTTCTTCGAAGGTTAGTATATGCCCCAAAAGTTTGTGGGTGTCTGGTCTGGCAGAGAGAAGATTGGACTATCAGTTGGAAGATACATTGGGACCTTGAGGAATGGGTCAGATCACTGAACGGGCTTGAGACAGTGAGTTATATTGGACATCAACTGGGTTAGTGTCAAGGGTCAGCCTAGAGAGGGTTGACAGGAGATGAGTTGCCCTGGTTATTGGTAATGGGAGGGATCCAAAAGAGAGTGCTGGGGGTGGAGAGAAGTGTGTAGAGGGTTAAGAGTGGGATATGACCAGGGTAAAGGAAAATTGTGTCGGGGAGTGAGAGTGTGCTTGAAGGAGAAATTCTATGCTGGTAAATATTTTATTGCAAAAATGACTTATCATCACTAGGTTTCCACAGTAAAGCTGATCTCATCCTGACCAAGTATCCTCAAAGGAATTAGTTCACACATGCCTTCATCCAGAGGAGTAAAGCTAGTTGCAGTATATATCTGTTGTTAAAGTGACACTTTGCAGACCAAAGTTTCAACCTGAAGCAACACACATGAACTGCTGGGGGAAAGCAGAAAGTCAGGAAGCATCTATGGAAGAGAATGAACGGATGATATTTTGGTCTGAACCTCTTCATCAGAACTGGAAAGGAAGGGGGAAGAAGCCAGAATAAGGAGGTGGGGATCAGGGAAGGAGTACAAGCTGGCAGATGATAAGTAAGCCAGGTGAGGGGGAGGTGGCTGGGTGGGGGCAGGAATATAGTGAGAAGCTGGGGGTGATAGGTAGGAGAGGTAAAGCACTGAAGGGGTAAGAAGGGAGCAAGAATGGGGAATGGGAAAAAAGAGGGTGAAGAGAAATTATTGAACGTTGGAGAAATCAGTGTTTATGCCATCGGGTTGGAGAGTACCCAGGTGGAATATGAGGTGTTGCTCTATCAACCTGAGTTCAGCTTCATCGCGGCAGTAGAGGGTTCCGTGGACAGATATGTCAGAATGGGAATGGGTAATCAAATTGAAATGGGTGGCCATTGGAACATTAATTATAGGTGTAAAGAAGTTATGCTGCAGCTATTTAAATTTTTAGGCTGCACTTAGCAGACAGGGTACAATTCTGGTCACCCTGTTTACAGGAAGGAACTCAGAGAGTCAGGCAGCATCTATGGAGTGAAATAAGCAGAAACATTTTGGGCCAGACTTTCATCAGGACCCATCATGGAGTTCCTCCAGCATTTTGTGTGTGTTGCTCAAGAGTTCCTGCATCTTGTGTTGGACCTGGAGCGTTCAGGCTGGAGTGCTTGCCTTACTAACTGAATCATCTTGTGTTGGACCTGGAGCATTCAGGCTGGAGTGCTTGCCTTACTAACTGAACCACCTTGTGTTGGACCTGGAGCATTCAGGCTGGAGTGCTTGCCTTACTAACTGAACCATCTTGTGTTGGACCTGGAGCATTCAGGCTGGAGTGCTTGCCTTACTAACTGAACCATCTTGTGTTGGACCTGGAGCATTCAGGCTGGAGTGCTTGCCTTACTAACTGAACCATCTTGTGTTGGACCTGGAGCATTCAGGCTGGAGTGCTTGCCTTACTAACTGAACCATCAGACAGGTTTAGTGTGAATATTTTTTCCCTAGGGTTGTGAGTGAGGGACATTAACAACAAAAAAGGAAAAGCTGACACTTCAGCCAAGCTCCTGTTCCTCATTGTCTCAATGCAATTTTCAATCAGAGCTTAATGTTGCCGAGGATTTGCTCTGAAACAAATACTATCTTCTCATCTTAAAGACAGGAGATTCTGCAGATATTTGAGGTTTTGGAGAGGGTCTGGAGAAGGATCATGAGAATGATCCTAGGAATGAAAGGGTTACCATATGAGGAGTGCTTGATGGCTCAGGGCCTGTACTTGCTGGGGTTTAGAAGAATGGTGGAACCTATCAAATATTTAAAAACCTTGAAAAAGTGAACATGTGAAGGATGTTTCCTATACTGGGGGAGCCCAGGACCAGAGGGCACTGCCTCAGAATAAAAGGGTGTCCCCCTAGAATAGAGATGAGGTTGAAGTTCTTTAGCGAGAGGATGGTAAATCTGTGAAATTCATTGCCACAGATGACTATGGAGCCCGAGGCATTGGGTATGTTTGAAGCAGAAGTCGATAGCTTCTTGATTAATAAGGGTGGCAAAGATTATGAGGAGAAGACAGGAGACTGGGATTGAGAGGGATACTAAATAAGCCATGATGAAATGGCAGAGCAGAATTGATGGGCCGAATGGCTTAATTCTGCTCCTATGTCTTATGGTCTTCAGCAATACACACAAAATGCTGGCAGAATCAGCATGCTAGGCAGCATAATTTCAGGCCAAATGGTCACTGTTTATGCCCCTCCATAGATGCCGTCTGACTTGCTGAAATTCACTAGCATTTTATGTTTGTTTTAATTTTTCTTTGTTGCCTCAATGTCACACAACACTTTTTTTTGTACAGAGATATACATTACTTTTCTTTGGATTGAAGTTTCCTACAAGGTGACATTTCCAGTGAGGAGTTTTGCACAGTTGCAGACTCAGCAAATTGGTACCTAAACCAGACTGGGCCAAGACCAGAAGCAGAGCATCGGAGTCTCTGAACTGGGGTTGCTGACCCATATGACAACCAACCACCATGGCTCACTGCCCCTCCACTCTCCAGTGATCTGACCCCATTCTCAAGACCCTCAGGGACAAATTACAGCCTTGCACTAACACAACCTTTATATATTCAGCTTGAAGGATAAGGTGACTGGCTTAGTAAGGCTGAGGGAAACTGAACCGGCCATTAGCACCAATGTATATATGCTAAGCCAAATTGTCTGTTAGCTGCAAAACACTTCACTACAGATATATAACAGCATAGCAGTGGAGAAGGGGCTTCAGCCCAACATGTTTCTTTTTACTGACCATGATGTCGAATTAAACTCATTCCATCAGCCTTCACATGATCTATATCTCTCTCTTCCCTGCCTGTTCCATTTTCTGTCTTAATGCCCCTTAAACCTTTAAATATTAGGCTTTTGACAAGGTGCCGTACATGAGGCTGCTTGACAAGTTAAGAGCCCATGATATTAGAGGAAAGATACTTGGTCTTACAGTTTTTTAACGTTGCAATCATACCTGCTTCTACCACTTACCCTGATGGCACACTCCAGGAACCGACCATTCTATTATACGTAAAATCTTTGAAGATAAAATTAGCTTTCTTTTTCACATGAACATCAAAACATACAGTCTCATTTGTGTGTTCTACCAACATGGACCGATGATTATGCAGGGAGAAACCTGCAAATGTCACCATATTTCCATCCCCAACATAGCATGCCCATAATTTACCAACCCAAGCCAGTACATCTTTTGGAATGTGGGAGGAAGTTGGAGTGCCTGGAGGAAATTGACAGGGTCACAGGAAGAACTTATCAACTCAGTGGCAGGAATTGAATCCCCATCGGCAATTGCGGGTGCTGTAAAGTGATTGTGCTCACCACTACACTACCGTGCCTTGTGAGTCTCCTTTAAACTTTCCCCCTTTCTCCTTAAACGTACGCCCACTAGTTCTGATGAAGGATAGTGGACCAAAACGTTGACTCTTTATTCCTTTCCTTAAATGCTGCCTGGCCTGCTGAGTTCCTCCAGCATTTTGTGCGCGTGGCCCTCTAATATTTGACATTTCCTCCCAGAGAAAAAGACTTAAAGGGCACTTGGGCAGGTACATTGATAGGAGGAATTTAGAGAGAACTAGGTTAATATGAGCAAGTTGTACCAGCTTGTATGGGCATGTTAGTCAGCATGGAGCAGTTCGGCTGTAGTGACTATGACTCTACCTTAGCATGATGAAAAATTAAACCACTGGTGAGCATGATGCAAGTAGACATTGAATGGATCTTAGTTTGTAATGGGAACCAGCAATGGAGGCTGTTTGCTGGTTTAGGGAGCATTAGACAAACAGTTTACGAAGACCTAAATCCTACCTGTCACACGTCAACTGCATTTGCCATCTGCACTGCGAGAATGATTTGTCAGGTTTTTGACAGTTGCTATTGTGTTTTCTTTGGGATGGGCAGTTGAATAGAATGCCTTCAGTTTCTGATTAGACACATGCCCACTGGAAATATTTCAAGCACCATCAATTGCCAAGCTGACAAGTTTGGACTGCCATCAAAAATTACTTTATGAGCAGTGAAACTGTGTGATACGATGAGGTTGACTTATTAACCTGAGTATAGAGATCATGTCTGTTGATGAATAATGGAGCTACTGAGGCACATGTCTTTAGAGAAGGATCTGAGCTATTCTAAATCAAGCTTAATTCTGTAAAGTCCAGCACTTTCAGGATAGATTTGCTGTATGAAACGTGGAGGGTGAAATCAGTCATAGAAAGCTCCTCAAGACTTCACTGTTACTTTTGAAACTTATCTCGACAATTCAAACCCGTTAACTTATTGCAATAAATGGAACTAATGTCCAGACACGATGACATGAGACACGGACTCCATGAGACTGAACATCATCATTCCCAGAATTTCCTGCCAGGTCACATGTTATGATCTATAACTTCAAAACATTAAACTCATTCAAAGGAAGACACGAGAGTCAGAAATGCAGGTCTAACTTCGAGTTTACTTTAAGCAAGGCACGCATGAATCACCTGGTAGCACGATGACGTATGCAATTCACATATTTATACATATTACCCATAATGAATTATTTTAAACAAGGAAGAATGCATAATCAACAACATATTTACAAGATTACTGAAATATTACTTAAATATTAAACACACAACAGTCAGGACCCTGACTAAATTACGTTTCAATGGGTTAGCCGCTGCTTCAGAATCAGGTTTATTATTACTGATACATGTCGTGATTTTTTTTTTGTTTTGTAGCAGCTATACAGTGCAATACGTAAACATACTATAAGTTAAAGTAAGAAATATTTTACAAATGTAAATCGGTGGTACCAGAAGAGAGCAAAATTGTGAGGATTCATGGACCATTCAGAAATCTGATGGTGAAGGGAAAGAAGCTGGTCCTGAAATGTTGAGCATGTGCCTTTCATCTTGCTTGTGACAGCATCCCACTGCACCAACTCCACTGGCCAAAGCATGAACGCCTGTGCTGGCTGGTTGAGGGATGAACGCTGACTGTTGGCCTTCTGCGTAGCTGTCTGCGGTAGCAAAGCTGTCCAGAGAATGGGCCAGTGTTCAAGGTCCAGGATTATTGATCAAGTATAGGCACAAGAGACGACAGATGCTGGAATGTGGACCAACAATTGTGACAACATGAGGAACTCAGGGGGTCGATCAGCATCTGTGAGGTGGAACAGTGAAAATTCCTTCTCCCACACAGATGTTGCTCAACCTGCTGAGTTCCTTGAGCAGTTAGTTTGTTGGTCTTTGATCTTGTAGATCTGGGGCTCCCAGCCTTTTTTTATGCCATAGACCAATACCACTAAGCAAGGAGTCTGTTGACCCCAGGTTGGGAACCCCTGTTGTAGATGTTTGTTCAAACTTCAGCAGAGTTGCTGTGGAGGCTAAATTCATGCAGTTAGATAAATCTAGAGTTTTTTAAATATAAATAATACCATAAGACCATGAGACATTGGAACAGAATTAGGCCATTTGAGCAATCGAGTCTGCTCTGCCATTCAATCATGGCTGATCCTTTTTCTCCCGCTCCTCAGCCCCACTCCTCAACATTCTCCCCATAACCTTTGATGCCCTGGCCAATCAAGAACCTATCAATCTCCACATTAAATACACCCAACGACCTGGCCTCCACAGCTGCCTGTGATAACAAATTCCACAAATTCACCTTCCTCTGGCGAAAGAAATTTCTCCACATCTCCATTTTGAAAGGATAGCCCTCTATCCTGAGACTGTGCCCTCTTGTCCTAGACTCCCCCACCATGGGAAACATCCTTTACACATCCACTCTGTCTAGGCCTTTCAACATTCGAAAGGTTTCAATGAGATCCCCCCCGCCATCCTTCTAAATTCCAGTGAGTACAGAGAGCTATCAAACGTTCCTCGTATGATAACCCTTTCATTTCCAGAATCAACCTTGTGAACCTCCTCTGAACCCTTTCTAATGCCAGCAGATCTTTTCTTAGATAAGGAGCCCAAAACTGTTCACAGTACTCAAGGTGAGGCCTCACCAGTGCCTTATAAAGCCTCAGCATCACATCCCTGCTCTTGTAGTCTAGACCTCTTGAAATGAATGCTAACATTGCATTTACCTTCCTCACCACCGATTCTAACTGTAACTTAACGTTTAGGGTGTTCTGCACAAGGACTTCCAAGTCCCTTTGCATCTTAGATTTTTGGATTTTCTCCCCACTTAGAAAATAGTCTGCACATTAATTTTTTTACCAAAGTGCATGACCATGCATTTTCCAACATTGTATTTCATTTACCACTTTCTTGCCCATTCTCCAAATCTGTCTTTCTGCAGCCTGTTTCCTCAACACTATCTGCCCCTCCACCAATCTTCGTATCAAACCTGGCAATAAAACTACCTATGCCATCATCTAAATCATTGATATACAGCACAAAATAAGCGGTCCCAACACCCATCCCTGTGGAAATAAGGGCAGCACATTCACGTAGCATTTAGCACAATTACTTTATGGCACCAGCTATCACCAATTGGTGTTCAATTCCCTCCACTGTCTTTAAGAGAGTCTATGCATTCTCCCCATGACGCTGTGGGTTTCCTCCAAGTGCTCTGGTTTCCTCTGACATTCTAATGACACATGGGTTGGGGTTAGTAAGTTGTGGGGTGCTATATTGGTGGCATGAGCTTGGTGATACTTGTGGGCTGCCCCCATAACCCTGGCTAATTTGATGCAAACGACGCATTTCATTGTATATGTTGATGTACATGTAACAAGTAAGTCTAATCTTTAATTTTTAGAATAACCTAATATTTGTGATAGGGAGACAGGGTCGAGATACGTCTCTACCAAAGGAGATGTAAGGCTAGCCTGTTGTTCACCTTTGGGCAAGGTGTAGATGGTTGTATGAGCAGCTGGTGCATATCACAAGTCCTGGTTATGTGACCACTGACACCAGGGAGACAATCTTCCGAGTATTGATAATGACCATCTTGTGAAGACACTGCCCTGAAGAAGACAATGGCGAATCACTTCTGTAGGTTAGTTTGCCAAGAACCATTATGATCAGGACCATTATTGCCAAGTTATATGACACAGCATATAATGATGATGGTGATGAGTATTTGTAATGGCAGAATAGTCATGCTGTGGGTCATACAACTGCCGCTCAGCTCCAGCAACCCAGCTCAGTTCTTATCTCCAATACCATCTGAGCGAGTGTGACTGCACGGGTTTCCCCCGCTGCTCCTCTTTCCTCCCACATCCCAATGATGTGTGGTGTGCTGGGTTAAATGATGACTCGAAAATGCACCTAGTGGGTAGTGGAAGAATCAGAGTGTTGTGACTGGCAGGAATGTGGGAATGGGATTGGTAGAATTGCTCCGAGAGCTGCCATAGACCCGATGGGACAAGTGGCTTCATTCTACGTCACAAAGAAATATGAAGCAAATACATCGATACAGTAAGGGGCAGCACTGCGACACAGCATTAGCACAACACTATTACAGCATCAGCTATTAGATCGGGTTCAATTCCTATCGCTCTCTGCAGGAGTTTGTACATTCTCCCAGTGACCACGTGGGCTTCCTCTGGGTGCTCTGATTTCCATAAGAGACAGTAGCAGAATAAGACCATTCGGCCCACCGAGCCTGCTCCGCCATTTTGTCATGGTTGATTTATTATCCCTCTCAACCCCATTCTCCTGCCTTTCTCCGTGACCTTTATAATGCTTACTAATCTAGAACCTATCAATTTCCTCCCACATTCAAAAGAAGTAAGGTTAGAGTTAGTGAGTTGTGGGCATGCTATGTTTGCACCAGATGTGTAGCAACACTTGCAGGCTGCCCAGCTCAATCCTCACTGATTTGATTTGACACACATGACACATTCTGCTGGATGTTTTGATATACGTGTCATCAATAAAGCTAACCTTTTTCTTTTCTTTTAAAATATATAAATTTATATGATGATGAAAATGCCATATTGTAAAAGATTTAATTATCCATGTCAAAGATCCCTTGTCAGAATTGCAGAGAGAAAGCATTGCAGAGAACGAGGAGGGATGGAGAGGACAAAGGAGATTCCTCTGATGAGACCAGTGTTTAAGTTTAAATTTAGGCTATGTGGTCAATGTGTAAGTACGACATTAGCGAGAGAGAGATGATCTGAAAATAATCATATGAAAGCTTATGAGGATGGATAGTGAGTGAGAACACAGATGGAGGTACGTAAAGTACAAAATTCACACCTTTGTTCACCTTTGGCCTAAATTGTTGACTTTGACTATGTTGCCCAGTGAGGTCGACCCATCTGCACACACTTGGCCCGTAGACCTCTAAACCTTTCCTCTCAATGTACAGTATTTATCTAGACGGCTTTTAAATATCGCTTAATACACCTGTCCCAATCCATCATTTCTGGCAGCTCATTTCAAGTATGTACCATCAATCTAAAGGGAAAATTCACAAGTTAACTCAATGATAAGTTGAGTGAGAAGTATTCACTTATTCCAACAATTCAAACAGAACTTCAGCACCAGCCGGAATGAAAAGAGACTGAATGAAGCTAACAAGCAATGAGTAAATGAGAGGGATGGAAGAATCATGAATCCTGAAAGACCAATTAATTACCAGAAATGTGCCTGAAAATTGGATATCAGCCTCCTTCTTAAGCTAGTTCTGTTTTGCGCAGTTCTTTTGTTTACTTACTTAAGTGTCATTGCAAACAGCCCAAAACGATATATCTGTTCCAATTATTCAGTGGATAATTGGCAATGGGCTGATTCTTGCTGGACCCAGCAAGTTGGCTGAAGTCACTGCGCATAATTCCTGCGCTCAGCTGGTCAGTCCACAAAGTCTGCCTGGGCCGTCAACCTCCCCACTTAAGTTGATTGAACGCTAATCACATTTTACTCTCCCCATACTCCCATCAGCATCGAGATTCTACCACTCACTGATATACTAGGGGCCAGTGAACCTACCAACCTGTACATTCCTGGGACGTGGGAAGAAACCAGAGCACCCAGGGGAAGGACATAGAAAACTTGTATGTACAGTACTCAAGAGTGGCATTGAACTCAAGTTGCTGACAATGTGCCAGATACTTTTTAGAATTTTATTTATTGAGCTATAGCGTGCAACAGGCCCTTTCAGTCCTTTGAGCCGCAGTGCCCAGCAATCCCCTAATTTAATCCTCACCTAATCACGGGACAAAGACCAATTAACCTAACAACTGGTTCATCTTTGGACCGTGGGAGGAAACCAGAGCACCTGGAGGAAACCTATGCAGTCACGGTGAGAACGTACAGGCAGTGACGGGAATTGAACCCGGGCCGCTGGTACTGTAAAGCGTTGTGCTAACCACTGCGCTACTGTGCCGCCCCAGACATGGGAAGGCACACTTGCAGAGAGGAGGTGGCATGGTAGTGTGGTGGCTAGTATAATGCTGTATTGCATCAGCAACTGAGGTTTAATTCCCACTCCTGTCTGTAAGGAATTCTGCTCATGACTGCATGGGGTTCCTCCAGGTGCTGTGGTTTTCGATCCCATTCCAAAGAGTTGGTAAGGGTTAGTGGGTCGTAGACATGCTATGTTAGTGCTGGACGCGTGGCAACACTTGCAGATTGACCCAAGCACGTCCACAGACTGTGTTGGTCATCTTCGCAAACAATGCATTATTTCACTGTATGTTTTGATGTGCACATGACAAATAAAACTAATCTGGGAGAAATTATGGTATATGGGAAGGATTAAAGATAGGATTCGTATCGGTTTAGTGTAAATGAGTGTTCAATGATTGGCAGAGACCCAGTGAGCTGAAAGGTATACTTCCAAGCTGAATTTCTCCATGATTCAATGACTTAGATAATTAAAAGTATTAAACTTAAGGTAATTAGTTATATGCATTCTCCTTTGCTCTTTGTGAGCAGGTGTAGAATCCCCAAGGTAATCAGTGGAAATTCCAGACTGGGGCAGAGTGCAGTAATAACTTCCCGAGTGAAACTGGGTTCTATGTGGAGCATAGGGAGACAATCGCCAAAGCATAGAAGGCCATTGAGTGATTGCTGCTAGACGGGATGGGTACTTGATGGTCAGGACTGACATGATGGACCGAAGGGTTGGCTTCTATGCAGTGTGACTCCGTGAGATGCAGGGCCTACTGCTGCTCATGAAGTGACTCACAGTGCGCACTGCGTGCATGATGGTCTGAGCCAATCAGAGCCTCTTCCGTGAACTCTGTCGACAATTGTTGCTGCCCCTGTAAAGCAGCCAGCGTGCGTAGTTAAAGAGCCCAACCCAACCCCCCAGACATTCTGTCTCTTCTCTTCAGAAGATACAAAAGCATGAAAGCTCTTCGGGCTCAAGCACAATTACTCCCCAGTTATAAGACCGTTAAATAGTTCCCTTGTGTGATATATTAGACTCTTGACCACATAATCTATCTCATTATGATCTTGCACTTTATCATTGACCTGCACTGCACTTTGTAGCTGTTCCACTTTATTCTGCATTATTATTTTACTTTCTCTACCTCAGTACAATGTTGACTATATGAAGAGTGTGCAAGACAAGCTTTTCTCTGTATCTTGGACAATAATAAACTATTTCTAATTGCACTTCACTGCCTCAGCTTGCAACTTGGCCCGGATTAAGCGAGGGGACAGGTGCACACCTAGGAGTGTTTTCGTCTGCACTCACCTGCCTGAAAATCAGTGAGATGTGCCAGAACTATGAAGTCAGAGGAAGTGCTCATGGATTCATGGGCTGTTCAGAAATCTGACGGTAGAGAGGAAGAAGCTGTTCTGAAAACATGGGGTTAAATCTTCACACGCCTGTACATCCTCCTGATTGTAGTAATCTATTTAACCC